>NC_136018.1:4691572-5059072 GCF_048128805.1 Centroberyx gerrardi | reverse complement strand
TTTCCCAGAATTACTTTTGACAACCTCCAGAGAACAGGGGTGAACTTGTTGCTTTCAATCAAAGGTTGGGGCGTATCTGGGATCACGGCTGCGCCCTTTGTTCAAAATGCAACATGTCTTGTGGCTGCATTGTGTTCTGGTCAATTGACGCTACTGTCAGTGGAGAAATTGGTCTCTCTGCTTCTTCTACGATGGATTTCTCCCTGTACGATTGTTGAACGTCGGTGCAAACCGGCGGCTCTAGAGAGAAGCTCTTTCTGAGGGACTGACACCAAAACCCGACTTTTGCAATCGTTGAAACATTTTCTGCTATCAAACTGTAGCTGTAGCTGCGCCGGAAATATCTCGACGTCACCTCAAGTCATCTACATTTGGCCAGTTATCTGTGGGAATAAGAAGAATATACCACCGAACAACACAATGGGCCCAGAAATGCAAGGTACATCGCCAATAGCAGTGTTATAGCGTTTTAGGGTGCATTTTTCCTTTATAATATGACTGTCTTCAGAACATTCAGGAATAACATAGCAGTGCTTTTCACACAAGGACAGTTGCCCCCAAGAATTTACTGCAAGGAAAGTGGCAAATTGCTATATGAATGTCTCCTTGCAGCCTCTTTCCCTCCTTTCTGTTGGATGGCCTTGAAGCTCAGCAGAAAAGATAAAAGAGAGCGGCACATGTGCATTCTCACTAAAGGTTGACTTGCGAGACACAGACTGTATTGTCTCCCAGCCTTGCGGGACTCCCATGGGTTTCCCATTATCTTCCCTGAGATGACGATTTCAAACTCAGTCGGTTCTCTAGCTCCAACCAGGCGGCTGAAAGGAAGACAAGAAACCACAGAGCGAGGGGAGATATAGGATTCAAACGTGATGCTTTGAAGCATTTTCTTTCATTTGATATTGAACACAACGACCGCTTTGACATTGTAAGAGACCGGTTATTTAAATTTTTTCCTTCAAAGCCTTGAGTGCTATGGGATTTTGATGTTTTGTGGAATTGTTTTTTTTTCAGAGGTGTAACGAAGAAAGACAGAGAGAATTATCTGCTACTCTTGCTGGCTGTGTACAGGGAATGGAATGAGTGAATTCTGGCTTTGAAAGTCATCTTGTTCGCTCACACCAGCAGGGTTGGGTTAGCCTTGTCAAAATTACAAGGCCTCAGGCCCCAGGCTGCATGTTCCCCTGTTAAAAAAAATGAAACTCTGTGGGTTGGAGCTGTTTTTGCCCAGACCTCGACATCAGAGTGTTGTTACTGTGCACAGACCATGCTGAGAGACAGGGCGTGTTTGTCAGTCGGCACCTAAAGCAACGAGATAACCCGCCATCAGTGAAATGATCTTATTAGTATTACCTGAGATCAAACCACATATCCTGGACAGCCTTGGCTCTGTGCAATCTGGCTCTTTATTTATTCGGGTGTAGACTGCTACACTGAATGTAAACAGCTAATCAAGAGATGATCAGAGATGAGCAGGGACACATACTGTTGTCAGGTTTAGTCTTTGGAATAATTTCACAAGTACTGGCCACAGGAGCACGGATAACTAGAATAGTGCAACAAATGAAAGGCCTTAAAGACCTGCATTTCCCAATAACAACACAGCGAGGGATCATTCAAAAGTCTAAACCAATGGAATATGAGCCAGGGAGAGAAAGGCAGTTTTATTTGATGGGAGGGGAGCGGAGGGGCGGGATTGTTAAAAAATCTGATGGTTTTATTGGTTAGAAATTTATATTTACGTGAACGTATACTTTCCATGAATTATGCTCTGTTTTCCAGGAAGTAATAGTAATGGGAGTTCATTTCATGGGGACTTTAATTCTTTTTTTGAGACCAACTGAATGGCTCGTGATTCTCCTGACTGTTTTCCTGCACACAGTAATGCCACTATCGCCTATAATCCGAGTAAGACAACAGCGCGATGAAGCTGTTGTTACATGATTCTAGAAACTAACGTCTCTTAACGAGCTGGTTGACATGGTTCCATTCAATTCAATTCAATTCAATTCAATTTTATTTGTATAGCACCATCTCATACAAAAGCAGTTCAAAGTGCTTTACATAAAAACAGAATAATACACCAATACATGGTGTAACACGTGCAACTTGACCACACTAAAAGGAATGAGATCAAGGTGTAAATACAGTACAAGTATGTTCTGACTGGTCTCTATTAATAGGAATGAGATCAAGGTGTATATACAGTACATCTTCTGACTAGTCTCTATTAATGTGAGTAGAATCGGAGCGCTCCACATGTTTCTGTGATTACGCTTAGCCCGACGAAGAGCACGATCGCACTAATATAATCACAGTCCTGCTTAACTCGCATTGTAGTCTTAATTGCTTTACAGTTGCAACCTGTGTGCATGTTAACGGCGTCATTAAAAGTGATTCAAGCACCGCTATAGTGCTTACGCTGTCACTTATGTCACTTAGACCTGCTGCTAGTGAGAGTCTTGCAGTCTCCCCAGTCACAGCTTCACACCTCAGCCGCCGCCATCTACTGATGAGCAGCTCGCTGTTTCATCAGTCTTGCCCGTGTTTGAATGATCACGTCACAATGGGGTACGTTAACATGCACCCCGATTGATCTGATCTCAACCTGATCAAGGTAACAGTCTGCCTCTCGCATTGTCTTAAAGCCACGCTAGAGTTTTATGTAAAAATAAACCTGATTTAGCCTAAATCACAAAGTGCGGCTGCAGTAGAGAACAGCGTCCCATCCTCACTAATTGAGACCCGTAGATTCGCTGAAATGAAATTCTGTTGCCGGCTATGTAAACTTACAAAGGAAGCGACAAATCAATGTATGCATAACCCGGTTTACGCATCTATATTTCTTGATTTGATCTTATGATTAATTTGGCCATGTAAACACCTCAGCCTGGTTTCATTCGGTTTCTTAAATGTGCGCATGTGTTAAAAAGGTCGCAGAGGAAATTGACTCAGATGCAGCGGCGGCCTGTTTGTTTTACACACATGGCCGCATGGAGACCGGTGGCATGGGTACATTGCTATCTTCTCCTTCTAATTAACACTGAGAATAATGCTGCTTGAATTAAGGTGATCTGTAAGTGCATCAACGCACAGCCTGTAGCCAAACGTTTAAACATTTTGTTTAAACGGATTTCAATGGATTTCAATGTGTCACAACTGCGTCATCCTTCTCTCAGTAAAGTAACTTATCAAATAAATACATGGACTGTAAACACAGGGTTACAGGAAAATAGTAGCAGGAAACCGTATGAGGGAAATCATGTTACTCCAAACCATGTAAATACTTAAACTGAACTATCACTTTAATAACATTTTTATTTTAGTCTTGTATTCATGTAAATGTACCCAGTGAAAGCCTTGGAAGATCAAACATTGATATCAGTCCGTGCTGCAATGTGATGGTGAATGTAATTTTAAACTTAAAAAAAAAAGCAGATAGGCAGTAAAAAACAAAAACCCGAACGTAAACAGGCATCAAATGCAAGCTTTCCTCATTGATATTATTTCAAGAGTCAGGGGTGTCATTTTCCGCTTCAGAAAAGAAAATTTCACGCCACAGTTTTTTTTTGTTGTCGGACCAAATCAAACAATATGTAACTTGCGCATGGGCTAAGGCATGTAAGCCACTGGGAAATAACACCCTCAAAACAAGGCAATTTCTGGGAGATCACATACCTGCAGCCAATTCCCCAGCAGTAAATCTATTCAAGATGGATAGTTTGTGTTTGCCCAATTGGAAACATTGTGTAAGCCGATCTAGGTTCTCTGAAAGCAGGAAACAATGAATTTCTTAGGTTACCTTACCAAACAAACGCTCCTCCCTTCATAGATTGCCCATCGTATATCAATCCAGCTGAGATGCTTCCCTCTTGAGTTTGGCTGCTCTGCTGAGTCGCTTTGAGCAACATTTTTAGCTCGACTCCCTCATCCCCTCAGCTTTGATTATGTTGTGTTTACTACGAAAAACACATATGAATAGCAAGCCTTCAACCCACCGACATGACCGCTTGTTAGAATATATCATTTCTTATATTAATGCACTGCCATCACCACTGTATTAAAATGCTGGCCCCTTCTCATCATCATAATTACTCTGCCGCGGATAATATATGTGTCCTTTGCCCTTTTACTTTAGAGGAAGATAATATCATGCTTGATGCTCTGACTTTATTGGATCATGAATTCTGAGCTCTAATTGTGCATGCCATTTTTTAATTAGCAAGTTATTATAGGAGGTCGCATTGCAGATGTGCGTGGCACTCCTATCCCAGCCGCAGAGTGAGTGTATTTAGCACAGGGAATGACACTTCACACCCCCGGCTAGAGCGCCTATTTTGGTGGGCCAGCGATGGCGACACACCTCGCGCACAGCGACTCGCAGGCAGGTCTGCTAATGTTCTGGCTGTTAGCGATGTTGCTTTGTTGAGTAGATGAAAGACCATCGGACTGCTGTGGCTCGCTACCCAGCCGACCCACATGACCAGAGGAAGAGTCGGCGGGTCTCGGCTAAGATCTCTTTTCCCAGTCACTTTTAACTCCTCTCGCTCCTCTCATTTACACCCACTCTGACTGGTGATTTTTCTCACCATTTTCTGTCCTTGTGACGGTTCCAGTGCTGTTTCTGGCTGAGACTACTGTCGTTACTCTACTACTACTCTGAAACACAGATGACATGTTGTGTTGTGAATAGCGCAAATTGGACATGCCGTTTTCAAGTGTTCATCATGTGAAAGGGTTAGCTAATGGTTAAGTTAAGGCAAATAAAACAACTTTGGTTAAGGATAGAGCTAAAGTTAGGTAACAAAAATAATTTGGTTAAGGTTAGGATAAGGTTTTGGTCACGGTTGAATAAGGAAAAACTTGAAAATGAACTGAAATAGATTTAATCGCTTTTTGGGTTCAACTGTTGGAGCTTGCTTTGGCCCTTGACTGTATTGGAGAGCAGCGCTAACAGCGAACTGAAGCTATGTAAAGCTCTACAGTGAAGTAAGTGACGAAATTTTGAGTGCAATCAATCGTCAACAAGGAAAATATGTTTGAAAGGGTTAAGGTTGAAAATAGCCAAAATTATCCTTTAAATTAATGCAGCCTGCAGCATATTAAAAGCGTAATCATTTAGATGTCTCAGTTTTGTGTTTGTTTGCTAACCATAGACACCATGGATGGTGTTCTGCAGACAGTGTCACATCACATGAAAACCCTAGGAACACCTTAGAAACGTCGATATAAATGCTGGTGTGGTGTGTCAGTCAAACACCTGGAATTGAGACCTATCACACACAATTTCTTGAGAGTGGCTGTCAGCGGTTACAAGGGAGATGCTGTCATGTCAGCACAACAAACTGACAACAAACCAAAGACTGTAACATCACCGTGCCTTTCTCACTGACAAAACAAAGAAAATGCCTAATTTCTGTGATGCCACAGCGTCAAAGGAAAGGAAAGTTTTGTCAGGGAGGAACAAGCAATAATCTCACAGTCTCTTTGTTTTAATATTTAGTTTAGTGTAGTTTTTTATTTAGTGTTTGGGTTCTAAACACATGAACATTATAAATTGCACTGTGGTACCATTGCACCATCGTTGCTTTGTTTATTGCCTATAGGTTTCTAGCAATGTAACTACAGTAAAACAAGCACTTTACATGATCAAGATATAAGCGTGGTTTTCCAGTGTGTGTGTGTGTGTGTGTGTGTGTGTCTACTTGTACACATTCTGCTTCTACCTCTTGTCTAGCTTTTAGCGTTCTGATTACAAGGTGAGAACTTAGCACTTTGCTCTGGGCTCTCATCTGAGATCACACAATTATCACATTCTTAATTAAGAGTTGAACATGTAATCTCTCCCTGTCACACATACTTTTACACCTGCTTGCTATAGAAGTGCCCTGTTATATAGGTGGAAGATCACTGTTGGTCATATAATTTGGGCTGTATGTTTGGGCAAAAAATATTCACTTGGCATCCAATTTGGAATGATTTTAATTTCATTTCTGATTTATAGTGTTTGAAACATATATCCTACTTTAAGCAAAAAAACTACTACTACTTTAAGTGTTGTTTTGTGTTGTTTTGTGTGTGTGTGTGTGTGTTTGTGTGCATACATGAACGTGTTGCGGTGGGGAAGCTCAGTATTTTCTTAGTCAGCAAAACACATGAAAACCACACTAGAAGGCATCGCTGTGTCTTCATCTTGTCCATCAGCAGGAGTGAAGCAAGGTTCCCCTGGTGATACATGTCCATCCCAACATACTGTTTCATTGTTCTGAACTACCTGACCCTGTTTGCATCAGCTCATTGTACCTTTTCATCCCCCTTTAAAGCTTGTCAAATGTGCAGCGGTGAGACTGATCCCTCTGTTGGATAAATTAATCTTGACAGCTTCCACATCAAAATGTGCCGGTCAGGCCGGCTTACCGGCTCCCTGAAGGAGAGCGTGCATGCGGTGAAGTACACATGGCTCACATGAAAGACTAATGCTCGTTAATTCATGTGGAGGAATTAACTAAAGCTAAGAAAACAGAGCTCATTAATTATTCAGACAGGCTTAATTGGTTAATTATGATAGCAGACACCCGTATCTGCTTTAATAACCTTTATATGGCACTTGAGTGTGTTATAATGACGGTATTTAGCAAGCCGCTGCTTATAAATCAACATCACCACTTTTGTTGTTTCCTTCCTCGATTGTGAAATATTCCAATCAACTTGCATGTTTAAATTGTATGAATGAAACACCTGTTTCCCCTTGAATTAGCTTCTGTGGTTGCATCTGCCTGTGGGTTCAACATTGGCCTGCAGTTTTACCACTGCAGTGCTGAAACTGTCTTAATTGTGTATTATACTCCAACCTGGTGTTTTTACCAGGCTGCATTCAGGCTGAAATTGAACATCATGAGCATTTGAGCGTTTCCCTCATTTACCAATGCACAACATCTAATGTAACTATCCCGTGTATTATTAAACTAGGTTGTGGGCTAAGGCCAGGCAATAATTAAATATTAACGCTTATCGTCTTTCAATAGAATTATATAATGATGAAATAGATATGACATTCAGCCTTCAACATGAATGATAAAAAGCCAATGCTAATTAAAATTTCAACTTAGGGAACATTATTTAAAAAGTATTGTTTTATGACACTTTATATTACCATGCAATTAAATGCGCTGAAGAAAAACAGCCTTGTTTTAGCTTGATCACAATGCATTTTTGACTTTATCCTGTGTTTTTTCTTTTGGTTTCATAAAGCCCAAGAGGTCGGAGAATTTTCCCAACCCTCTGAGGAGCATGTAATCCTGGAATCCTGGAATAAAACTGGAATTACATGGTTTATGTTAGCAGATATCATTACATATTAATGTTGTACATATAACGCCCAGCCCTAGTGTGTGTGTCTACACAGAAATGTAGCTTGGATGTCTGAGGCAAGAAAGATGTGGGAGAGCTGATATGTCATTGGGGTTATCAAGTGGGAACCTCCCATTACAGACATTTAGACTCACATCCAGAGGGCTCAGCAGTAAATTCAAGAAAAAGAAATCCCCAATCAGAAGGAGGATCGAGTTCAAACAATCATGGGCCACTGATTTCTTGGGTTCAAGAGACTTACAG
Source organism: Centroberyx gerrardi (assembly GCF_048128805.1). NCBI lineage: Eukaryota > Metazoa > Chordata > Actinopteri > Beryciformes > Berycidae > Centroberyx > Centroberyx gerrardi. The sequence continues at coordinate 5,051,458 of NC_136018.1, read as the reverse complement.
TTAGCCTCTCTGCCTCTTGACTCGATCTCTGCCACAGCTTCATTACCCATTGACTGGAGAGGATTTCTTTTCTCTGGTGGCCCGCATATGATCAACAGTCCCTGGTAGTCGATGTCTGTGTGTGTGTGTGTGTGTGTGTGAATGCATGTGTCATGGCTTTATTGTCCTCATCGCTCATTAAAGCTCTCCTCTGAGGGATGCAGTGGCAATAAACACAGAGGAGCGGCAGGGAAAACGCTGCTTTCCCTCTGTTTCGACCACCGCGACGGCAGGATCGATGGTCTCCGTGGCCGGGGTGACGACCACAGGGTCACTCATCACATCAGCCGGCTGATAACGTGGGAGGATGCAATTGTGGCCGCCTGAATGGGTTTTTAATTCAAGCTTTTTATTGGAAACAGCACTGTGCTATTGCCCTCCAGAAAGTACCGCTCAGCCAGTTCAGACTGACCTTGGTGCATGGAGTCGAAGTTTCTTCATCGCATCTTTCCCACTTCCCACAGAGGAGCTCAGGATATACAGTAATTGTTTGCCTCCAGTGCTGTGAACCACATTCATAGAATTTAAATTTTGCTGCCGGGTCCACGGGGGGCATTAAGACGGTGTGAATGTGAGTGAACTCATCAACACATGCACAAAAACTGTTCAGAAATTTTAACAATAGAGAAAGCAGAAAGGAAAACAACTCTGCATATAGAGGCCTTGCAGTTACAATACAAATTGCTTAGCAACCACCTGTCTAAATATATAGTCTCTACTGCAAAACACCCTGAGCTGTGGCTTGAGAAGAGTCAGCTCATTTAACCTGAACAAGCTATTCAGTGTTTTTGGCTTTGTTAGCTAGCTAACTAGCTAGCACTCAAATTTAAAGGGTAACTTCGGTATTTTTCAACCTGGACCCTATTTTCCCAACTTTTTGTGTCTAAGTGACTAAAGGGGACAACAATTTTTGAAATTGGTCCAGTATGGAGCGAGATCGCGGCAGCCGCGAAACGAGCTGCAATGTAATCCGACGGGGCAAATGTGAACCGTCAATGTACGTCCACTAAAAGTGCTTGTTTTTGCCACTGACAGGCTCAGATTGTTATTATAAGTGTCTGACAACATTATGGAAAGGACCCTACAGAGAAATGAAATGTTTTTCTTTACCTTTCGCTTGATCCAGTCTTTGGATTACATTGCAGCTCGTTTCGCGGCTACCGCGATCTCGCTCAATACTGGACCAATTTCAAAAATTGTTGTCCCCTTTAGTCACTTAGACACAAAAAGTTGGGAAAATAGAGTCCAGGTTGAAAAATACCGAAGTTACCCTTTAAGCAATCAATGTTAATGTTAACATGCAACTACTAGCTTCTACTAGACCCATTAGCTGTGCAAATCAGGTGTGTTCAGACAACAAGACAGTGATGGTTAGCTAATGGTTAGCTAGCTAACGAGCTGACATTATCTAAACACAAAATCAATCGATGTGTCAGTGGTGAAATGCTCTGTTCTCCATCAATAACAGCACAGAAATTAACGGATAAACAGAAATATCTATTGAACGCTGTTGATATGGCCAAGTTGTACGTTTAGAAACGCATTCAGCAATTCACAGCCACTGTTGCCCAAGAGCTGAGAACCTCCAATATGGCCGCCAGAGGGAATATGTGTTATGTCACCTAAAAGCCTTCTGTACAGTTTTAGATGATGATGATCATGCATAAAAACAAAGATTGGGCAGGCATTCTGTGTAATGGAATGTACACAGTTTCTGTAAATTATGTTCATATTCAATTCATGTTGAAATGTAAAATGCTGTAAAAGTGTACAATGCTGTAATATAGCCTAATATAATAAATTGTTATGTATTCATCTAAAATTCAGGTCAGTGTTGTATTGTGTTGTGACAGTGTTGTGTCAGCTTCACAGTTGCAAGGAAGTCAAACAGCAACTCTTTTATTGTGGTAGTCCCCAAATTAAGATACAGGTTATGATACCAACCTTTGGGCAGATTGAGATTCAAATGATTGTTTTCAAGGCCATTTCAACAGGGATGCAAACAGGTTATCGTGGGGATTGAACCTGTGACCGACTGGTTAGTCTTTCCAACCACCAGCAAAGAGATGTAAACACAAGCATATTTATTTGGGAACTTGGATTTTTCATAATGTTTGGGCACAGTCTTGAAGATATGTCCTTCTACCTTTAAAATATTAAAGATATACAGGTAAAATGCTGTGTAACATTTTTAGAAGAGTGTAACCTGCATGCACTCGATTATACTGGCTAGTTTAGCAGTCAACAAGAGAGGCGAATAAAGCAAAGATGGCTGACTCCAACTCCTTGAGTGGCAAGTCTGAATTTATGTTCTTCTTAAATGCCAAATGGAAATAGAATTCACTGAGATAAACACCAACCTCACTGTGTGATAAATGCTTCATTATTGAAAAGCGATGATCAGTAATTATCCTCTGATGTCTAACTGGCATGCTGTTCGCAGCCATACGCGCTAAATTAAGAATGCGTGTCAGGAAAATGTTCCCATTGTTCACAAAGTGCTACGCTCAAAGCTTTGTGCACAGCAGACGCAGGTGCAGAACTTGCATCGTATATGGATAATCCATTATTAATTCACCCATAGATAAAGCAACTATCAATCTTTTATAATAACTCTCATATCTAATGCCTCAGTCATAACCATTGAACCGTCTGTCTGTACATTTCAAGAGAGTAGTCTTAATTACCCAAGGTGATTAAGCACAGTGAAAGCCTTTCTAAATGCAGTCATTATGGCACATTCAAATTCAATCTACCGACAGGCAAAAGCTATTACAGCCAGCATGGATTCTGATTACTTGTTATGTGCTTTGATGACTTCGAACCCCTTGCCTGCGTGGCACACAATTTGAAGCAAGCAAACAACCTTTAATATCCATACCTTTATTGTTACCGCTCCCTTCTCACCTGCTGGAGCGATATCTCCCGTGGACTTCCCACTTTGTGATAATGGATTGCACGGGGGATGCGCTAGTTTTTGCTTATGGATGAGCGGAATGCGCATCTGTGTCCTGCCCAGTAGAGCGTCCCTAATACGGGAGCCATCCTATCACCGCATCTCAGGCGCAGTCTTGAAGAATACAGCGAAAGCCAGGTGTGACTGGACATTATCGGTGAGCACGAGCGGTTGACTGTGAAATAGAAAAAGGGTGTCAGAAAACGACAGGAGGAATGGTCACATTGCACTCCTCGGGGTTCACCATTGCTGCTATTTGGAAAATAATGAAAACTGACCTTGTTATTTAGATATTGGTGTGAAGAGAACACTGACATGGCATGGAAAGTCACCGCAGCAGAGAGTCATGGTCAGTCATGGACTGCAGTCAGGCCATGCACAGTCATAATCATATGATAACTGCTTTTCATGGTCCAGCAGCATGCGATTTAGATAACTCTCCAAAAGTAATCTTATCAGAATTGCTCATCTCGGGCAAATGCTTTGATTTTCAGTTCACAATTCTCACTTGATGAACCCAGTGTGTAGCACATTACTCTATATTAGAAGATTACACAATTGCAAAAATGTGTCAATTACAATCTGATCTAATCAAGAAAGAAGTAAGAGCTTTCATTTGGTTTGATAACCTTCTTGGAAGCACTGTATGCACAAAGACAGTTCTTATCAGTCACATCTTCTATATTGTCTGATCTATACTGAATTTCAATAACCCCGGAAGCCTTTTGATATGCTAAGTAATGGGTTCATGCAAATTTAAAACGGCACATGCCTTCATCTACATGTAGGTTATGTAGAGCCAAATGTGATGGAAAGAAGAGGAAAGAAGGGCAATGTTAATGTCAGTGTGCTGTGTGCTACAGTATAGGTCCAGACTCCAGCTGTGATAGTGCAGGCTAAGCATAAAAGTGACCTACCATTATTACCATTTTCTCCTGTCAGGACACACAGTTATTGAATAACACTTGTACAACACTTGTACCACTTGTAACAGACACCAATACAGTCACGGAAAGCGTTGAGGAATCTATTGAAAAGTAGTGGGTGGTAATTATTTGCAAAATGTGTGTGTGTCCTAATCTTATGTAATCTACACTGCACTGCTACACGGCGGTTCTCTTTATCCCTGGCTTTAGCAGACCCACATCGTGTTGTCGAAATCACATGGAAACAGGGAATGGAGTGCACTGCTTAATCCCATTTTTGCATTTAATTACCCAGTACTTCAGAAAGCTCATTGCGCCCCGGCTGCAGGACTGTTTGCAAAAACTAGGAAGTAGAATACCACTCCACAGTGCACTCTCCCCCAGGGAAAAGGGCTTGGCTGAACAATTGTTCATATTCCTCACATACGCGTCACATTAGCATATCTGGCTGCCTGCACAGACATTAAATGCAGGTGAAGCACAAGCAGGGTATTATCACACTTTGTTTATAACACAAAGGGAGCGTGCACGTGCTCTCCCTTTCACTTCATTTCCCACAGACAACAACATCAGGCGGCACGCTTTGCATATTCTTGTATTTAATTGCCTGCTAGGATTCAGATTCTGACCCATAATCTCTGTTCTCGCCTGCTTGTAAGCCATTTTTCTTTTGTCCTGTCCTTTATTTAGATGTGTTGTTCTCTTGTTTGTCAAAGCATTCGCGGAACACCGTCTGCACAATGAACACAGACATTTATATGCCTGAGTATCATCTTAATTTCACTGCAGAGTCAATGCAATCTTACAATGCGAGAATGAGTAATGAATGAATAGTTTTAATGTTATTCAACCCAACCAGGAGTCAATGGTCAAAAGTGCATGCACCACAATTATTTTATTATGGACACAGAACAAGCAATAGCCATGACTTTATCCAAAAACAGCATTTGCATCCAGCGAAAATAACATACACAGTCATTTCCATGGATATTTCTATCAGTGTAAGAGCTTGTATGAGGTTCAGAAGTCTCAATAGCAGCAAAATTATACCCGAAAAGGGAAAAAAAAAATACAGATATGTCCTCTATATCACCTCAAAGGACAAAGGAACAATTTCCAGAAAATTACCTCTTTGAACAACAAAGAGACCATGGGAAGGGATTGAATTAGACGGTTTTTTTTTTTCATTAAAAGTATAGAGGAGCTGTAGTCGTATGATGGATAACAATAATTTCATATCATACAATGGCTCTAATTGCGTAGCCAACAAAGTAAAGAACGGTGCTCAACTTGAGGTGATAATTAATTCAAGAGAACATTTGAGAAATTAAATCAGCTCGGCACACATAGTGTCTGCTGTCCGTATTGCATGTGTAAACACCGGACTAATAGCCTGTCTATGCCAAAACAAAAAACACAAAAATCCTTCCTCGGCCTCCTAAAAACCAACACAGGCATTCGCAGTCTTAAGAGTGTGATTGGGCTATTTACAATTCCCAACAGTGGCAGTCAGAATATACCAGCAATTGAAGCTGGGAACGTCTAATTAGTGGTGACACCTCTAAACACACGGGCTGTGTGATAGCATGCTGATTACCGCACCGACGACACGGAGCAGCCAGGCTTCTCTCCGCCTGCCGCGTCCTCTCAGTTTGACACCTGATAATGCGATGAGTCATCCATTCAGGACGTCTCCGAACGTATGCAAACACAACGCCGTCGCCGCCCTCTCCTTCCTCTTCAGACCACTATTAGTCAGGTTTCAGTCAGGTTAATCCGCGAAGGGTTTTGTTGTGAAGCTACAGGCTTGTAATAGGATCTGGAGGAGCATCTGGATCTGTAGTTCGCCGTGAGCTGTTAAGTTGTGTGAAAGCCTTGAAATAGGGCCTACCTCAGCAAATCATCTTAATGGATAATACCGGATAAAGTAATGTGTGAACGGATAACACGCTAACTGAAAATAAGATCGGACGGCTTACAGTATTTGATGCGATGTTAAAGGAAAAATCCACCCTCGGATACTCTCGCACTGTTATATATGATCAACCTGTGATTACTTTTTTTGGTGTACCCACTTTCCCTCGACCTGCCTCGTCTACTTCTACTTCAGTTAGTGATTTCCTACATTTCCCAGAATTAATTTTGACAACATCCAGAGAAAAAGGGGGTTTCTCTGTGCTGTATAGGTGCAGGTGGAGAGGGCGATAATGATAACGATAGTGGCGTTTTTTTTTTTCAGTCCAGAAAATACTCTTTGATTCTGAGGGACTGACAACAAAACCTGACGTTTACCGTTGATGTTTTAGATCGCCGAAACATTTTCTGCTATTAAACTCCATTGTAGCTCTGCTGGAAATTTCTTGGTGTGTGGCCAGTTATCCGCAGGAGTAAGAAAAACAACAACAAAATGGAAGGAAATGCAAATAAGCTTACTGTCATCATGCACCTACAGCATTGCACTAGGCGCTATGCAATCGCCATATGTGCATTCAAGAGGCTGTGTTGCTATGGATTCTTGCATGGCTATTTGAAGGCCATCATGGTAAATATTTCTCACTGCCTGCTCCCCCGTGCTCTCTCTCTCTCCCCCCCCCCCCCCTCTCTCTCACACACACTCACTCTCACACTCACACACACGCACACTTGTCTCCTCCACCTCTCTCCCTCTCGGCTGAATAACCTCATTGATCATAGGTGCCTCTCTCATTCAATACCAGCCATAGCTTGCTCACCTGGCGTCTGGCAGAGCTAAGCAACCTTTCCGTCCCCGGCCTGTGTAAATGCTGAAGTATGCTAAGTTTATCAATTAGGCTCAGGTAGATGTCTAGACGGGACAGTGGGGGCCTGCAACATACCGGCATTAACGATGTAATTATGTTTTAGATGGATAATGGCTTATTTACAAAACCCAGTCGCCGGTGGGGTCACGTTCATTCCAGATAAAGCAATTTGCTCTGATAGACCCTCAGAAACTGCTTGTCCATGCAAATGGCGGCATTCATTAATATGTGACTGCTCTCTGCGTGGCATAGAGAGGCTATTACCACCAGACACCGGGTGCCATTACCAGACTGAAGAAAGTGAGATGGATAGGCCTTGCTCTTCACACTATCCGTGGTTGATGTTATTAATTTGGCTCCTTGTCTGTGGGAGTGGTACGTGTTGCCTTTCAAACAACCCCCCCACCCCCCCACCCCCCCAAGTTGGTAATTGGCTGGGACATCTATTGTAGACTTGTTCTTCTGTCGGACTGTGATGTTTAGACTGTGCAGCCAGCACAGATGGGGGGATAGTTAGCGGCGTGTGATGGAGCGCTAGGAGTGCAAGCACACACAGTCAGTGTCATTGACATGAGCGGAGATGGCCCCGGACTCAATGACTCATTAATCACGGAGTGCGCTGAGAGAGGGATGACAGGCAGCTAAGAGTGTATACACATGCAGAATCAACGGCGTAATGACACCCAGTCCACACTAAAAACCTCTGCCGCTGTGTGTTCTGCTTGATAATGTTGTAGCTGAAGTGCAAATAAGCTCACATCTGCTTGATAACCTTGGCGTCTGGCTATGGCGGACATCACTACCAGGCCGCTGAGGTGATAAAACACACTCATTATGTGTGTGTCTCTTGGCCTAGTTTGAATCTAACAGTTATGTAAGAGTTAGTTTGAAGTACACACTTTGACCATGCAGCATCGTTGTACTTCACTAAGGGTGCCATCACTCCTATAGTTCATTTTCTGTGGTCCGAACCATAGCGGAAAAGTTTACTTTGTTGCATTTTTTTATTTGGTTCATTTACGTTCACACTGCCCAATTACAAGTGAACCAAGGCTTGTAAACAGAAGTCACATGACTCACGAGTAGCTTGTTTACTGGACAGAGTTTGGTAACCTGTCGTCCCGCCAGGTTAGAGATTTTGGCAGCGAGGGGAGTCCAAACAAATCTGGTTCCAGCCGCTGTAGCTTTAGCTTGCATGATGGACTTGGTGCTGTAATTTACCCTCTCTGGTGTTCATAACCAGTTAATAACACATGAAGAAATTGGTGATTATGAGCGTTGACTGAAACTGTTGTTGATGTTTACATCCATCTTTGCATACTCACAAACTAAACCTTGCGTTTTGGGGCCAATTCCTGTGTGGTTGCTATAATTACTTTCTCACTCTTAAAGAATTGCATAGCAGTTCGCTTGGAAAAGGACTGAGACTCGCATCTTCAGGCGTTTCGGTGCAGTTATTTGGCACCACCCGAGTTCGAATAGCATCGTCCTCACCTCGCCAAACAAACCAAATTGTAAACACTCCAGATTTTGAATAAACTGCTCCAAACATGCCAGGCGTGAATGCGGCTTAAAACTCAATGTGCCTTTTTTTGAAAATCATTTTATCCACAAAAATGTTTCTTTCACTTAAAAAAAAATTGCCCACATTTTTTTTTTTTTTTTAACATTCTCAACACTAAGTCAAAACAGCTCAGCTTGACAGCAAGACTTGGCAGAAATGTATGATCAGTCCTTGACACATCAGTGGGTCTCCGACAACAAACTGCTCCATAACACACCAGGAGACGCAGACGTAAAGCAAGCAACATGATAACGCATTATAGCCCGGTATTTCAGGAGCCGTTGCATCAGCTCTGGCTGACAAGCGGCATATGTCTACCGCTGTTACTGCCCTTCCCCACTCCTGTATGAAAGTACCGCTCTCCACGCTGCGGTCCATGCCAGAATATAAGTCAGCATTCTCCAAGGACTGTGCAGGTGGGGAGCCAGACAGCTTTAGCTTTGCAGGAGAGGCGGTGGAGGAGACAGGGAGGGAGAGGGAGCGAGAGGGAGAGAAGAAGAGAGTGTGTGTGTGTGTGTGTGAGAGAAAGGAAATAGAGAGAGGGAGGAAGTACTTAAGGGAAGATGAGAGACACACTTAGATGGGGGTAGTGGGGGTGCACGGATACAGCCAGAGAGGAAGACCAATAATGGATTGGGGGTAGAGCAGCAGAGAGGGGAAAAAAGAGCCTGCGAAAAAACCTGAGGGAATACATAAAGGTAGGAGTGGTGGTCCAAAAAAAAAAGGGAAAACAATGGGGGGAAAATGTTGAGTAATTTCAAGTGAGGGATATGAAGCAAGGGTTATATATATATAGCATGAGTGAGGAGGAGGAGAGAGAGGAGGGAGGAAAAAGGAAAGAGTTGGAGAGAGAGAGAGAGTTTAGGGATGGAAGTGATAGAGAAAGAGAGCTATATGTGAAAATGCATGTGAGATCACAGCAGCAGACGCTTGACACTGACAGCCAGCGTGCAGATGTTACGATGCACAAAGGTCCCAGTCGCCCATGATCACCGACAGCTTGACTGCGGCCCGCCCGGCTCTCCACGGAGCGGTCAGGTGGGCTGCAGGCAGGTATAATAAGATGGGCTATTGTGTTTGGATGGGACTGCAGAGAGCCAGGGCACTAGAGGTCTAATGAAGCATCGCGTTCCCGCAATCACACTTGAATACAATGCATGGCGGCCGCCCGATCGCTGCGGTCTCGTGTCCGACAGAAATTGAGCAGCCTGTTGGAGATAATGGAGTGCGAGAACCTCTGGCCTTCGATATAAATAACGATAGCATAAATATATAACCGATGGCCGATGGTCGAAATGCTCTTTCCCTTTTAGTACTCCTTTGTGTCTGTGCTTGTCTCAATGGGTGTGTATGCAAATTTGTTGTGTTGCGTTGTGAACATAAGCAGATCAGATGCACATACTGTAGTGTTGGCTATTAAAGGCTGGTTATTAGAGCTTTTGAGACTCTGGATTCGCACAGCTCAACCTTCCTGTATTGTCGGTTTGTTGCCATTTCTGTGGGTTATTTGGAAAGTTACTTTTAAACATGATGTGATGCTCTGGGCTCGAATCTGGCCTGCAACCTTTTTGCATGTTATCCCCCTTACTCAGTCTTTCCTGTCTGTCTCCACTTTCAACTATCAAAATAAAGGCAGAAATCTCCAAAATATAATCTTAAAAAAAAGTTACTTAAAAACAAAGTTACTCTTTACGTGGTTTTTTATTAGGTTTTGTATTAGCCACGTCAAAAGCATATTGTAGCAACATGGCTTGTGCTGCCTAGTGTTATTGATCATTGTTTTAAAATGCAAGACTTTGCTCTGTTTTTAAAACAGTAAGCCAATCTCTTTTATATCAAGCATACTTAGATTGCATTTTTTCAATTTGCAGCATTTTTTTTTTTTATTTGCAAAAAATGAAATATGTAATAAAAGTAGCAACATTCTAATTTTAAAAAAAGTAACTAATATAACGATAGCTACCACAAAAAAGTAATGAGTACTCTAACATGTTACCCACAAAATTGCTTACTGGGGTATGTTATGCCTTATTGCGTGTGTATTGTCAGTGTGACATCATGTGTGATGTTGGCCCACATCATGTTACAGTAACTGTTACTGGGTGACAAAGTGGGCAGCAGCTCACAAATTCAATCCCACATATTCCGTCAAAGTATCCTTGAGCGAAACACTGAGGCCCTACCTGCTCACTCCTGTAAATTGCAGCTGGATATGAGCATCAGCTAAAATGTAAAAAGTTATGGCTTTGATTTACAGCTCTTTTCCCACGCTGCGCACCAGCCCATCCTGCACGCTGGCTAAAGCAAATCCCTGATTCAGGTAAAGAGCAAATGAGCAAGTTGGCTGTCTCCCCCTTGTTCCAGGCTTGTGATCAGAGTGAATGTGTAATCGTTATTAGCAAGGCACCACTCTGAATTCAAAGAGTTCACCTCAAAAATGTTCTATATCCTTTTTTGGAAGATAAAAAAAAGGCATGATGTGATGTCCATCATTCGCTATCCCAATCATAGAAAATCCATCCAGTAAATGTGTCACCCAAGGACTTAAGATACTAATGTAGAGTGTTTTTGTGGTAGGAGGAGGTGTCACTCAAATGGGGGATATCTTATTATGGAAGAAAACTCTTAGTATGTATATTTCTCTTGGCTGTAGGGAATCTGCCATGTGTGATGATGTGGTTGGCAGTAGGGGAGGAAAAAAAAAGATATATGCTCCTCCCATACCGCTCATCATAGCTGTACCATTAAGATACTACATGTCTCAAAGTGTGACCATGGGGCTTTTGCTATTTAAGTGCCTGGCTAGGAGTCACTGCTGGTATTTTCAATCTTCCTGCAATGGCGGCCCTGGGGTATTTGAGTACATTAGTGCTTTTCAGGGTAGCTCAAAGCCCTTACCGTGCCACTGTGTTTGAACTCAGCAGAACTAAGGTATTTCCTTCCGCAGTCATTATTGGATCCATTTTCTTTCTCGATATGGCAATATATCTGCCGTACATTGTAGTGCGATGACTTTAACGAGATATGATGGGATGTGAGGGTCAGGTATCGTACACTTACGGGTAAACGGGTTAATGTCGTAGCTATTTCTCAAAGACTTTAAAAAGGTATCTTGATATCTTGAAAGACTTGGAGTGTTGTATTGCAGTTCTCTCATTCACAGGGATAGAAATTCATACTAAAGCTAGAGATTCACGCAAACTTTTTTTCTTGGAGGCAGAGGTGATCTGGAGGGACAAATAATGTTATTGGTTGAGTTAAACCTCAATGGGCGGAGCCAAAGAACCACAGTTTTTCTGGCTTAGTAACGCTAGACTGAAGCCAAGTGAAAAAGGCAAGAAGAGAGAAGGAAGCTAATTCAGCTAGCTGCTGCCTTGGCCAAGTCTCTCTTGTAAAAGAGATTATATCTCAAGAGACTTGTCAAAGAAAGGTTAAATAAGATAAAATAAAAATAGTATTATGAAGCCTAACTAAAAAATGCCATCTAACCATACCAAATTTGGATTAGGTTAGCTAGTTGGCTAGCTGACTTTCCATGTTCAAACTAGCCATACTAGCCTATAGCTAGCTAGGTAAGCTAGTTAGCTGCCTGCTGACCTTCCAAGATTATGAATGCCATGGTCATGATGAATGAATGAAAAAATAAATCATTGCCATTTATATTTTTTTAATTTATATTTTGACTAGAGTTCTTTGGCTCCGCCCATTGAGGTTTAACTCCACCAATGAGATTATTTCTGTCTCCAGCAGAGCAGCTCTGCCTCCAAGAAATGTTTGTATAACTAAAGCTGTAATCTGCCAAAAAGGTAACTTGTTGGTTGAGAGTTTTGTTTCAGAATATGCTAATTTAGTTTTGTTTCACCATATACTATCGAAAACAGCATGATATGCAGTATAAATGCATGAAGGATAGGCTACCTCTGCATAATTTAGTTGTAATGGAACATCCGCCCAAAGGGGAGAACAGCTTTCCACAAATTACAGAAAAATATTCAAATATTCATAGAAGAATAAAAGAAAGATTCACATTCATCCCTAAACACGTTCTAATTTCCTCCTCAACATCAGGCAGCCGGTGAAACCCAAACTGAGATGAGCGTCTTTACAGTAATATCCCTCACTTAAGAAAAATAGATCCAGTCAGCAAAAAATAAATAAACAAATAAATAAATATATTAGCCTCATGTTCAGTCAAGCTAAGAGAGGGAGGCGGCAGGCGAATGCAGGCTGACATCCTAAAGCGATATCAGTGTTTTTTCTTAATAACAGCCATAAATATTAGTCTGCGCTGCACGAGTCAGCAGATTTGGACTACATGCTGTTTGTGCTCCCTGACAAAAGTGCATTCAAATTCTGAAGAGCATGTTGAGGCGTGTTTGATTCATTCAACTTATTCAAGCATATGACAACATCTGAATTGTACTATGACTCTCAGCGGTGCTTTATAATACACAACTTATTCCCCAAGCTCTTCTGCCTCCCGTTCTACATGGACTTTTTGTTATATTCCTTAAAAAAGTCATCATCCTCAAAATATCACTGATTACTTTTTCCCCCTTGCTATATTTACCAAGCATCAACTGATGCTCTACTCTCCAAAAAACAGCAGGACCAAGGCACTTTTCACATTTACATAAAAATGCATTTATTGATAGAGCACTATACTATTTAACATTTTGCAAGATTAATAAAACAAAACGTTATTGATCCTCATGGGGAAATTGGATGGCCGCAGCAGCAAAAGTAATTAAACAATTAAGAAAATAAGCAATAAAAACAACAGAAAACATATAAGCAATAAAATAGAATATAAGCAATTGTGCAAGAGTATGACAGAGTATGGATTACTTACATATGGATTTACTTACAAAAGCTAAAATAGGAGTTTAAACGGAACGACGCCAGATTAATGAAGTAATTTATATTTGAAAGTGAACAGTATCTTGGTCCTCTTGTTTTTTGGATTCCATTAAAAGTCCCATTATCAAAAAACACTGCCTTCCACTTATTACTTTGATATTTTATTTCACATGAATCCTGCTCTCTTCTATTCTTTCTTTTGACACCGAATCATATTTATTACAACAGATTTAAAGGTAACCAGTGGCTTAATCTTGTGTTGGTTGAGTATTAGGTATAATGGATGAACTTAATTTAACATTAAGTTTCATTTGATGAGCACATACTGTGCATTTTTGGAAATTAAACCACAAATCCTGGCAGTATAAGTGCTATACTTTACCCACTGAGCTACACAGAACCAAAAAATCACCAATTTGTATTTAATATGGAGATAGGGAAGAAAATTGTGGAAGTTAGATACAGTTTTATACTTATAGAGGCCTATAAAAAGCAATTTTAAAATGTTTCTAGATTGTTGGCACATCAAATCCTCTTGTAGACTCAGTGTTTTCTTGGTTTGTTTGTTTCTCTGACATGTTCACCCAACCATACGTGGTTGTCACCGCTGAATACCAGCTGTGAAATGTAACTGTTTTTCAAGTAGGACAGATGGCAGTACATAGAACGCTACCAGTCTTACTTAATGACTGCTGGCAATAGCAAATGACTCATTCTTCATATTTTGCAGTTTATATATTCAGGGGTGACAGCCAAGTAGAATTGTGTCGACAGTCCAAAGAAATTGACATGTCACCCGCAAGTTGATGTTTAGTTTCGGTGATAAAAAGAAAGCAAAACAAATGAAAGAGAACAGAGATAAAGGTGTTTTATTTTAGCATATAAAACTGTGTTACCAGCTTGTAGAGATCAGTGATGAAGTGGTACATAAAAAGGCCAGTAAACTATGTCTTCTAGTTGGTGATCAACAACAACTAGAATGAACCAAATCTATTATATTTTCAGAAAACCATTGATATGTTTTTTTTTTTTCCGACACTGCAAAAACTGACAAACTTGTTGAATTATTTTATCTTGTTTCCAGACTTATCAAGCTTATTTTTGGATTTTTTAAGTGAAATCATCTTACTGCACTGGCAGATAATTTTACCAGTTTCAACAAATATGACTTTTTCTTCAGGATAATGCAACTTGTTTCAGGACATTTACTTGGTAAAATTGAAATTGTCTTGGAGAAAGTTTCTTGTTTCAAGATTTTCTTCATTGTTTTATGATGACTTGTTGAAAGTCATATTGACATGTATCAAGTGAAATTTATTGAAACCAGCAAGATTATCTTCCAGTGCAGTGAGATAATTTGACTTAAAATATCATGAAATAAGCTTGATAGGTCTGGAAACCAGATAAAAATCACTTGACAACATTTTTTGCAGTGTATCCTCATGTAGCTCACATCAGTTTGATACTTACTATGATGCATACTATGAATTTCCTGTATATCATGCAGATTTATGTCTTAGCCTATTCTGCAAACTGAGTTTAGATGGGTTTATCCCTGGTGGTGATGCCTCTTTTTCTTTTTCTATCTTTTCTTCTTCACTGGATGACACTGATGTGTAGCCAAAACGTTCACTGTGACTGCTCGACTCATTCGTGTTTTGAGAGTTTTGGGCCACTATTCCAGTTTTTGCACATATTCAAACCATTTGCACCTCAATTTGTCTTTCTGTGGTGTTTGAATTGGGTGCGTACAGCCTCTGTTTGTTCCACTGAACGCTCCTGCCTCGGTATCTGCACCTGTCACAGCGCCGTGAGAGATAATGTTCTGCAACATGTATAGGATTGTGAAGGATCCTGCAGGAGCGGGAGGCCCCCGTCCTGCAGCATGGGGGGGAAATAGTTTAGTTTCCTAATGAAGTAATCAGACCAGGGAAAGATGTTTATCACCTCAGCAATCACACACAGTCTGAAATTCACTGAAAAACAGACAGATGAATTACTTGAAAAAAGCCGAGCATATCAACAACTTTTCTCTGGCAGCTTTTTATCAGCACGTGCAGCAAAACCAGTGTCTCAGTGTAGCTTCTTGTGACTTGTTTTCACGATATGCCTCGTAATAGAATTATGCATATTGCTACTGTCACATACACACACACACACAAAAAGAAAATCGTGAATGCAATTTTGCAATTTGGTCTTTTTCTTATGCAGGGATCTCATGCAATTAATGAATTACCCTCCAACATCTGCCTCCATTCTTCATGACAGGAGGAAGATGGAAATCGCGTAAATAGAAGAAGAAGAAGAAGAAGAAGAAAAAGTGCCAAAAAACAAATTATGGCAGAAATTACTGAGAGTTTGATTTGCAATGGATTAGTATTATCACTGGAGTTCTCGCTTCACCAAAATACTGTGGTTAATTTGAGCTGGAGTTTTTACTTAACAAATTACAGATATGGCAGATTTGCACGGGATTAAAATCACCAACGGTCTCTGCAATTATCACAAATCACTGGACGTTCTTAAGTAGCCTAATATTAGTCCTGTGCAAAAAAGGCTATAGTCTCAGTATCTCTCTTTTTGCCATGTTGCTCTGAAGAATGAGTATTGGACTATTTCTACTTTGTGGCAAACTTTACTGTGTTCCACGGAAATACAGCCAACCCACCAAACCCTCTGCACCCACATGAGATTCCTTTCTGGGACGAGTCAAAAGCTAAACGGTCACACTGAAGGGATTTCGCTCCGTGAAATGCAACTTTTTTTTTTTTTGTTGTTTTTTTTTGGAGTGAATACCAAAGACAATCTGGAGACTCTGGATGCTGTCATCATTAATTGGCCGCTTGTTTTGTGTCGTCGTTTTTTTCTCCCTTTTTTTCATTGTTGTTGTTTTGGTTTGCGAACATCGCAGTCGCTGAGGGAATACAGTGGGAAGTGATAATAAAGTGCTGTGTAGCGGGGTTTCATTTGTTTGTTTATTTCTTCTAAAGCGTCGTATCAAATAAACTTCCCGTGGAGATTTGGATAGTCAGCTGGGACGCGGGTGTGTGCTGCGAGGCGGCCGCTGCGCAGGCTCGGGATATTAGCTTCAGAGAGGATCTAGGACAAGACTCAACGCCGCAGTGTGATTTCAATATGTCATCCACACATGTGGGTCGCAAACATTTCCCCAGAGTCTCGGAATCGGAGTCTGGAGAACCAATTGTGTTCCTCACACACACACGTACATGATAATCAAAATCATCTCGCCCACCTCTCCTTGGGGAAATCTCTCAGCACTACAAAAAGTAGTAATGCTTTGTCCATCTCTATTTGCTGCTGTGCAGGGTTTTTTTTTTTGTTGACTGAGTGTTTTTTTTTTTTTTTTAACAGTTTATTCGAAATGATCTGAGACATGAACACAGGTAGTGGATGCGAGAGTGGATGTGTTTGTACTGATGTTCCCATTACACTCGCCGCCTCAAACAGAAATAATAGC
The DNA here is from genome assembly GCF_048128805.1 of Centroberyx gerrardi. Taxonomy (NCBI): domain Eukaryota; kingdom Metazoa; phylum Chordata; class Actinopteri; order Beryciformes; family Berycidae; genus Centroberyx; species Centroberyx gerrardi. Next base: position 5,034,855 of record NC_136018.1, on the reverse strand, counting down.
CCAGTGAACGAATTCCTCAAATCGGTTTGTAAACAGCCTCCCGAAGCTTCCCCATTTAAACAATAACCACCGTTCCATTTCGAGCGGCTTGCTGTTCCCTCTTAATCTCAGCGTATGTTTTGATCTCTGGAGGTTCCCGCTCATTTCGGAAGCAGCAAGATGCTGTTTAGCGCAAAAGTCGGAGCATGTGACCGCTGCTCTTAGCCTCTCTTAAGACACACGGACGCCGCGGGAAGTGTGGACAGCAGAGGAAGAGCCCGTCCCTCGAGGCTTTTTTTCGGTCTCACTGTCTTTTTATCTTCCGAAGAGATAATACGGGAGAATAACAAATCCCCGTGTGCCACACAAATATGCATAATCATGAGGTCGCCAACACTGACGAACACGGACCCTTGTTCTTTGCGTTACCTGTGGCATGTTGTTGTTTCTCCCCGCAGGTATTCCCTCATCACTCTGCGTGTCCTCGCTACACTTCTCAACTCAGATACGTCACTGCCATGCAGACCGGCTTCAGTGGATCTGTCATCTATAAGGAAGCCCTTCATGTCTTTTCCTTAAAAAAATTCTGCTGCTAGAGTTAGGGTTTTTGTTAAATATTAGATATCAGCCAGTCAGCGTCATCCATTGCCGATTTGATGGCGGTTCTTCCTTGATCGCAGCTGCATAAAAGCAGCCCATAAACCTGCAATGAAAATGAATTTTTTTTTCTTTTAATTGCATTCTAATTAATTGTATTTTTCTGTAATGAACCCCAGAGTTTCCCCTATCACTGAGTACATTTACATGCACACCAATACCCTGATTACTGTCGATAATCAGGTTAAGGCAGTAGTTCCATTACAATGTTTACATGGTTCAAAGTATCGTGATTTCTCTAATAACCTGGTTTACATAAATTCATTTAATAATCAGTCTACCGCTCCTCACCGCACCACAGAAGCCGAGAGCGGCTGCTAATTTGCTGCAAATTTGCTAATCCCGTTATGTCGAGATCATGAGAGATCACGACTTAATCAAACTTTGTTGTCTGATGATCACAATATATTATCTCATCATCATTAGATAACAAAACGTGTTTTTCTCAAGATCACGGCTTAAATAGGTAGGTTACTGACTGTTGTTGCAATTTCTACCTGTCAAACCTTGTTTAAATAAATGTGTTGATCAGCTGTGATCTCTCCTCCTGACACTATCAGTTCTACCTCAGACTTTTTACACACTGGGAACGCTATCTTGAGATAATGAGGTAATTAAGCTGCGATCCTGACATAACAGAATAAAATAACATATGAGCAACCATGGCCGCTCTCAGCTTCCGTACTGCACTGTACCATGTTGTTAGCTTTGTAAATTCAACTGCATCTGGTGACATGCGCAGTTTAAAAACGGCAAAAAGAAATCTGATAAGACGTTTTACATGCCCCAATAAATCGAAAAGCTGAGCAGAAATCTAACCGGATTATGCTTAGTCTTAGAGGATGACCTTACCCTGATTAAGATAATCAGATAAGGTGTTTACATGACAATTTCAATTGTCAAAGTATTGCCTTAATCGGGTTAAGATAGAATTATTCAAATAGGTGGCGTGGGTCATCCTGCCTTAAAGAGCAGCTTACCCTAGAAGAATTTGATTAATCTGGGTTTCAATGGAGAGTTTTAGTGTCCCATGATGGTGTAAATACTGTTTCAGAGGCTTTTCCACCATGCCAAGAATAAAATTCTGGGGGGAAACACTGAATCTTTGTAATTTTTTGGCATAAAAATTATCAAATTTAAAGATATTGGCCATCAGAAAGTTCAATACAAAAATACTGGCACCAGCCTTCAGAAAGCCATATGGGTCGAACCCTAACAACAGTGCTCTATGCTGTGTCACACAGATATGAACCGTACTGTACATTTACAACATTGCAGCGCACTTGACCGCTATTACCCGCTATCATCTATTATTGTTATCAAAAATGAAACGCCACAGTAACTCCTTTCAGAGCTCAATGGTTTCGTCTCTTGTGAGTATCATGAAGGCAAATCAATCAAAGTGCTTCATATATTCTGTCCCTCATTCAGTGGAATGTCAGGAACACTCAGCAGTGTCTCCCCAAAGACCTCATTATCCTCTTAATTTCCAATTATTTCAAAGACAAATGAGTACACCTGGCATCCCAAGCAAACCTGTCAATGACGAACACGGGAGACGATGCCATCCGCACTTCCTCTCACCGGAGACGAATGGGCCGACGATCAAACAGTTTTTCTTTCTTTTTTGTTTTTTTCAACTAGGCTGGATTTCAAGTAGGACTTACAGCTCTTCCTTTCATTCGGAGTGATGGGAGTGATGGGTAGGGCGCTGTCCGTCATGTCTGTTGCGGTGTAGCCGGTTTGCGGCTGACACGAGATCAGACACACCTGAGTGTTTGTACCATGGGAGCGGTGTGTGTTTGGAAGCGATGCTTACAGGCGTCCCAGTGGGTCAGTTGGCTGGAGCGCAATATCCTCGACTCAACTCTGGCCTGAGACCTTTTTTACATGTTATCCACCATCATCTCTCCTGTCTCTCTCTACTGTAAACGATCAAATAAAGCAAACATGTCAACAACAAAAAAAAAGCAGCATTCACCCTTGTTTGGATCCCTTTCTGCCCCATTAGAAAGGCTGGCATAGTGGTAATTTGTGAGATTATTGTTTTGATTTAAATAGTGTGTCCCAACAGTGTTCAGCTATCTGTTGTAGCTATCGCTGCTCATGCTAACCACCCAGTTCTTCTTCTATTTATTCTGAACAAAACGCTGTTGCTGCTGCTGGAAATCTAAAACATTTTTAAATATTTAAATTTTTCCCAGGAAAGTCCAACCAGACACCGGGTGTGTAGAACAGCAAATGGAAAAGGTTTCAGAACTGGATATAGGTTGAATCACTACTGCGTTATATCAATTGGCGATAGAAAGTAGCAAAACAGACATTTATTTATATGAAAAAGTTCATTGATTATTACTTTAAGTGAACTATCACAAACCAGTTGGATGACTTCTGCTTATAAAGTTGTCAGTCAAAATAAGGTTGCAGGAATTCTGAGGTCTTTGATGGTTTTAGCAAGACACAACATCTCATGTTGCTAGGCTACTCCCTACGATGCTAAACTAGGGTTAGCGGATGTCAAAGCTGCACAAGGCAACTGTGCACATTGGCAGCTCCAAATGAGAAGTGAGAGGCAAATGTTTGAAAACTGAACTTCAATACCCAGAAATCCTGTAAGGTGACGTCAGTAAACTGCCACAGCCCCGGCCCGTCTGTGATGCTTCATACCAAAGATACCAAAGGGATGAGAGAGGCAAAAGATCCAATAAGTGAATCCAGTTTTCTCTGGATGGAGCGCTCACTTGCTGCTGTTTTGGACAAAGACTTCCTACCAGTGATCACCTGCCACCAGAGTTTCATTTGGGCAAATAGGGGTTTATCTACAGCATCTCAATTAGTGGGGATGGGCCGCTTTTCTCTGTTGCAGCTCCACTTAGTGATTTAGCCTGATAAGAACGGGTGTATTCCTACATTAAAATCTTGCCTATAGTGCAGCTTTAAAGGACTGGCAGTGTGTGGGCGAGAGCTGGCATGCCATTGTGGTTATCAAGTGGGAACCTCCTATCACAGATGTTTCATTGAATTAGGCCCGCGACACGCTGATCAGACCCACACTCACTTACACCGCACCGACAAACAGGCTTACACTAAGCCCACAAGGGGCTGAGGTTATCAAGTTAGAAACACAGCGCGTCTCAAGTACAGTACAGTAAACCGAGCGCCTACCTGCTGAGCGCTGGGAATAATTTAATCATGCATTAGTACAGTGGGATACCGATTCCACGTGTGCAATGCATGTACGCTGCTGTACGTAGCTTAGTTTGGCATTGAATAATTTAAAACGTTATGATTTGCGGATGCCAGAGCGGTGGGGAGTACCAGCACACCCGGATAAATTGTTAATGTTCATAATATGTACTCTGTGATCATTTGTTTTGTTTATGGGGCTTTTCACAATGGGGAAGGTATGATGTATTTGACTCATTCCCAGGGAAGAGTTTACCAGAAAATGATGTAAACACACTCCAAATACTAACCATCTTAACTTAGCGATTTAATGCTGCGTTGAATCTTATTTTTCTTCAAATGAGTGAGCAAAAATCTGCCAATAGTGAGAGATAATTTCACTTGTTTCAACACAATTCAGCTTGATTCCCGAATTGACTGAAAAGGTGACATGATTATGATTATGACACGTTACTAGAAAATTCACAAGTGAAATTATCTGACTCCCCCATCAGATATATATTTACTTATTCCAAGACAAATTGGACTTTAAGACTAAATACACATTTAAACTACATTTTAAAAGATGGGAGTTTTTCTTTGCAGTGTGTTCCTGATTGGGTTTTTTCATTTCTAACCTCATGAAGCAGCACATGAATAAGTCTCATATTCATGAAGAGGTTTCAGTAGCATGATGCAGTGGTTTAAATTAGTCACACACTGGTGAAGCAAGTCAGCAGCCGCCTGTTGCCCCCCCCCCCATAAGTTTTCAAGGCTGTCCAGGTCGTCTGTCTCGCTGACGGTGGCGTTTTAAAACCCCTAATTTTGCATTCTTTGTTGTTTATTCTTTCATTTCATCGGAAATGGCTGCCACAGAGGTGAGGTGTCAGGGAGACATATGCTAATCAAGGAATTTTCAGACATATTTTCTTTTGCCTGGGAGCAACGCTGGCATATAAATGCCCCATAAAATGTGAATTATTTTACATTGGTGTAATTGTATTTTCTAAACAGGCTCACTTCAAAAGCCTAAATTCAGACGACTTTATTTTCCCCATAATGGCCTCTCCACCTCCACAAACATCAATGGAGGAAGATTTGACACTGATAAGTCACTCTGTGTCTCGGGTTGAAATTCCGAATTTAACCAAGTTGCTTTCCAACGGCAAACAAACCTTCGCAGCCTCCCCGAAGTTTGGGTAAAACAACTTTAATGATAGCAAGTTTGAATTTGAAGGGATTTTTTTTAAGTCTCTTTTGATCTTTTCTTTCCAATTCACCTTCAGATACTCGGGAGTCATGAACATTTATAATATGCAAAGCCCTCTTTTATTAAATCATACTCTATCTGAAAGCTTCAAGCCTTCAGTCTTCTTAGAAGTCTCTGACCTCAAATGCTGGGAGAAGTCTGTCAGCAGCGACTCTGCAGGCCCCAAGGCCTTAGCTTACACAACCTACTGGGAAAAAAAAAACATATACCAACATCTACTCACATTCATAAGAACCCCTCCCCCCCTCCCCAATTTATATTCGATAAACTAACACAAGCGCACACTCAACCCTGACCCGATATGAAAAATACAATTAACGTTGTTTTGCTGTAAACAAACCCCACTGCGTGATTCATGGCCGCTCTTTCAGAAGATGAGAGGGTGTTAAAGGTGAAGGAGGCGGTAAAGCATCAAGAGAAGCATCACCACTTCTCCAAGAGTTGTATTTTGTTAGATAATCCATTCTGCTTTTTTTGACAAAAGATAAGGCCGCGGGGGCTATTTCTTCCAACACACATCCGCACGCAGCCTGTGAGATATTGCCCCTGCCTTATCTCAGAAACATATGGGCAGCGCTTTGATAGATTGTGCCTCTATGCGGAAGAAATCTTTATTCAGGGAGTGACGGTTTAATTCCATGTAAACCTCCCTCTCTGTGTCTTCTTTACCACATTATCTTACTTTTCATATTCGGCGCGACGGCGAAACTTGGCGCTCCCCCGTAAACTTTACGCCACTTTTTAATTAATTATCATTTGAGTTCATTTCTCAGCTAAAACTTGTTCTGTTAAGTGTCATGTGTGCTTAATTACCTAACAAGTAACTAATTGCCTCGAGATTAGTTTTTCCAGTCATGGATGAAAAATCCCCCTCTTAAAGTGCTCTATTCCACGCAAGATTTATCTTCCACGCAAATTTGCAAGGCTTGGATATGAGAAGCGCATACTGTGCACAATAAAGTGGACTGCACTGGCTGTAGGGAATGATGTTGATTTCATGTTATCAGTCTAGCACGTAGAGACACTGCAGTGTAGCATTATACAAACCACATTTCCCATTAGGGGTCAAATTCATTGCCTTCAGAGAGAATGGGATTCTTAATTACACACAGTAAAATCAGCTAATTGTGCAACTAAATCAATTAGAGGTAGCAAATGATTTCCTGCTGCAGGGCGGACTTGGATATGCTGCATATGGACGTCATCATGCAAGGCTACAACGGGAAGAGACCGTGAGTTGTTTGAGGCTTTTAAAATACTGTACTACAATGAATAATAGCAGATGTAAAATCAACACTGGATACTTGTCTCCCTCAAATCTGACTGTAGATCTTTGCCGTCGAGTTAAAAAAAACATATATCTGCGACTTTTTCAGGAATGAGGAAAATGATGCTTATTTTCTTAGTGTGACCCATATATTTTCGAAAATATACAATGGGTTTTTAACAAGTTTCAAATGCCTCTCAAAGGGTCCCTCAGCAAATAAATGACCATGTAAACTTTTGATTCAAGTAAGGAAAAGAAAAGAAAAACAGTTGCATGGTTTTTAACTGAGAGCATTACAGTATCCATCTTCCAGATCAGAGTTCCTTCTTCCAAAGCCCTTTTCCTGTTTCCCGGTGCTCAGCTGTGTCCAGACACGGCCCTGCAGGCCAGGTTCTGATATATTTGCTGCCTGAGGTAAGAAATCTCGACACCTTAGGCGCCTGGCAGTCTTCTGAAAGTCGCAATTGCTTGTTGGCTATGTTTACTACGCTAAGAGAGACTGTTTGTTTAGGCTTGAATAGGCAAAAATAATTGAGGAAAGGGGGGGAACGGTAGTTTGCAAGAGTTCCATTGACTGCTGCTGCGCTCATTTGACAATCAAGCAATTAGGTTCAAATGGAAGATGGGAAGCTAATACTTACATCATTACCAATTACTGGCTTTTTGCATCAACTTTACAAATTTAAAAACGAAGAATTGAAGGAACAATCAGGGATAAACAAACAAACCGATAGCTATTGAATTGTGATTTCGGGCTCCTCTATGGTTGGCTCGGGCTCCGGCTACCTAACATGACCTGTGCCGAGGGCCAGCCCCGGGGCTCAGCGCAGACGTTGGAGGAATCTCTATGCCTGTCTCCTTGTTTCAGTCCAATTGTGAAAAGACAAAAACACACTCAGAGTTATTCTGTGGGCAGAAGGAGATAATGAGCAAGAGAGATCGAAATAGGGAGATACAGACAGAGGCAGAGAGAGAGAGAGAGAGAGAGGGAGAGAGAGGATTGTTATGGAGAGAAGAGAGGAGTGATGTCAGGAGGTGCGAGCAGAGGGGTCTGTAAAATATTCATCGCCCTCCCTTCTTCTTTCCTCAGACCCCCGTCAGCGTTTCTGAAGCAGCCGAGACCCAGAGGTCCAGGAGAGCATGACAGGACAGAGCAGTTAGGGTTGGGTGGACGCCTGCTGGGATTACTAAACAGCATGCTTAAAATGCCAAGTGCAACTGATGCAATTTCCGCAAGTTCTGATGTTAGTGCCTCAATACTTCTGTTTCATCCACGATCATGCTATGTCGTAATTATACAGAGTAGAGCTGAAGAGTTTTATGAGAAACTCACCATTTGAGACAGCTATTCACCCTTCATGACATCTGTTTTGCACAAAATGCTTGATATCACAAAATGAAAGCAAATCGCACTACTCTTTGAAGGTTAGTCTGCAACTTTAGTCCTTGGTTGGCAAAACAACACCGCTTTAACAGACCAGACGGATCCTCTATACTTCATTAGTAGTAAATGATGAATGTGAGGCAATGATCTTTTTTTCCAAAATGGACTTCCTCAACTAAGGAACATAATGATGCAATTCCTTTCACTTTAAGCCATATGTCTTACAGATATCACTGTTTTTTACTTTGGGAAAGAATGGCTCTTCTCATAGACAAGACTAGACTTCTCATGGCGGCTGGAGAAGGCAAGAAAGACATGTAAAGGGAAATGTGACATGATTAAAGTTATTGCTACGGTATAAAAGGCTCTAATCAATATTTGTGAACAACTCTCTCGCAAATGCAGGAAGCAGAAGAACTAAGACTTGAACCTCTGATGTCCTCCAGTAAAATCTGGAAGTCCTCTATTGTAAACAGGTATGGTAGCGCGCTTTATAGGCGCTCAGGTGGAGGGAAGGGCGAATACTGTTGTAAGAGAACCACTGAACCACATGTTCAATTGGCTTGATTGACTTAATTGAGGTTGCCTTAGCGACTACAGTTCACCGAGCTCCTTCCTGGTATGTGAGCGCACCACACACCAGCCTAGCGCCGGCTCATGCCCGTTTGACTCCTACCGTACCGCCTGGTGTACGAGCGCACGCTGGATTTCCCTAATGCAGCGCTCCTGGGGCTCCGCGCGGTCTAAAGAGCCCATACCATAATTCCCTTAAGCACTGCACGCTGCAAAAAAGCATCATGCACGAACAAGCTAACGAACTAATGAACCAGCGAGAGTCCGGCGCCTATCGAGGGGCTCCGGAGCACCTCATAAATTGGAAAGTTGACCATGAGAAGACCCGGGGGGATTTTCAGGGGATAAGGTTGCATTTTCCGGTTCTGTGGTTCCAGAAAATCAGTCGCCAATTCATTATCTACAGAGGAGCTCAAGATTTTACATCTTGATAGGATCACAGGTTTGAGCCTTAGCTTTACCGTTTCTGGCTTTGGGAGAGAGTTGTTCACATTCACAATAATAATTGGACTGGCTGGACTATCTGAATACCATACACTACCAGTCAAAGGTTTGGACACACCTGATTGAATGCATTATGTTTCTCATTATCTTGAAGCCATTCTGATCTAAAGGCTTCTGCTTAAATGCTTGAAATGTGTTTCTTAGACAAATATAAATAGTGAAGTTGATCCTATGTATGAATTTCTTTCCAAAGCCTTTGCCTTTCCATCAAGGCAAAGGGCGGCTACTTTAAATAATCTAAAATATAAGATAGTTTTGATTTGTTTAACACTTTTTTGGTCACTGAATAATTCCATTTCTGTTATTTCATAGTTTTGATGTCTTAACTACTATTCCAAAATGTGAAAAATAGTAAAAATAAACAAACATGCATGTGTCCAAACATTTGACTCGTAGTGTATATGGAATACTTGAATTGAGTAGCATAAAAATGTGGGGAAAACATCTGCCTGCCACCACTCAAAGTTGTATTTTATGTGGGTTATTCTGCATTAGCTCGCCTCTCCAAGGTTAACATCAAGCAGGCTTGAGTGACTTTACATTATATTCCCTCTAATGTTGTACATGGCCAATTTCAGTGACCGCTAAAAAGATAAAGCTCAAGTGGAATAAATGAGACAAAACAGAGCCTCATTTGACTGCTGCGTTGTCATTACTGTGCATATGGCCGGCTCAATATCACACTCTGTGCACTGAATCATGAACAACTTGGCTAATTCCTTACGCCAAGATAATCTTAACTGCAAACCATATATCCACTCTCAAAGGAAGAGAAGTGTACGCTTTGTCACATATATCCACTCATATGGATTTCAGGACTTTATTGAGCAATAAAAAATATACACCAAGGAAAATAATATTTTCCTTTTTTCCTTATTGTTGTTTTTCCATCTCAAAATCTGATTTAATACTTCCAGATGAACGACCGATGGTCCAAAGCGACAAAATGAAAAAAAAACAAAAAGGGCAGTCAGTTAGTTCAACAGTAGAAGTTGGAACGACCGGAGCAGTTTGAAAGCATCTCTGTTTGTTTAAATTGTTTACTGTAAATTTGAAAAAAGGATTTTCAAACGGATTTGGTTTTAACAGGAGCGAAATCACAGACTAGGTCGTCACATCTGAATCTGCCTCTCCGTACAGTTGTGCCAGTTTCTGGAACTCGGGCCCCCAGTCGTCCAGGTAGTTATAATCCTGCTCCGAGTGTGTGCCGGGCGAGTCTAAAGAGCTGATGGACCCCGTGGGCGAGCCCTGGCCCTCGTAGGCGTAGGTCTGGAGCGAGTCGTAGGGCGGCACGCTGGTGTTCATGTCGGCCTCCACCAGTCTCTGTTTGATGAACTCGTGCACGTCCACCTCGTCCGGCTCCGCCGAAGAGCCGCGGGGCGGGGCGCAGTGCTGCCTCGCCTCCGGGCGAACGTCCCGCCGGAACTTGAGCTCCTCGGCGGCGGCGGGGTTGCGCAGGGCGATGATGTCGAAGGCCTCGGTGTCCTCCTCGCCGCCGCCCTCGTCGTCGTACGTGACCACGTTCTCGCGGATGTCCTCTTCGGAGATGATGAGAGGCTCTTTCTTGCTCCGCCGCAGAGTGATGAACAGAACCACGATGGCTACGAGAGAGGAGAGAGAGAGAGAGAGAGAGAGGGAGAGAGAGAGAGAGAGAGAGAGAGAGAGGTCATGAAATCAGCAACAGACAGACAGCAGAATGACTGAGCTTATTAAAGATGCTGTGATATGTCTTAGTGGTGAAACTTCTGGCGAAATATATTTTGACAAAGGAAAAGTAAATAAGCAAAGTCATACACTACCAGTTAAAAGTTTGGACACACCTGATTGAATGTACTATGTTTCTCATTCTCTTAAAGCCATTCTGATCTAAAGGCTTCTGCTTAAATGCTTGAAATTTGTTTCTTAGAAAAATATAAATAGTGAAGTTGATGCCTATGTATGAATTTCTTTCCAAAGCCTTTGCCTTTCCATCAAGGCAAAGGGATACTTTAAAGAATTTTTGATTTGTTGAACACTTTTTTGGTCACTGCATAATTCCATTTGTGTTATTTCACAGTTTTGATGTCTTTACTGTTATTCTAAAATGTGAAAAACAGTAAAAATAAAGAAAAATGTGATGCTTTTGGTGAAATATCAGTGCTGATTTTACTAAAAAAACATAAGTAAGCAAAGTCATAAGTGACAAGTAAAGTGATAATAATCCAAATCGAAATACAGAACATACCAAAAAATATGAAGGAGTAATAAATCGAAAGTAGATAATTAAGGGAAATTGTCTTATTCATATAGTATATTGACAATAGACAAACTTCAGTGCTGAGAACCACAACAGTTGTAGGAGAGAGATAGAAAAGAATCAAAAGTGCTTTGTAAACAAAGAAATTAACAACAAACGCTTAGCTGAGCAGCATCACATCATAATGGCACAGTTGGACGTGGTTACAATCCTCAGCCTGCTTTTATGCTAATGCCGCTCGCTGTGTGTGTCTATGTTGTTTGCTAATTCATAGCTCATAACGGATTAACACGTTGTGGTTCGTAAACAGCTAACCAAATGAGAGCCGCACATCAGCCGTTTTTATGTGCATATTTATCCGATTTTCCATCAGGACACTAAAACTAGCCAAGCGTCGAAGAGTTGTAAATCAATAATACACATTAGCCATCATTAGCATTGGCTGTGATGATTCTTTGAATGCAAGCTGCTGAGTTGATGAGAATACACTCATTATCATCTCTGCAGCAGATTTAACATCACATCTAGCCAAAGTGCAATATGGCAGGTTGAGAGAGGGTCAACACACGTCGGCACACTGTGTTAACATATGCAGGCGAGTCTATTCGTTTCACAGTTTTAGGTGAGCTCAGTCATGGGGAGAATGCACCAATTTTGCCACAGTAAATGAAATGTCGTATATCCGTGCTGATAAGTAGCTTACAATGTGTGAAAATCTTATCTAACTGTTAATGAAGTCATGAAGCAAAGTAATATTTGATGACATGCTACAGCTTGAAACTTGCTCCCACAACTAATGAGAGTTATGCTTCTTGAGTTAATGATGACCGCTCTACAAGATGTTAGCACTAACATCCATTTAATAAAATGGCGACAGCGAGGAGAGAACATTTTTACAGCAGTGTGATATCTAAAAGGAGTTCATTATGCTACATTAGCGGAGACGACCCAAATAGATCGCTGCTCCTGCAGAGACATTTAGCACCGCACCCTTTGCTTCACAATCAAATTACATTGAATGTTAACAGCGAGGGAAAGTCAGGGTTCAAACTAAGGAACGAGGAGGCGAATCCTTCAGATGAAAAAGCGTTTTTTTAACAAATGAGATAAGCGCGCCGCACACCTCGGCGCTCCATATCAAACTGCTGTCTATATTTATACGAATCGCAATGTGCTACTGCGTTAGAGATCTTCCTCTCCAACACATACAAGGTGAGAGCTTTCTCGTCTGTGATGCCGAAACCCCTGAAGCAGTCTGACAGTGGGTGGATCTTTACTATCTGATGCATAGGGAGAGACAGAAGGAGAGGAAGGAGGTGGAGAGAGAGGGAGAGGAGGAGGAGGAGGCTGAGGTAGAGGTTGCAGCTTTCACAAGGTGTGGGATGGAGTGATGCATTTGGCGGATCTATTTATTCATGACATTAATTTAGTTGCTGTATGGCACATTGCGGACGTGCTGTGGGACTGTTTCATCGACAGGGATTGAGCCTTGGACCCAGACTAGGCGGGGGCGTTCACACCAAGCATATTTGGAGCAGGTTTACTCCAATACTGGAGCTTTTACTCCTTCGGTTCGCTTCATTAAACCAAATAACCGGACCGAGGCAGACTGTCCTCTTCCAAGTGAACTGCGATGCGGTTCGTTAGGAGCGAGAATGTAATCTGCACCAACTGCAGGAAATGACCCCCAAACATCTGAATAGCATCATCAGGACATCTGATAGCAGCAGTTACTCATGCTTGGAAAGCCCGGCATAACAAAGTGAACCGAAGGCAAAACACAGTCTGGACTGATGCTCGTATTCGGCTATTTGTTCATGTATTCTTAATTTGTATGAACACCGGAGAAGGGAAATTACAGAGTCCATCATCAAGTTAAAGGGACTGGAATCAAAATCTGTATCCTGGCAGGATGACAGGTTACAAAAACTCTGTCCAATAAACAAGCTGCTTGCCAGTCCATGTGACTTTTGTTTAAGCTCTGGTTTGCTTGTAATTGGGCAGTGTGAACTTAAACGAACCAAAAATAAAAAGGCAACAAAGCACATTTTTTCACTATGATTCAGACCAAAGAAAACAAACTGTAGGCTTGATTGCACGCTAAAACACTTATTTAAGACTAAAGTAATCATGCAGAGATTTATGTTTACCTATATATTTCAATGCTGGATTTTAGGGAAACCTAAACCTCCAAATGTGTGTGATTAGTCCACGCTTTAAGTCCCGAATTCACTTCACTCCACCCAGGCTCTTCTAGGAAAACCTGGTGCAGTAACGCTGCCCAACTGGGGTTCGGGACGGTGAAAAAAATAAAAATAAAAAAAGCAATTTATCTGGGACAGAGCTTATCGTTGCAGTGTTTAAAACGTCCAATCACACAATTCAAGGAAGTGAGTGTGTGTGAGGTATGCCGGGTCAATCACTGTGAGCAGGAACTAGGAAATAAAGACTTTTTTTTTTTTTTTAAATTACTACTTTTCGAGCCATTACATTTTTTTGGCCCCGGACTATCTAGAGTTTAAGACCCCACTGTTCTCCAGAAGTGAATAACCCAAATTTAATGAAAACAGGGAAATGATACCCAGACAGCGGGTTAATACAACCCTTAGTGATTTATTCACCAACATCTCAAACGCCTCACTGCACTCTCTATCGCTCGTGATAAACAGTAATCCACAATATTTTTAGTAAAGTTTCCTATCCGCTGTACTCACTATATTGTTATACACTCTCTCCAGTAATGCTCCCATTATGGTTTATTCAGGTCGTTTCATACGCCTGGAGAAGACCAGTTGAGGTCTAACCGTTGCTCAATAAACCTCTTATTACACCAGAGAGCATTAATCCAGTTTGCAGATATCTATTTTCTACAGTGGAAGCCGTTGTGAAAGTCCCCCTCCATGCATTTAATCCTGCGTCTATCCCTCAGCCAGTGCTGCAGAGGCTTCTTCTTTCTTGAAGTCAATGCAGAAGAGCCAAAGGAGTGTATTGTAAAACAAAATGTAATGTTTCTCAGCCAAATAGTGGGCCATTTCGTTGCAACTTCTGAAAGCTCAAAACTTATTTTCCTCTTGGTTCCTCTTGGGGGAAGAAACAGAGGTGCAGCTTTCATTCAGGAGGCATAGAGGAAAAACCGAGACGCACAATACGATAGCTTTTTTTTTGCTTTTTTATGCCGAGCACCTGCTCATGTTTTTGGATACGCATGCACTGCCTCTTCACTGTAATCCACATTTAAGCCACGTTCATGAGAACCACCTAAATTTTCAAGCGTGACTAATCCACTTTAAGGCGGCTGAACCAGGGACAGGACTTAATCTTGAATGACGAGAGTTATCTATAATATTTAAGGGACTTTTAATGGACAAGACATACGTTTGGTGTTAAGTTTCTGTACTGGTAAGCGTCGCAGTCCTTGAGAAATAATCCGGACCTCATCAGACTCAAATGTTGGCAGTTTGTCCTTAAACTTGGTCTTGGAACTGGACTAAGAAATGAGAAGGATGGAAATGATATGAAATAAAAATCATAAAATTGAAAGAAATCACAATTCTTTATACAAACTTGAAAAAGGTGTGACTCTATTTATTATACTATTTAGTATATTTTTAGTATTAGTATTGATGGTTGTCAGTGCCATAACCCATTCTCCTTCCATTCTATAGGAGTTTGTAGATTTAATTTGATCCCTCATTTAGCCCTCGAAATTTGTCCTGTAATATTTAATCATGTTCTCTTAAGCCAGGTTAGTTAAATCAAGACTATGCTCAATTTATGAATATTTTAAGTCATTTAATCAAGTTTAAAAGGTCATTTTACTCTAGAATAGACCCAATTCAGGTCTAGCTCCTGAACTATTTGTAAAGTTTAGTGGAGTGCATAGAGAAACAAAATGTGCAGTGCAGGTTAGATAAAAAGGACCTTATAAAAAAAAAAAATGTATAGAAGGGCCTTGGAAAAAACATCTTACCTCAAAAAGAAACAAAAAACAATCACACAAAAACAAATCACGATGACAAGCCGAGACGCATCTGAATTGAATTTCCAAGCCATGTCTATGTATCTGACACACACTGATGCTCTTTCTTCCTCTGTCACCTGTGGATACCTTCTGCTTTCTGCTGCTTTTCTAACACTCACTTTCCTCAGTCTGCATGTCTGAAACCAGCTTGGCTCTCTCTCACTCCACCCTGTGTGCAGATGGTCTCTCTCTCTCTCTGTCTCTCTCTCTCCTGTCTGTCTTTCCTTATATCTGTCTGTCTGTCCTTATCTCTCTCTCTCTCTCTCTCTCTCCTGTCTGTCTTTCCTTATATCTGTCTGTCTTTATTTCTCTCTCTCTCTCTCTCTCTCTCTCCTGTCTGTCTTTCCTTATATCTGTCTGTCTTTATTTCTCTCTCTCTCTCTCTCTCTCCTGTCTGTCTTTCCTTATATCTGTCTGTCTTTATTTCTCTCTCTCTCTCTCTCTCTCTCTCCTGTCTGTCTTTCCTTATATCTGTCTGTCTTTATTTCTCTCTCTCTCTCTCTCTCTCTCTCCTGTCTGTCTTTCCTTATATCTGTCTGTCTTTATTTCTCTCTCTCTCTCTCTCTCTCTCCTGTCTGTCTTTCCTTATATCTGTCTGTCTTTATTTCTCTCTCTCTCTCTCTCTCTCTCCTGTCTGTCTTTCCTTATATCTGTCTGTCTTTATTTCTCTCTCTCTCTCTCTCTCTCTCTCCTGTCTGTCTTTCCTTATATCTGTCTGTCTTTATTTCTCTCTCTCTCTCTCTCTCTCTCCTGTCTGTCTTTCCTTATATCTGTCTGTCTTTATTTCTCTCTCTCTCTCTCTCTCTCTCTCTCTCTCTCTCTCTCTCTCTCCTGTCTGTCTTTCCTTCTCTCTCTCTCCTGTCTGTGTCCTTCTCTCTCTCTCTCTCTCTCTCTCTCCTGTCTGTCTTTCTTTCTGTTTCTCTCTCTCTCCTGTCTGTCTGTCTTTCCTTCTCTCTCTCTCCTGTCTCTTTCCTTCTCTCTCTCTCTCCTGTCTGTCTTTCCTTCCTTCTCTCTCTCTCTCTCTCTCCTGTCTGTCTTTCCTTCTCTCTTTCTCCTGTCTCTTTCCTTCTCTCTCTCTCTCTCTCTCTCTCGCTCTTTCTCTCTCCTGTCTGTCTTTCCTTCCTTCTCTCTCTCTCTCCTATCTGTCTTTCCTTCTCTCTCTCTCACTCTCCTGTCTGTCTTTCCTTCTCTCTCTCGCTCTACTGTCTATCTTTCCTTCTCTCTCTCTCTCTCTCTCTCTCTCTCTCTCTCTCCTGTCTGTCTTTCCTTCTCTGTCTCTCTCTCTCTCTCCTGTCTGTCTTTCCTTCTCTGTCTCTCTCTCTCTCCTGTCTCTTTCCTTCTCTCTCTCTCTCGCTCTCTCTCTCTCCTGTCTGTCTTTCCTTCCTTCTCTCTCTCTCTCTCTCCTGTCTCTTTCTCTCTCTCTCTCTCGCTCTCCTGTCTGTCTTTCCTTCCTTCTCTCTCTCTCTCTCTCTCTCTCCTGTCTGTCTTTCCTTCTCTCTCTTTCTCCTGTCTGTCTTTCCTTCTCTCTCTCTCTCTCTCTCTCCTGTCTCTTTCCTTCTCTCTCTCTCTCTCTCTCTCTCCTGTCTCTTTCCTTCTCTCTCTCTCTCCTGTCTCTTTCCTTCTCTCTCTCTCTCTCCCCTGTCTCTTTCCTTCTCTCTCTCTCGCTCTCCTGTCTGTCTTTCCTTCTCTCTCTCCCTCTCTCCTGTCTGTCTTTCCTTCTCTCTCTCTCTCTCTCTCCCTCTCTCCTGTCTGTCTTTCCTTCTCTCTCTCTCTCTCTCTCACGACACACCAAGCATGTTCGGAGCAGTTTATTCGAACTCCGGAGCGTTTACTCCTTCAGTTCATTTTGTCAGGTAAGAACGATGTCATTCGAATGCTGAAAATATCTCAGTCCTCTTCAAAGTGACCTATGGTGCCGTTTGCTAGGAGAGATCCGAACCAACTACAGGATACAAACAACCCCAACGTGTCCTTTTTGGGGGTCGGTTTTATGGGTATAAGGAGATGGATGTTGATATCTGACAGCCAGCAGTTCCTCATGCTTGGAAAGCCTGGCAGAACTTAATGAACTGAGGGCAAACTGCAGTCTTGGCTGATGCTCATATTCTGCTATTTCTTCATGTGTACAGAATCCAAAAGGAACGCTGCTTTTGGCTTGTGGACGCAACAATGGAGAGCCGCTCGTCGGAAAACAGGGTGCACATCCAGGATTATCCAAAAAAGGAAAAAAAATCCAAGGCACACTCCCTTACGAACAAAAATTGGCAAGAATGAAAAAGATGAAGACTTAAAAAGAATAAAAAATAAAGGGAGTGTGCCTTGGATTTTTTTTCTTTCTGGATATTCTCTTCATCTGTTCTTAACTGGTTTGAACACCAGAGAAAGTAGGCCTACATGACAAAAAAGGGCACAGACAAGTCTATTTTTAGCTGAAGTTACAGGGACTGGAATCGGATTCATTTTGACTGAACCCGCCTCCAAAATCTCTAATCTCACAGGATGACAGGTCACCGAACCTCCTTCCAATTAACAAGCGACTTGTGAGTCATGTGACTTTTTTGTTTACAAGCCCTGGTTCACTTGTTCATTGGGCAGTGTGAACCGAAACGAACCAAATGCAGATATGAAAATAAACTTTTCTTCTATGGTCCAGACCAAAGAGAAACTGTAGGTGTGATTTCTCCATTTCTCTCTCTCTCTCTCTCCCTCTCTCTCTCCCACCTCTCTCTCTCTCTGCCCTAACCAGTATCTGCCTTGCGCTGATGATCAGTGATGCAACCTCTGTCTCTCTCACTCCAGCGTTTGCTCCAACCAGTGGCGATGGCCTTTTGTTCCTCCCAACCGCAGGCTCCTGGCGCAGAGCGGAGAGGCTGCCGATATGAATATGCATAACCTTCACGCGCTAATGTCCGCAGACAATCACCGACCGGAGGAGGGGAGACAGGCGACGGTGAACTGTGTTAATTATACGGTTTCTCTGACCGTGTCCTGCTGCGGTTTTGTTTGCACGGTAAGATATTTGTTTGTTTGTGGCGTTTTCCCTCCCACACCTCTCAACCCCCAAGTTTGGCTTGACAGGAGATGTGTTTACTTTGGCAAGTTTAATGAGTTTCATTTGATCTTTGACTACAAGCCATTTGCACCTTTCACGAAATTCTGTATACCAAAATAGTGATCCGAATGCTAAGATGGAGAGCTGGAGAAGAACTGGTGATGATGATGAAGTCACAACCAAGAGATTTTCCATATCTTTCACTATGTTGAGACAGCAGGCAAATCCAATTTGATTTAAAATCTGATTTCAAGGCTGACTGTCCACATTTAAATTACAAGTGGCCAGATCAGATAAGTATATTTAGACAGTATAATCATTTGGAGGGATGGGACGACACATCAAAATTCAACATATTGCAATACATAAATGTGACGATACATATTGTGGGGCAGAAAAAATGAATGGTGATATTAGCTCCATGTTATTCTGCTGTAGTAATCACAAATGAGACGACTTGCCCATCACAATTTCACAAGCTCTCCATCCAAATTATATTATTTTCACTTTGTAATGACATTTTTAAATTGTTGTTTACATTCTAGCGAGCTAATGCCATCGCTAGAATCTCAGAAATAAACATAATTCTACACAAACAGACTTTGTCGTCATTGAACTTTTATTTATTACATCGTTTTGTGGTTGTATCGAATCGTATCGTGAGATAAGCAATATTGTCCCATCCCTAATAATTTGCTGTCATTACGCCGTTGGTTGTCATAGTAACGATGCATGCAGGCCGCATTTTCTGTCCTGTTGGATGCTGCAACAAGCTACTAACATGAAAGTTTCGCCATTGTTTATTCTGACTGCATGGAAATCACAATTCTTGAACAGGTGTGACTCTATAAAGATTGTTGGGCTCGGATTATTTAGTATATTTTTAGTATTAGTATTGATGGTTGTCAGTGCCATAACCCATTCTCCTTCCATTCTATAGGAGTTTGTAGATTTAATTTGATCCCTCATTTAGCCCTCAAAATTTGTCCTGTAATATTTAATCATGTTCTCTTAAACCAGGTTAGTTAAATCAAGACTATGCTCAATTTATGAATATTTTAAGTCATTTAATCAAGTTTAAAAGGTCATTTTACTCTAGAATAGACCCAATTCAGGTCTAGCTCCTGAACTATTTGTAAAGTTTAGTCCGCATTTTCTGTCCTGTTGGATGCTGCAACAAGCTACGAACATGGAAGTTTCGCCATTGTTTATTCCGACTGCATGGCGGTGTTTTGTAGTCGCGGTGCAGAACACATCCGTCAGACGCGACGTCAGCGATGAAGGAGGCTGGTATCTGCCATGTTGTCTGGTGCTGCTGTCACCGCTCTCCTCCATGTTTGTTGTTCTCTGCTCTTCTTGTCGCAGCGCGTGATGTTAAGTACGTGGTGGGTGGTGAGTAATGGAGAAACAAAAACCCACTTGAAATTCGATCTGAGTGGTCACTTCAGGCCACCTACGGATGAGGTTCGAGTCTGATCTGAAACGGATCGGATTCCATGTGGTTTTTTGCTGTTCAGACTTTACAGAAAATATCTGACCCGTATCGGCTATAGGAACAAAAAAATCAGATTTGAGCTGCCTTTCTGCACATAGCATGAGTCCCCTTTCTGCCTGAACTTCCCCTCTCCTCCTCCCTAGCAGATTATTCAGTATTCTTTCTATACGCTTGTTTCTTCAATCTCACTGACCCTGCAATCTCCATGCCCCTTCTTCTTTGCTGTCATCGTCCTCACCATCTTCTTTCTTTCCAATCAGCCCTCATCTAGCCTCCCTCTCTCTGTCCTCCTTCCCTTCACCATCACATCCTCCCCCCTTCTCTTCCATCCCTGCCACTCTCAACTCTCTCCATCCTCATTCTGGATTCCACCTGTGTCCTTGCATGTCTTTTCATCCCTTCATCCCTCCTGTGCCCTTGCCCTTGTCAAACCCTTCCACCCTTCCCCGCTCCTCTATGGTCCATCTCCTCCATCCATGCCCCGAGGATATTTGCCCCTGGGCGGCTCCCCCCCCCCCCCCGCTGCCCGCCCGCTACAGTCCCCCGCACGGCTGTCCCAGCTTACCCAGCAGGATGACGATGCACAGCAGGATAGCGATGAGAGCCCCCGTGCTGAGACCTGCCGAGGAGAGGAACGCCTCGCCCTGGCAGGTCCGGATCTTGCCGTAGCGCTGGCACGGGCAAACCCGCAGGGTGAGGGTGCTGGTGCCGCTCAGCGATGGCTCCCCGCCGTCCCACACCACGATGGGCAGCTCGTACAGCTCCTGGGTCAGGTGGTTGAAGCGCCGCCGCTTGGCGATGATGCTGGCCGTGCTGTCTGCAATGACAGAGAGAGATTCGTTAAGGGAAATTAGCCCCCTTGGCTTAGAGGACCGGGTAGCTCAAATTCTGGATGGTTTTCCTCTTTCTTCTCAATTGCTCCGTTCTGTCCATGAAGCTCAAGAGCCTGCAATAACCCATTTCTACAGATGGGCATTTTAATTGAGGGTATGGACTCTCAGCTAAATAGAAACAAAATCCAACCCACAGCATCGCCATCCCCTTGCTTTTGATGTATCACAAGCTAGTAGATTTCTCACTCTGTCTCCTGCTTCCCTGTTTGCCGGGGCTAATTAATTTCCAAGGTGTTCATTCACTATATCAATGTGCTGCAAAAGAGCAGTTCACCTTGGACATCCATAGAAACACTCCTCTGTCAGTGTAACGTGTCACGTAGATAAACAGACATAAAAAGCCTGAAATTGGGTGAGAGGAAAAGAGCAATGAAAGAGAGAAAGAGAGAGGCGTAATGGAAAGGTTCAGCGGAGGAGAGGAGGAAGCAAACAAACAACACACACACAAACACACACACAGAAACACACAAAAGAAACAAGCCCATAATTTGTGATAAACTGCAACCAGTTTGATGCTTTGAAATTGACTCACTCCGGATTAGAATGGCGGATCTCCGGCGCGGCAAAAATATGCAGCAGTCAAGCTCATAGTCATAGTCATGCACAGTATAGTTTTTTTTCAATTCTTTTGCTCGATAATCAATAGTGATCAGTTAGCTGTAGTGACGTCACTCCTCTCTCCCAGGCGGACTTCTCCTTTAACCCGAAAAAACAAGGTCTGAACCATCTGCCAGGTTTGGCCTGAAACATCCCAGAAATAATCAAAACCATGAGTGATGAAACACAGCCGTCTAATTGGCTTGTAGTCATAACAGGCAGTCTGTGCTCAACCACTCAACCACCAGAATATTCTGGACCCTTCAAAATTAATAAATCCCAGCTACCGGGACGCAACCAGAGTGTTTTTAGAAAAGGAAACAGGGTTTTTGGTGGTAAACAGACCAAAAACGCACCATACAACGTACCATGTGGCCACTCTTGTCATTTTAAAGTGGAATTTTTATGTTCGCCTACTGGTACGGCATGAAGGAACCACTAAAAATACACTGTTTTATAATTTTATTCAGCTTATTTCAACTCTTATTTTAGTTTAAGCCTATAATTGCATGATTGTTGTTTTATTGACCAGTTTTAGTTTTACTACGATTGTACATTTATTCTATCTCCTGTGAAGCACCTTGAGATTTCGTTGTATTTTAAAGTGTACTATATAAATAAATAATTATTATTGTTATTATTATTACTGTTTTCTATTAAGTAAAAGTGATGGCATTTTGACATAAAAATACAATAAAAAAAAAAAAAAAAAAAACATTTTGTAGGCATTTGCTGTTAAATAGGTGTACGTTATGATATAGAGAATCAGATAACAGTTCATTAGGGCTTTAAAATAAAAGCGTCATGTTTGACAATCACTGGCGACCTGATCATCCCCGCTATTCAAACCATACGGATGGAAAAAAGAGTGCCAACGGTTGGATCGGGATCCTACTAGCATGTGTTTCTAGATGACTAACTTCCTGTGTGTCATTCCCGTGGTAAAGCAAACTGCAGATGACACATTGCCCTCTGATGTATATTCGTATATTGTTTTAGGTTTCTGATGATGCAGAAAATACTGAAACGTGAACAGGGCAACCTCTTTTTCTTTTCCCTCACTGTGAAAACACCTCCACCGTGCTGTAGTATCATACTGCTGCTCTGAGACCTCGCCTCCCACTCCAATCTCTGCTCCATCTATGAATAATTATAATGATCGACAGTTGGAATGACAACACGTACTTCAAGCTTTATTAAGTCAGACTCACAGTATCACCGTATCAGCAAGCAGATGGGTGGGGGGTTTGAGGGAGTAGAGTGTGAGAGATGCAAATAACAAGGAAGAGAGATGGGGAGTTGGAAGATGAGAGGAGAGGGGGAGAGGGTGGGGGGGGGGGGGGAGAAGGTGTGTGTGTTTGTGTGTGTGTATGTGTGAGCCAAAGACAGAGAGAGCAGGTAGATGCAGAGAGGAGGAGATAGAGGCTGAGGCAGAGTGTGTGTGCGTGTGTGTGTGTGTGTGTGAGAGAGAGAGAGAGCAGATAGATGCAGAGAGGAGGAGATAGAGGCTGAGGCAGAGTGTGTGCGTGTGTGTGAGAGAGAGAGAGAGAGAGAGAGAGAAAGAGAGAGAGCAGATAGATGCAAAGAGAAGGAGATAGAGGCTGAGGCAGAGTGTGTGCGTGTGTGTGTGTGTGTGTGAGAGAGAGAGAGAGAGAGAGAGAGAGAGAGAGAGAGAGAGAGAGAGAGAGCAGATAGATGCAGAGAGGAGGAGATAGAGGCTGAGGCAGAGTGTGTGTGCGTGTGAGTGAGCGAGAGAGAGAGAGAGAGAGCAGCTAGATGCAGAGAGGAGGAGATAGAGGCTGAGGCAGAGTGTGCGCGTGTGTGAGAGAGAGAGAGAGAGAGAGAGAGAGAGCAGATAGATGCAGAGAGGAGGAGACAGAGGCTGAGGCAGAGTGTGTGTGCGTGAGTGTGTGTGAGAGAGAGAGAGAGAGCAGATAGATGCAGAGAGGAGATAGAGGCTGAGGCAGAGTGTGTGTGTGCGTGTGTGTGTGAGAGAGAGAGAGAGAGAGAGAGAGAGAGAGAGAGAGAGAGAGAGAGCAGATAGATGCAGAGAGGAGGAGATAGAGGCTGAGGCAGAGTGTGTGTGCGTGAGTGTGTGTGTGAGAGAGAGAGAGAGAGAGAGAGAGAGAGAGAGAGAGCAGATAGATGCAGAGAGGAGGAGATAGAGGCTGAGGCAGAGTGTGTGCGTGTGTGAGAGAGAGAGATAGAGAGAGAGAGAGAGGAGAGAAAGAGAGAGAGAGAGAGAGAGAGAGAGAGCAGATAGATGCAGAGAGGAGGAGATAGAGGCTGAGGCAGAGTGCGTGCGTGTGAGAGAGAGATAGAGAGAGAGAGAGAGGAGAGAAAGAGAGAGAGAGAGAGAGAGAGAGAGCAGATAGATGCACAGACAAAGCTGAGTGTACTTAGTATTCACCATCACAGCCTTTACACCTTCAACCAGAGATCCGTGGCAGTGCGGGTCCTTGTACGGACCACAACGAGGAAGCGCGGGTCAATTATGTCATGCTAATTTCGCATTAAAACCACCTCTCGTCGCAGGCGGGTGGAAAGGGAGCGGCGCGCTTGTTGATTAACGCCGCGGCGAGATGAGCCATCTGCAGCCACCCGGCGCTCGCACGAGAGGAGAGACGGCACCAAGTGGCGGCGTCACAGTTTAGCGGTGTCGTGACAGCTCGCCCTCCGCAGCATCACGCGGCGTTGCGAGGCAGGTGTCAGCCCCGGAGGCGAGGAGGAGATGGTTAAGGTCTTATAAGTAGGGATGGGACGATATGCTTATCTCACGATACGATACGGGGTTCGATACAACCACGATACGATGCAATAAATAAAAGTTCAATGACAACAAAGTGTGACAAAGTGTTCGATACAAGATATGGGGTTCACGATTCAATACAACCACGATACAATGTAATAAACAACAAAGTATGAAGTAGAATTCTGTTTATTTCTGAACCACAAATCTTTCTAGCGGTGTCATTGTCTTGTTGGAATGTAAACAACAATTTAAAAATGTCATTACAACGTGACAATAATATAATTTGGATGGAGAGTTTGTGAAATTGTGATGGTCAAGCCGTCTCATTTGTGATTACAACAGCAGAATAAAATGGAGCTAATATCGCGATTCATTTTTCTGCCCCACGATACGTATTGTCACATTTTTGCATTGCGATATATTGAATTTTGATACATCGTCCCATCCCTATCTTATAGTATTTCATATTTCATTCAAAGTGAACGTGAACCTGAATGCCGATGCTTCCTAGATGTTGCAATTCACCAGCAACTAAGGTTGCAGTCATACAGTCACAGCACAGCCTCATTTTTCTGGTGTCAAGTTTGCTATTACATGAAAAAAGTCATTGGCATGTGTGTGTGTGTGTGTGTGTGTGTGTGTGTGCATCCATGCGCAGGCGTGTGTGCATTCGCCTGTGTGCGTATGACTGTGCACAAAAACATTAGCCTAATCACTAACGTATTACTGTGTGTGCATGTATGCGTGTGTGTGTGTGTGTGTGTGTGTGTGTGTGTGTGTGTGTGTGTGTGTGTGTGTGAGAGGTTCTTCGCCACCCTGGGGAATTCCCATAGCACCAGGTTCGTTAAGCCGGAGTATGAGCCAGTCACCAGCAAATGGCCTCATTTTTTCACTTTTGCTAAGGCATTATCATGATAAGCGATGTATCACTTATGTAACTTATGTATCACTTATGCATTCCTGTCTCTCCGTCTCTCAAGTTATGAAATTAAATGAGATTTTACAGCAACTGATAAAAACTTTATTGGTAGAAATGTGCAGAAATTAACCGAGTCCTTGGCAAACACTTGCCCTTTGAATCTCAATCATGATCTTTGGTCTCTCTCTCCCTCTCAATCTCTCTCTCTCTCTCTCTCTCTCTATCAATCTCTCTCTGTCTCTCTCAATCTCTCTCACTCTGTCTCTCTCTCTCTCTTTCACCCTCTGTCTCTTTCTCTGTCTCTCTCACACACTCTCTCCCTCTCTCTCTCCCCCTCTCTCTCTGTCTCTTTCTCTCTCTGCTGCCGGTCTCTGTCTCTCTCTCTGCTGTCTGTCTCTCTCTCTCTGTCTCTCTCTCTCTTTCTCTCTCACCCTCTGTCTCTTTCTCTGTCTCTCTCACACACTCTCTCCCTCTCTCTCCCCCTCTCTCTCTGTCTCTTTCTCTCTCTGCTGCCTGTCTCTGTCTCTCTCTCTGCTGTCTGTCTCTCTCTCTCTCTCTCTCTGTCTCTCTCTCTGTCTCTCTCTCTCTTTCTCTCTCACCCTCTGTCTCTTTCTCTGTCTCTCTCACACACTCTCCCCCTCTCTCTCTCCCTCTCTCTCTGTCTCTTTCTCTCTCTGCTGCCTGTCTCTGTCTCTCTCTCTGCTGTCTCTCTCTCTCTCTCTGTCTCTTTCTCTCTCTGCTGCCTGTCTCTGTTTCTCTCTCTGCTGTCTCTCTCTCTCTCTCTCTCTCTCTCTTTCTCTCTCACCCTCTGTCTCTTTCTCTGTCTCTCTCACACACTCTCCCCCTCTCTCTCTCCCTCTCTCTCTGTCTCTTTCTCTCTCTGCTGCCTGTCTCTGTCTCTCTCTCTCTGTCTCTCTCTCTGTCTCTCTCTCTCTTTCTCTCTCACCCTCTGTCTCTTTCTCTGTCTCTCTCACACACTCTCCCCCTCTCTCTCTCCCTCTCTCTCTGTCTCTTTCTCTCTCTGCTGCCTGTCTCTGTCTCTCTCTCTGCTGTCTCTCTCTCTCTCTCTCTCTCTCTCTTTCTCTCTCACCCTCTGTCTCTTTCTCTGTCTCTCTCACACACTCGCCCTCTCTCTCTGTCTCTTTCTCTCTCTGCTGCCGGCCTCTGTCTCTCTCTCTGCTGTCTATCTCTCTCTCTCTCTCTGCTGCCGGCCTCTGTCTCTCTCTCTGCTGTCTATCTCTCTCTCTCTCTCTGCTGCCGGTCTCTGTCTCTCTCTCTGCTGTCTCTCTCTCTCTCTCTCTCTGCTGTCTCTCTCTCTCTCTGTCTCTCTCTCTCTTCGCTACTCTCTCCCTCACGGCTTGTTTTCCTGACCCCAGTTTTGTGGGATGCACAGCTAACTTTAAGATACTCGATCATGTGTTTCCGCACAGTAAATGCAAACATGCTTGTCGCAGGACTGTCCATCTGCAAAACATATCAAGCGCGGCGAAAAAGCAAACCAAAAAGCAAAAGGAATCAGCAGTCTACATACACACAACCACATCTCGACAGATTGCACCTTGCCTACACACGCACTTCGCCGGATTCCTTGTGCACTTCGGTGGGTGTATGTAGGTGTCGCTGATGGGATTCAATACAAGCCTTCTCTCCAGCTGCCACTTGGAGCACAAAACATAAAAACGGTGGCACTATTTTTGGGCAGAATGTAACATTGAGTCACATTCTGAAGGTGGGCACTTAATGCTATGGATTTTTATGATGGCTCAAGTCTATACTGGCTACGCATATCACAGATGTGTAATGTGTAGGTGCTGCAGGTACTTACACTTTGAACCACGAACCCTCTGCTTACAGTACTAACACTATATCTGTGTTATAATACTCTATAGTTTCAGGAATTTGTTTGAAGTTGCTCTTGAGTGTCAGTTAAATGCATAAATATAAATACAATGTAGTCTAATATCCTCTTTCCAGGCCGTCCATGTAAATGAGAATTTGTTCTTAAGTGACCTCACTGACCTGCCTGGTAAAATAAAGGTAAAATAAAATAAAATAAATAAATAAATAGGATACTGCAGTGCTACAGCGACATCATTATTACCCAGCTCTCCATAATAACAGTTATCAATTTGTTTGTTTTGTTAGAGACAGAATGCCAGATGGTATTTATCTTAGGGTTTATGATTGTAAGTTACACTTTACAGTTCAGGTATTTATCTGATGCTCTTCTCTAGAACGACTCACTATAAAGTAATATAAGCAAGTAAGTATCACGAGTAAAGTGTTAATGTCTTGCTCAAGGACACATGGCTGCTGTGGGGACCCAAAAAGGTCTGAACGAAGAATTATTATTAGGGTGTTTTCTCTGAAATTGTCTGAACTTGTATTTGTGAAATAGATATGCATTTTTTTGAATACATATTTAAAGTGTTTTCTTGTTGGTGTATTGATATGTGCTGCGCTCATTCCAGTCCTTCTACTTTGTTGTCGGGCTCTTATGTATTTGAAAACGCGGAGGGTGGCTATTAATTAGTGGCTCTACTCCTAACTTTAAGTTTCATAAGGTTTATATCTTCTGCCTGTGCAAGGGAATATTTAGCCTCCCTTCATTTCCATTTTCCGTGTAGAGGATCTGTATTGTGAAATGATAACAATTTGTGAGATATATGTGCAGAGACATTTAGCTGTATTTTTCAGTCTTCTATTCTTATATTATATTTTTCTTGATACTTATTTTTCCTAAGTGTTATGTTTATGCTGTGGATTGTGTATTCCTGGTAGTAATCCGTACTGAGTGGGGGAAGCTGGTACGTTGATTTCTCTTTGACAGTGACTTTTTGATCATGTATTTTTCATATTGATTGAATAATTAACTGAACTGTATGCATATATGTATTTAAGTGTCACGTCCGCTTTGAGATAACGCTGATGACGGCTTAGTGCTGAAACGCGTCCGTCGTTTGTGCTCTATAGCTGCCCATTCAATTAAAAGACAAAAGGACATTATGAGTGCTGGCTTTTCTTTCTTCAGGCTGTGGGGATTGGACCTGTGACTATCTAACCACTGGGCCACACAGTCACAGTTAACTCCATATTGATGCAACGGGGGAATATAAACTTTGCTGGAACTCTAACTCCAGAAGAATAAATGATGAATGGGACTGAATGTCTGCTCCTTGGGAGAAGATCATATCAGGCAACAAAGCTATTGGCTGCTAACAATAAGCTAACGTTGCTATGGAGGCAAATATCACTGCAAGTCAGCTTTGAATATTGATGAAAGGCTCAATATTGTTCAAACACTAATATCATTTTGTATAGAAATAATAGGGCTTTCATGCAGAATAACAAACAGCACATCAAGAGACAAATGTATCCTTTAAAAGAAGCTCTCCTTTCAGTATGGATTAGTCATTCTCGGTTAGTCTTAGCTTAAAAAATCATTGTCCAGCAGCGACAACAGATAGCAGATGGAGATCAGGCTACTTGTAAAGACCAATATGTTTTGTCCATTGTGTTGTTGAGTGTACAGCATATTCACACTGTCACAGTATGGTATGTTTTTCCATATTTTTTATTATTTTTTGTGTAGGTTAGTTGATTATGGGTATAATAGTAGCATGCTTGTAAGAAAACAAAGGGGGCTGAAAAGGAGGCTATTATTATGTTCCTCTCCTACACAAACAGGACCAAATTGGCTCAGTACTCCAATGGAAAACCAAAGGGTGCTGATGCTGTAGCAGTATGGGTGCAGCACAGAGCTTGTACAATGGAAAAAAAAACATCCAATGAGACATGTCCCACCAAACCCCAACACACTACACTGCTATTTGTTTTTCCCAAACATCTTAATCACCAGCTGACAATCATCCGATCATGAATTAATTTTGATTTAGAGAAGAATCTGAAATTATAATGTTAACTTTAGCGATAGGAAATCAAATGGCAGTGATAAATATCAATGAGCTTTTTCTGCAAAGAGCTTGTTGTGCATGTCTTGACAAAGCCAGCATGAGATAGGCTGCTCTGCCCACTTTGCACAAATCATGCTGTTTCAGCAGATAATGGGCGTTTGGAAAACTAGAAGTACAACACCCATTGCAAGCGAAGTATGAATGACATAAAAGCTAATTAAACTTCCCACATATCAATGGCTTGACAGCACTACTTCCAACACAGCTGATTAACTGTAATATTATAAGGTCTTCTGTATGCATACTGGGGGAAGCTGCCTTCAGAAATCAATTGATCTATTTAAGCATGTGGGTTGTTTAGAGATCATAGCCCCCGTTTAATTGCCTTTTTAGAAGCAAATGTCATCACAATGTGACAGACAACGAGATCAAAGAGCCATTCAATTTCCAGTCATTGTAAAGTAGGCATAGTCAAGTCAAATTTATTTAAAAAGAGCTTTTAACAAAACAGGTTTGTCACAAAGTGCTTTCCCAGAGCAGCAGAGCAGAAGCATCCTTCTTGTTTTTTACCTCTAATGGTTGCTAATATGCTGCAGAACAGTTTGACCTGCATTTATTATCGCACATTCAGCACCTCCACTGCAAAATGACAACTCTGTCTTTGGAGCCCAGCTTCATCTCCACAAATAATGATTGTACTGCACTTCGACACTGAGGAAGATCCTTAATCTGAGTCTCAGGCTGAACACTTGGACTATTTTGATTTGATTTTGTGAAACACAGCTGTAACTGTTCTTCATAAGTCTCAATAGCACCAATGGAATTAAAACAAGATAATGGCTTTTAGCGAATCAGATGCGGTTGCAAGCAGACAGAAAAATAGCCTACTAAAAAAGCCATAATGCTTTAGTTAATGGGTCTTTTTAAAACTCACAATTGTTAAATTACCTGAAATGAGTGAGAGAAGGACGGAGCAATTGCAAATATCATTAGTTATTTAACCCAAGTAGAAGTCTTAATGTATCGCTTGTCTTTTTCTAAAAGCAAATCCTTTATTTTCCTCCGTAAAAACATGTGTGCATGCAGCTGCAAAAAATCACATAAAGTTCAATGAAGAGCCATTACGAACAAACTGTAACGGAGGAGGAAAGGAGGTCACAAGAGAGTTAGTTGTCTCAGTGAGTGAGAGGGATTTTCATCAGCAGCACAACAACAGAGGGAGGTATTAGGCCCTGGCGCAGACCAGCTACCAACTGTCGGTCTGCTACAACGGCAATGGGAGAAGCTGCTTCAAGTGTGAAGAGCTTACTTTAATTATCAGACACAGGAGTCAACAGTATGGTGCATTGTTCGGCGCCTCTCTCGCCCGGATACTGTGAACACAGCAAATAACTTCTAATACGTAGTGACAGTAGAACTTTTTTTTACGGCTCTGAGACCCCTTTTGACTGCAAGAGCAAAAGCAGGCTCCGACCGACTGGAGAAGCCTGCAGTAGCTACAGTAGCTTAACGTTTAGAGGGAGCTTGGTGCTTTGAGACCACAGATGAGCTGCAAAAAAAATGT
Organism: Centroberyx gerrardi; assembly: GCF_048128805.1. Taxonomy (NCBI): domain Eukaryota; kingdom Metazoa; phylum Chordata; class Actinopteri; order Beryciformes; family Berycidae; genus Centroberyx; species Centroberyx gerrardi. The sequence goes on along the minus strand of NC_136018.1, from coordinate 5,004,613 downwards.
AAAAGGGATATTAAGTAATCCGTGACTCTATCAGTGACCAAAGAATTGCAACAACATTGACAGCATACGATGGCATTGACACAAACAAAGTCAAGTTCTCTCAGCAGTGACAAGTAAGCTTGCTAATTAGAGCAGAGATCCAACAGAAACATCTAGTGAAGAGATAATATATCGTGATGCAAAATACTGTAATAATTTAATGGTTTGTTATTTGGCTTTTGGGTTTGAGAACAGAATGTGTCGCTCGTCGCTCCATCCTCCATCAGTGAGCAGTTGAAAATGCCAGTGGGTGTGTGTGTGTGTGGGGTGTGTGTGTGTGTGTGTGTGTGTGTGTGAGTGGAGTGGTGGGGTGGAGTGGATCTTTAAACATGAACCACTTTCTGTCTCTCACTTTCCGTTCCTCGTCTAAAAACAAACTAAAATGCGCCCTTGATCAAGGCACTTAACTGCTCCAGTGGAGCTAATCTGTGGTCAGCAGCACAAGATGGTGGTGTAACTCTCCTCCACCTGGTCAGCTGACCCTCCAGGTCGCTGCTGTGAATAACAACATGGCCTTAAACAGCGAGAGAGAGAGAGAGAGAGAGAGAGAGGTCTTTTGAACCTATGTTCGCTTATTGGAATGTATGAAGTGTAGGTGCGAGAACCTTTTGTATTTTTGTACTGTTTTACGCAGTTAAATTGAATGGACGTCCTGTTGCTGTTGCCTGCTGTCTAGTCTCCATGAATCACAGTTTTTAGCACTTTTTGAATTTACCTGGTGAGTCATAGGGGTCTGGCTGCAAGCCTATCCATTGGCAGTTAATTCGGATAGATACTGTCCGACAGATCTGATTGGATGGTCGATGTAGGCGGGACAAACCTACTTATGATGCCATTACAGAGCGCAACACCACTACCAAAATGGCAGCGCTTTTAAAAAGCTTTTATACACGCTGATTGTTCCTGTTTCAATTGATGTTGATGCCATTAAGTTTTTTAAGGAGTGACGAAATCGCTAAATCTAGCTCGCTATCATCCAATTCCTTTGCCGCCGCTTTCATTTCGGTAGTTGTTGTCGCTCTGTAACGCTCGTCAGTAGGTTTGTCCCGCCTACATCAACCATCCAATCAGGTTTGTCGGACGGTATCCGTCTGAAATAACTGCCGATGGACAGGCTTGCGTCCAGAACCTCATGAATCGCCATGCAAATTCAAAACGTGCTACAGACTGTGATTCATGGGGGCTGCACACCAGGCAAGTGTAGCTGTGTGTGATTGTATGGATAAGCAGGTTGTGTGTGCATGTGAATCAGGCGGGGTTGCTGAAGGCGTGCATCAATGAGTGTGTGTGTATTGTATGATCTTTTGGATTATATGTATGACCTATTTTTCTGCACTTGACCCACTGATCCCTGAACGAATGACAATTTCTACCTTGCACTTTCTTGATTAATTTGTGTTAAATTCCCTCTTTTGAATGTGACTCTCTCTGGTGAATGGATGAAGGAATTATTTTCAATTTCCATGTCATGCCACATAATTGGCCCATCCCACATGGGATTATATCACATATCTGCTGAGAAAAACAACAGCCTGTGGGACAGTGCACAGCAGGAGGTGAAAACCCAAAGTGAAAGGAAGCATTATTCAAGCAACATTCCCGCAGAAGTGCCACCAATCCGTCAAGAAAGAAGGGTTTCAGACAATTTTTCAACAACGCAGATGGTTCTGTGTTGTGTTGTCATCTTAAAACAATTTAAGATGACTCATAACTTTAATAATACACCATAGTTTTCTGTACTTATATGCCAAAATGCCATTTTATAGGCAGCAGTACTTTCAAATGGTGGATATTTCATATTCGAGAGAAACCCTGGTGTTTAAGTGTTTAATTTTCACTAATGCGCTCAAAGTAGCTAAATTCTTCATCTCTCTATGAAAAAGAAATGACATAATCACCATGGTACCAACAAGGACGGCGGTAGCCTTAAGATTAGAGAAGTGTGCTCGCAACTGGAAGGTCGCTTGCTCAAATCCTCTGCAAAATCCAGTCGGGAAAACTGAAGGAGACACACTGTCCCTCCCTCAGAAACTCCTGCTGAGGTGCCCTTGACTGAGGCGTTTAACAGTCACCACAGCAAATTTTGGCCACCACTTTACCACACTCTGCCCATACTTATGCAGTATGTAGCACTATGATAGGCTGTGTAGGACATAATTCAAACGTTGTTGTTTACACGCACATTTATGAAATGCTCAAATGTACACATATGAAACACTCACTCACACATACATAGCTGATACAGTAAAATACTAAAATACACTTAAATATTTGCATTAAACTGTATGTGTGTGTTTCGGATAGTATGTGCGTGTCTCACGTGTATCTGAGTGTCTCACATGTATGTGTGTGTCTCACATGTGTATCTGAGTGTCTCACATGTATGTGTATGTCTCACATGTGTATCTGAGTGTCTCACATGTATGTGTATGTCTCACATGTGTATCTGAGTGTCTCACATGTATGTGTGTGTCTCACATGTATGTGTGTGTCTCACATATGCCTCTTTGATTTCCTCAATTTATCCAGAAGACATCTCCCTGGAAACAGAAAGCGGAAAAAGAGGGCGGGCAACCTGTCCAGCCATTATGGCGAGGAGAGATTGCATCATTGTGGCTGACTTGATGCAGGTTCCATTAGTTTTAGTTCAAAAAATTCTCTAACGCAAAATCGGCAAATGATGGTGTGGTTTGCATGCAGAGGTGGAGATGTCGGGTCTTAACAGAGGGTTGTGCACTTACAGTATTATTGTCAGTTAACAAAAAAACTGTTTTAGTGTTTTGTTTTGTATGTGTAACTGTGTGAATGTGAAGCAGAGCTGCTGAAGAACAGTGTTCATGCTCCGTCACCTTCCTAGATAAATACAGGTTAAAAAACCAACAGCAGCAACAGAAATGGATGATCTGTTTGGTTGCCTTGCAGCGCATACATTATGAACACCTGATTATCTTCCACACATTGCACCGTCTTCTCTTTAAGACCGTGCTGCAGTCAGTGCTCGCCTTGTTGAGTTGACCGCCCTCTGGGACTGCAGATGGAGGGGAGGTGAGGAGTGTCGACGAGTGCCACTTGAGTGAATGCAGCAAAACTTGCCTCTGCACCACGATGAAGGAGAAGTGGGCAAGGAGAGGTTGGCTGTGGGAAGCCACTGGACCAAGGGCTAAACAGACTTATCTCCTATTATCACATTGATTTTTTTGATCTCTCTCGCGCTCTCTTTGTCTCCCTCTCTCTTTTTCCACCTCTCTCTGGCTCAGAGATTCATCTGGAGTGCTGTGAACTCCTCTTCGCAGTGGGCAACCGTGAGATCTTCTGGCTGAGAGCTTTAAAAGCCCTGTGATTGCAGACCAACCTAGGGCTAGGTATTCACCTGAGACTGGGATGGTTGCCATAGTAACACCCACCGTTGGCCCTTTGCCGGCGCAAAATAATGCAAGCTGGGGGAGAGACAGCGCCAGAGCAGGTAATCCATCTGACAACACAATGGGCAAATATGCCGAACCTCTGTGACTCTTGTGTTTCATTGAGACCCGACTCAGACCAGACCCCAACGGCTTCTGGGTCTCCAAATGTCAACGATACCCAATTGACAAAGCACATATTTATTATTTGCACCTCTAAGGTAGGGTGGAAATCAGTACAGCTTATTGGATCTTCCAATGTGAGCGATGAGGATGGGGTCCTGCCTCCGAGGCAGAGCGCAAAACTCATAAGAAATGCAAACAAACATATTGATCACTTTAATTACCTTCATTGTCCTTTAGGGTGAAGTTGGGATTAACTGGTAACTGGCTCGGTAAAGCGAAGGAAAACCGCTGTCCGTTGGCAAAGTCATCCTTATCCACTGCTGTGACAGTCTGGATCACCTGTTGTTCGGAAGAGGCGAGATAAATAAACCAAAGAAAACAACACCTGCGACATTCACTTGCTGCTGCACCATTTAAAATCACTTTCCGCACTAATTGCATGCAGCACAGGGAGCACGCTCACTTTCTGATACATGTGTCACGATTTGCTGATCGTAATTGGTCCGCAGACTCATCAAAACAGCTCCTTTGACCTACAGCCAACTGGCCTTGTAACACTTTCTCCTCTACCTGTGCATGCCGCCTGAAGGAGAGCGGATGGTTGCTGGGCTAGGATTTGTGAGCATTTGGCTTGTGCCAGGGGGAAGCTGGCATCAAACGGTGACAGGGTGCTCTCAGGGCAACCCCACCGCCACTTTTGTCAGCTTGTTACCCTTAATTGGTAAAAGGCTCAGCGAGAGCGGGGAGAGAGTGGGCCCTGAGAGGAAAAAATGACCTAATAGCCCCTTCCACTGTGGGGAGTGCTGATCTGCAATGAGAGGATCGCTGCGCTGTTGTGATAGTGGTACGCTGTGACAAGCCTCTTCCTTTAACTGAGCAGTCTTAGGACCTATTTTGTGTGTGTGTGTGTGTGTGTGTGTGTGTGTGTGTGTGTCTTGATTGATATGGTGGTACTGGTGGGGGCTCTTGGCTGCACTGCGAAAAACATCCATCTTAACAGGTCTCGTATTCAGTTTTCAAATCTTATTTTTAGTAAAACAAAGAGACAAATTCTGCCAGTGAGGAGAGATAACTCCACTTGTTTCCAATGCAGTTTCACTTGTTTCGGGAATTTTCTAGAAATGAGTGTCAGCATCTTAAGTCAGAATAAGGCAGATCACTGCACTGCTATCAAGAAAATGACACTCGATTCTACAAAATTCTTGAAACAAGCTGATTTCCATTGGAAACAAGTGAAATGATCTAACACCATTGGCAGATTTCTTCACTTGTTTTAAGAAAATTATGATTTTTGGACTCAATAATAGACTAAATGACTTGTTAAGATGAGGATTTTTGCAGTGTGGTAGGAGAGGGACTAATTTGAAGGTCCCATATTATTCGGTTTTCATGATTTTGTTTTCAAATATACTATGGCTCAGGATAAGAATGTTTTTGATGATAATTTGCAAATAAACATAATTTAGTTCGTTTACTGAATGAATCTGAAGACAACGTCCTCACAGGCAGAACAGTCACAATCCTGGGCCCTGACTGGCCGATGATACAAGCTCCTCTAATTCAAATGAGGCAAACCAATTCTAAAAATAAGCAAGACATTTCTGCATTATAGCCTACTGTTAAGCTATGCTGTGATAATTGCTACTTTGCACTCTGTCATTGGTTTTGTCTCTTCAGCACTGTCATCCGAGACTCTGAGGAAGACCAAAAACATAACTGCGCAATTCACCACCTCCACCGACTGTGGACGGATTATTTGGCTATTCTTGACAACTATTCTGAAATGCAGGAGTACAAAATGGGCGCAGATCGTGAGAAGCAGCCCTTATCCTTATATCAGGAATGTCCTTGTATGAATCAGCAAGTGACCAATTCAGCCTCCGTGATGTCAGTCCGGAGCTGCATGACTAAGACTGCCGGAGAAACATCCCAAACAAACGCAGCGGTGAATTTTCCATCCATGCTATTGATTGATAACATCCTGAAATAGGCTGTAAATATGACAGAAAGTCTAAACCATCGGGTGCGGGAGAGGGAGATGATGTAAACAAGGAGGAAATCTCTCCTGTGTGCATCTTCCCATGCAGAATACATGATATAAACAGTGTTTTAAATGCATCGGAAAACATTCGGGAATCAGTATTTTCTATCAGCGGTGTACTTTTTCGACCTGCTGTGGCCCTGCTTCTTATATCCGTGCTCAACTGCCGAGCGGCACTATTCAGACTCTACTGAATCAGCTTATCCAGGCATGTCTAAAGGGACTAGCTGAATTTCCTCTGATGTCTTTTAAATCTGGGCGACAGGAATCACATTTACAAATGGAATACGGTACAGTTTGGCCCGGGAATCATCTTTTCACACCAAAAATCCATTCTCATACGAACAAATACAAATCTATTCTTGGACATACTGCATGTTGTCCTTCCCTGTCTCTATTAAAATGCACCTCACCCTAATCCCCTGAGCCAATACCCCCCCGAAGCCATAATGTAAATGTAATTCAAACTTAACGCAAACTTAAATTCAAACTTTTCTTCCGCCAGTATGAAACTATTAAAAATGTATTTAGTAGTGTCTTCCCACTCTTTACTCCATCATCCTCTGCCCAACCACCCTCTCAGCCATTTCCATGCGGCTGATTGCTCCATATCTCAGAAACCTTCTTAATTCAAATGAATCAAAGGCTACTGAGAGCAAATTGGAATGAGCTTCGATTTGGAGCTGTCATGGTTTGCTGCTGAGATACTCATTCTGAATGAGGGATGATTAACCAGCTCTCTCCAAGGCCTTTACACTCTCTTATTGCTCGGCTCTCAGTGAGCAACCCAAACTGCTAAGGGAAACAACAGTTCACTGCATAATGCATGTGGTCAGGACAGCTGGGGAGAGACGACTGGAGATAATGCATAGCTCTCAGCACCTTCCCTCCGAGGTGTGTGTGTGTGTGTACGTGTGTGTGTGTGTGTGAGAGAGAGGGAGGGGCAGAGAGAGAGAGAGAGGGAGAGAGAGACGTGTTAAGGATTTTTCTAGGTGAATCCTAGATGCTCACCTGTCCCGGCCTTGCGCTCTCACACACAATGACCTCCTCGTCTGTAGCTATTTCGGGCGGATTGTCGTTCACGTCCAAGACCTGAACGGTAACGGGAACGTGACTGAGAAGGCCGGGGTTGTCTGAAACAAAGACCAAATGACAAAGCAGATGAAAGTCAAACGTACGCCTCGAAGAACTAAGCAGAGAGTCGACGCTGTGGTTTTTTTTGGTGTTTTTTTTAAGTGGGACACACTGCGCTCTTCTTAGTTTAGAGAGACAGCTTATGGCTTTTGTCTTTGGGTATTCCACTATAAAAGGCAGCGAGGGAAGCGATGTTGCAGGCGGTAATCTTGAGTATTAAAGCACATCTGAGCATCTTCTCACAGCAGCGTTTTTCGGTCCCAGTTGCTCTACTTTCCCGGCTGTTGTGATGCACGATTTGTCCGCTGGATTTGCACGAGCAGCGCGTGAACCTTGCACATCGTATGTGTTAACTCATGTCAGGCGTACAGTAAATAAATCCACAACACAGCCACCTACACTTTTGAATGAATTACACAAAGACGCTGCATTCATACGCCGTACATACAAAAAGGATTTGCTTAAGCACCCGTGAATCAGTGACGTTAAGAACCTTTTGCTTTGTTACCGAGTTGAGATTCGTTACGTAACGGCGCATATGCCATTTGGTGGGCGCGTTTACAGTGACATGAATACATACATGTTAAGCTGGGGTGATCCCAGTTGAAATCAAACCCATACCACATGCTGTATCTGTTGAGCTATAAAGTATAAACTATCATTCACGAGCCAAATCAACAACAATATCGATTCCTATTGATGGATTCTTGCAACTCAGGTGCTTCTTGAAACATTTGAAGGAATATGAAGGAATATATAGAAACATAACCTATGCACTGCTCATTGATTAGCTGCATTTACTAAGGTTATGGCGTCCTAGAGCTAGATTTTAATAGTTGAAAGGCCAGTGTATTTTGGTGAGAGGGCCAACAAGCTGTCAATTTAAGGGGGTAAATATTTGTAGAACTATTATTTCCTTGTGTGGTTTGGAAAATCGAACAACACTGGTTTGTACGGAAAGTGGGTCTAGGAAAAGTTATGGAGGGACATGTTGAAAGCTGAGATATTTCACTTCTGGAATTCAAAAAAGCCAATGTACTGGCCTCGCTAATATAAGACAGAATCAGTTTGGCCAGCAAAGCCACATGTTCCTAAAATCTGGGTGGTGAACTCGGTGGGGCAAGTATCGTCAAAGTGCCGCTGAGCAATGCAAAGCGACCGGCAGCTGAAGACGCTGGCTTTACCGGGCAGCTTCCAGGTGTGAATGTGTGCTACTGTGCAGTGTGAATGTGAAGCAGGGCAGTGCTGAAAAATAGCATGCGCGCTCAGCAAAACACTCCCTGGATAAATAATTATTTAAACAAAAGGTCCGCGTGTAGAGAAAAATCAAGCAGGTGCAGCAACCTCTCCATTAAATTAATGTTTTTTTATATTTTTATTTACTTTATCTTGTGCACAGAGTGTTCTGTGCAGGGCCCGTAAAGCCCTGAAGGAGGCTTCGGCGTTGCACATGGCTCTTATTAGCGAGGGCCGTCCTACGGGGCCTACGGGGGCCAAGGAACCATCGACAGCTCTAGATTGTGCTTTTTAATTTACAATGTACTTGGTAAAAACTTATCATTCTGCCTTTTGAGAGTACGTATTTTGGCGTGCAACTGTATCCGTGAATACTAAGGAGAGGTGATGAGATAAAGAAACATTAGCATGCAGCACCTCTGTCTGTTGGCAAGGGATTTGCCTAATTGCGATTACAAATTAGCCAAGTTACCTGATAGGAATTCTTGAAGTCAGCGGGGCCTGCATTGATTTAATTAATTTTCAACATACTACCGAAAGGAAAGGACATTGAAACAATTGGGATTAATTTGATTTGGTAGTTGATTATAATGAAAATACACTCTAAACTATTTGAACACATTCTAATCAATATGCAAATTATAGTCTTCATCCTTGTTTTCTCCACACACTAATTGTTAATTTCACTATTTACTCACCTGGAATTGGGCTCTGTTCGCATGCTAATAGTGTTCATGATATCACTGTTAACAATGTCATTACAACATTTTACTGTAACGCTTACATACCATTCTTAAAACCGGACGTGAGTAAGCATGTGAACAGTGCAGCGAATGGTGGATTCCTGCTCGTTAACCAATAACTGTCAGGTTTCAAAATGTGTAATTGGTGGAAGAGTGGGCCAACAGAGACACCAACAGTCAATGTGTGTCCATCAACACTCATGTTTCCTCTCCAAGTGTCTTTGAGCAAGACAATTGACCGCCTTTGGATTAGAGTGTTTCAGTGGCAAAAATTCGGTGCAGTTTACACACTCCAGATAAGGTGAAAGTGTGCCCTTTAGATCCATATAGGCATTCCCCTGTTTATGGACGTGTCTTACTGCTGATATTGATTTTGACTGCAATTTTACAGTCTATGAATTTAAACCTAGACTTTGTGATCCCCTTAGGATGTCTTGTTATCTTGCCGGGAAAATAAATAAATAAATAAATAGACACTAAAAAATATGGACAAAGGCATAGCACCTATCTATGAACCTTTAGAACCGTTATTTATTTATTTATTTATTTTTTAATGTGTTCATATCGTACTGCTGTGACACAGAATTTGAATGCAGTTAGGATAAGAAGTTTATGTCTTCCTAGCTTGCAGCTAAGCAATCTTCTCTGTCTTTGTAAAACCTGGTTGTAATATAAAGGAAACTGATATAGACATGAATGCTGTTTCTTAACTGCCTCTTTTAGTGGCTTGCACAACAGTATGTCATCTGTTTATTGTGACTCATCCTTACTCTTACAGTTCCTTTAGGTGGAAGATATGAGTAAAATACGCTATGAATACTGAATGCTAATTCTGTGTATGCCAGTGGGTGCAGAGAAGGATATTTATATATGTATGTATCTATCTACTCATTTTCCCACGACCAAGTTTGTAAAATTCACTAATTGTGTCTACAGTGAATACAAAATGAATGCATATTCCACTGCCTCTTCTCAGGCAGAAGTACCTCTGAGAATGCTGGAACTATTAGCAAATCGTTATTTTTACAAAACGGTAAAGGAAAGGCTAATAGGTTTGATACGATCAGACTGAGAACAAAAAAAACTGATCGACCCTCACCATACCTATGAGGTTTAACTCATATAGACAAATGGGCTTCTGTCTTGAGTAAAGGTTCCTACACATTTCCCTTGCCAAAAGTTCCAGACGATATTAGGGCTGAAAGATATTGACAAACAATCTAATCTCTCTAATCTCTAGTTTTATAGTAGTTAGATCATTTTTCTTGTCATACATTTTTTCTTTACTTTAAGACTGTTTAAAGAAAAGCGATTTTTTGTAAAAAGAAAATAGACGTCAGTATGCAGGATTTACTGAGTTTGAGTATGATGAAAGGTTTTCACCAATATTGTACTTGATTCATGGATCAAAGATTACCTGCAGCGCTAAAACACCTTGTTTAGACGCCCCTCTCTCCATTTTGGACGCCTCTCTCTTAAGAACTTAATTGCAGCCTCTGTGATTTGGAAATTGCAGAACTTCCTATTGCGATTTTGATGTTTTTTTCGATTAATTGTCCAGCTCTAGACCATATCCATACCTTAATTTCTGGACTGGACATGAAGACATGGGTTAGTGTTGCACATGTTGCATGCTGATAATGGTCAATATCATGACTGTAAATTAGGCCATCTCACCCTATATCTGAAGATTCTTCTTCACAACAACAAACAGAACAAAGGACGTGTGTCTACAACTACATTAATGTAGTAGTTGTAATGTGATGTCATATGCGTATTGAGGCTGAACCACGATATCTCTTCATGTTTGCAGACTTTTGAAGACAGAGAAATGATCAATTCCTTTTGTTCATTACTTTTCCAGACTTTCCAGACAGACATGCAAAAGAACCATTCTAAGTGATGACACTCCAAAAAAAAAAAAAAACCCTCAGCAAAACTTTCTTTCCTTCACATACGCCTGCACACCCAGAAACACCAACGCACACACACACACACACACACACACACACAGAGACACAAACAAACAAACAAACAAGCACAGCAGGTGTATTAAATTTGAGCCACGCGGCAAACATTTACCAGCCCACTTGTAAACATTTGGTTTATGGAAGGCAACCTGGGTACCTACCAACCTCCGAGGCCATCACAGTGATGTTGTGCCAAGGCATGTCTTCTCTGTCCAGCGGCTGTGTCGTCCGGATCACTCCGCTGTCCTCATCGATGTTGAAGTACCTGACTCCCTCCTCTTGGCTGTCCATGAAATACCTATTCACAAAGGAAATGCATGATATGTGTGTGTGTGTGTGTGTGTGTGTAGCCACTCCAGAAAGACTTTTCAAACAGCTTAGCGATGGATAAAGTCATAGATTAAGTATTTACGAGGGATAATCAACAGCTAGCTACAGACATACTGGAGCAGAAAAGTGGAAACTGGAAATTTGTTTTTGTATTTTTGTATTTACTTATTTATTTATTTATTAGAGCATATGTCTTCCGCTGTTTAACTTGAATTTATATGCACTTTAAATTGTCTATGTCCTCTGCATGTGTGCATGTGTATGTATGTATGTTTTTATGTACGATGACATGTATGTTCTGATCTATTGCTCTTGGCTTTGTGAAGCACATTGTGTTGCTTTTTGTATGAAATGTGTTATGTAAATAAAATTTGACTTGACTTGACATATTTGATTTCTGCAATAACTAATATATGTCCATCAACAGCTTTGTGTCTTGTCCAAATGTCCTTTAGCACAGATACTGAGCCTCTACCTGCTCACTCATTGGAAGTCACTCTGAATAATAGTACCAGTGAAATGCCTAAAATGTAAATTTCAAAGGTCAGAATGAGGGAAACACCAGAGCTATGATGGTTCAGCAGACTTCAAATAGCCAAACAGTATTTGCAGATACTTGTTATGGTTTGTTTTAGCCGACTTAGGTGTCAAATGGGTCGGGTTTGCCAATGCAAGTACTTAAAAGCCAATTTAGTGTGCTTTTCTGTGATTGACAACCTATCTGATACTATCTGAATAGTCCTGCAGTAAACTCTGCTCATCTGTTACTCCAAGCAGCTGAAAACAAACACTAAGAATTATTTGTGAACACTATTTGGTCAGATCTAGGTCTAGTTTCTGATCTGGCTTTAGTTCACGCATTCCAGTGAGGCCATGGCTGATGAATTCACAACCATGATGCACAGTAAATCAAATTTGTATTGGTTTACTTTTTCTCACTTCATATTTTGCCTTGGAGACAGTTGGTCTTAAAACCAAAAAAATATCCTTGATACTGACAAGAGACCAAGAAAACCATGTTGTAAAATCATGCAAAATGCCTCAGACCGCTGCAGAAGCAGCAGACTCCAAAGGAGACGGACTTAGCCTTCCTTGATTTTTAAAGTCTTGTACCGACCTTAAAACACATGAAAAGAAGCATCCCCACTGCTTTTAAATGCACTTTGGGCTTTGACAAAATGTTCTCAAAACACATATTTCTAAGTCAAGAGCAATTATCTTGAATATTTTATAATGACAAAAATAAGGCGATGCTCAACCGGCAATGTTTACACTGTTATAATGGTTTTCTAGCCGAGCACAGTTATTAAACTAGAAGAAAAGCAGCCGGTGCAATAAGGAGTAGAAATGGGTTCAGCTGCTCCTCTCATGAGTCAAGGCATGAAATGAACATTGACTGTGTATTCCCTAATTTATCTCTTAATGACCTATTTACACCTTTAATCCAGCATTCATTCTCCCGAGTAATATAAGTCGACAATTTTCAATTGACGTGGAAAATGAGAGATGGAAATGGTATAGGGATATTAATGCCGGGATTTCATTCATCTGACATAATGAACTATTTTTTAGTGTGGATTGCCTAAAAGTGTGGCGGGCACTCTCAGTAGAGATGCTGTCAAGGTTTATTAAATGCTCAGACCCATAAGAGCGTAAAGGCTTTTCAGCTGTAAAAGTGAGAGTTTGCGTTCAGGTGCTAAGCAGGCACTTTGTTAAAAAAAAAAGCAGAGTGGTTTTTTTGGGGGGTTTTAGGGAAAAATCCACCCTAGAATACTTCAACACTGTTAAAAACAGCTATTGACTAAGTACGTTCCATTTCTTGGCCCATAGTGTTGTTTGGTGGTGTATTTTTCTTATTCCCACGGATAATTGGCTAAACATAGACACCATGACGTCATGTTGAGACATATCCAGCACAGCTGCAATAGAGTTTGATAGCAGAAACATTTTCAGCTATCTTTATCAACAGTAAACGTCAGCTTTTGGCGTCAGCCTGTCGGAATGAAAGAGCAAGGGCTTCTATCGCTCTCTCCACCTACACATATACAGCACAGAGAGCCTCCTTCTCTGGAGGTTGTTCAAAGTCATTCTGGGAAATGTAGGAAATCATAAACTGAAGTAGACAAGGCAGGTTGAGGGAAAATGGGTACACCAAAAAAGTAAACTACAACAATTTAACACAAAATAACTCCTGGAATGCACTGAACATCAAAAATGTCTGATATCCAAAGGTGGATTTTTCCTTTTATATAAGATATCTGCTACTAAACTATATGGCCTTTATTGGTAAAAACATTGCTTAGTTTATTGTATATCACTTTTTTTTTACAGCCCAAGAAATAAAAACAATTCGTAATTTCACGCAAGTTGAGGTTCAAAAACAGCACTGACTGCAAACATGCATCAAATCTATTGGCGTATAGTAATAATAATAGAAGTTGTCATAGGTATTTCTTAATGCATGAGAGAACTCCGGGGGGAGGGGGGATGAGGCGTCAGGACGTTGTTTGGCTATTTGGATGTGTCAAATTCAAACCAACATTTGAATCGTCACTTCAAAAATACCTTCAAAACTATTTCATCGGACGTGTCGGCAAACAACCGACACGGCCATGATCAAAAAGCGCCAAATACTGATCCCTGCTGCATTCAGGGAGCAGTCGCCAATGCGTTGTTTAGCTTTTTTCTGGGTTCAAATGGATGTCAGCGAAACACTTCCCGCTGTCTTCTCCTTTATGCGGTGAACATTGGGACTGATGTACGGCAGAAACGGACGAGGCGGAGGCATCCCACAAGGAGAGCAGTGGGACCCTTTCATATGGAGATTACCTTCTTGTTTACCGCAAATCTTTCACAAAGTCTTATGATTCTGACATGAGGCATAGATTCATTTTTTGCCCCCCGATCTCCCCCCCCCCCCCAAAAAAAAAAAAAAATGTTCATCATTCATCAAGAAGGACTGCAGGTACAGGCTCACCCCTTCCAAACAGAGATATGTCCATAATTTGTCTCTCTGCTCACTGCTGTTGGGGAAATCCCTATAGGCTCCGAACGACAAGGCTCTAAACCACGATCCCATAACATGTAATAGCACCAGAAGATTGCAACTTATTGATGTATGAGAGCGGCTTCATTTCATGAGGAGTTTCAAGATTACAGCTATTCCGTCATTTAGGGTGTGGAAGGAATTAAAATGAATACAAGCAAGCGCGGAGTGGCTTCAGCGTAATGTCATGAAATAAGGTACCTGTGCAGAGCAAAACCTAGGATTAGTCCACTGCCTTAGGCTAACATCAACGGTTTTTCAACAGTACACAGCATGTGTTTAGTGAGCATACAAATGTGCAAAGCAGTTGTATCGCCCGAGGTTACTTGGTGGGCTCTCATACAAAATGAACATCTGTCTGATCAGGCCGAAAAAATACAGATGGATTTGCTATGGGTGTCCATGTTTTCGATTTTTTGCGGGAATATGAAAGGTGTAGGGCAGCGGTCGGGGATCAACAAAAGACTTTTTATTATAGCGCTGTACATCTGTAAATCCATCAGTATGACTTGAGACAAAAGTTCAAAGCTTCTTCATTTGATGGACTTCAATTAAAGGCAACAGTAAGGTATAGTATTTTGAAATTTGTCATGATGTGATTGCTTACTGTCACAAAATGCACTGCATCATATGTTGATGCCTTTCTGAATGAGTCATTGTAACACATAGCATATAGCAGATGCCTATAGCTCATGCCCATGAGTGCGTACATTTTTACGATGGGTCATAACTTGTGGTGGGACGATCTGCTTATCTCACAATACGATTCGATACAAGATGTGGGGTTCACGATTCAATACAACCACGATACAATGTAATAAACAACAAAGTATGAAGCAGAATTATGTTTATTTCTGAGCCACAAATATTTCTAGCGATGGCATTGGCTTGCTAGAATGTAAACTAGAAATAACCGCCTCACGGTTGTATGCCTCCGCCAATAAACTTTGTTTTATCATTGCAAGGACAGTCTTTATTTATTGAACATATATAATTAATGTGATTATTAGGTCAACTTAAAGGATTTTGGTGTCTGCAAAAGTAAGTGACAGCACTTCCACCGTTTTTGTAGAATGAACCAAGATCGTTTTCTCAGCTACAGTGGTAAGCAAAACATTATGATGTCACAGTGAAGTTGACCTTTGAACTTTTGGATATAAAATGTCATCACTTCACCATTTTATCCTATTAGACATTTGTGTGAAATTTTGTCATAATTAGCGTATGAAATCTTGAGTTATGGCCAAAAACGTCTTTTGTGAGGTCACAGTGACCTTGACCTTTGACCTTTGACCACCAAATTCTAATCAGTTCATCCTTGAGTCCAAGTGGACGTTTGTGCCAGATGTAATGAAATTCCCTCCAGGCGTTCCTGAGATATCGCGTTCATGAGAATGGGACGGACGTGAGGTCACAGTGACCTTGACCTTTGACCTTTGACCACCAAAATCTAATCAGTTCATCCTTGAGTCCAAGTGGACGTTTGTGCCAAATTTGAAGAAATTCCCTCAAGGCGTTCCTGAGATAACGCGTTCACGAGAATGGGATGAACGTACGTACGTACGTACGTACGGACAACCCGAAAACATTATGCTGTCGCCGGCGCGGAGGCATAACAACAATTTAAAAATGTCATTACAAAGCGCAAATAATATAATTTGGATGGAGAGCTTGTGAAATGGTGATGAGCAAGCTGTCTCACAATACGTATTGTCACATTTTTGTACTGCGATATACTGAATTTCAATATATCGTCCCATTCCTAGTCATAACCCATCGTAAAACTTTGAGAGTGTAAGGTTGAGGCTACAAATATTGAGCTTTATAAGATGCTAAGACAGCACAATGATATGAGGCAGAGAAAAGAGATGAAGATTGGAGTTCTAGTTAAACAAACATTTGTCAGGAGAAGAGTTCATCTCCAGGCAGAAATAATCTTATTGGCTGAGACAGACCTCGATGGGAAGAGAAATGTTTGTACAACTCAAACTCCAATCAGCAGAAGAGATAACTGAGGTTACGAGTATCTTACCTGACCGGGCTGTTCCTGCTGTCGGGGTCCCGGGCCGTCACAGCGCCCACCTGGGTGCCAACCTGTGCGTTCTCATAAACATCCATGATATAGTAATCCATAGAGAAGACGGGCGATTCGTCCACATCCCCCACTGTGATTTTCAGGGTGGCAGTGTCTTTGAAAGAGCCAAGGTAGGAGAAACGAGGATCCATGTGTACGTTCACCCCCTCAATGTGCAGAGTGTAGGTCTTCTTTCTCTCATAGTTCAGCGGCTGTTGGGAAGAGGCACCATGGGAACATTAACGATTTGTGTTCACAGTAAAATGTTTAGTTGTTGGCGTTTAGTTTGGGTCACAATTTACTTGGACAGTCCAATGTTGATACTTAACTATCAGGTGACAATCAGTAGATGTTCAACAAGGTGTCGCTTGTCTATTGGCTGCCTATCTACTGACTATGTAACCCTAATATTAACCCTGAATACTTTACTTTTCACACTATTGTACAATGTTAAACTCAGTAGACTTTTTAATGACACATTATAGACACTTTAGAGTAAATTTGAGTATCAACATTGGACTATCAAAATAAAGTGGTGACCTTAGTTTGTGCTACCCAATTCAGTTTTATTTACTTTTTTTATTTACTTTCTGTTTTTTTGGGGGGTTACACATTTATTTGTATCTCACCTGTGCAAATGTGTATTTTTTTTCTCAGTTGCTCAGTATTTCAACATTGTTTTGTTTTCATCACCATCACTGTGCCAATAATTGTAAATAATAATAATAAACTGCAGCAAACTACAGTAAAGTAAACAAAATAAAGCAAATTTAAACAAAACTATACTAAAACAGATGTAAGTGAAAACATGTAAAAAAACATGGGCTCATATTTCTAAAGTCTAACAGTTCTCATCTGAGAGCCGCCAATTTATGGCCATGTGACTTGACCAGAAATCGAACATCATTACCTCAACGTTTTATGGATGCTTTAGTTTAGTTTAGTTTAGTTGCATATAAGAACCATCTCACATCAGGACGACAAAATCAAGCAAACAAAACTAAAGCAAGATGAGAAGCAATATAACTGAAACAGACAACAGAAACAGACAACAGAGACTAAATGACAACAAAACTCAAAATCATGCAGGCTCACATGACTGTTTCTATTTCTATTCCTATTCCAGACAGGCTAAAACTAGCAGCAACACAGAGAAGCACAGGAAACAGCTAAAGATGCTGAGGCATGAGATGATGAGGCATTCATCAATCGGCATCCTTCCAAATAGCAAGTGACTGATGCAAGATACTGCGTTGACATCACATGCCTTATGAAACTTCAGAAAACTGTTCTGAGGAATGTCTGAAAGATGATATTTCGGTATTGAAGACATCGTGCGCTTACCTTTTTGAGGCTGATGATTCCCTCTCTCGTGTCCCGGTCCGTGGCTATGGAGAACGTGTTGGCCCCCTCTGAGTTAATGATGCTGTACTTGATCTCCGCATTGATGCCGAGGTCCTCATCATTGGCTTTGATTTTCCCTACCGGTTTCCCAACTTGGGCTGATTCAGGGACGTAGAGCTGGTAATTTTCTGCGGATGAACATTGATGTGTACGCATTCAGACACAGCAAAAACTGATTGAAAGAAAAGCTCATCTGCTCCACATCTTTGTCTGAATATTCTGCTGAAAGAGCTTAGCTAAGCGTTTTGGGTCTGTCACCATTTGTTCCTGAGGGAATGTCATTAAAAATATTCTGCAGTGCTTCAACTGACATTAAATGCTAAACTGGGTGTGATAGGACTGGAATGGAGCAGATCAAACTCTGGGGCAGATAATTATTCAGAAAATGTTGATGGTTTTGTAATAGTTTTCACTGCAGCACAAAATGAATAACTCTAAGCCATGAGGGATTGCAGTTGATGAGGTGCTTTCAAAGACAAAGTATCATAACTTTATCATTACTTAAATGTATTATTAAAATAGAGAAAATCTAGACGCTGCAAAACAGACTTTTGATGGATGCTCATCTAATTTAGCTAATTATGGAAAATTTAACTGCAATATTAGACTATTGAGACATAAAATAATGAAGCAGAATACATAATAGTAAGGAATGCTGAATGCATTATGACTTCTAAGATGGGAAGCCTTCATAATACATGATTAACTCTCTAAAACCTCTCACATTGATATCTGGTTCAATTATGTATGCATGAAAAGTCTATAACAAAAATTAATTAATGACAAAATTAAATAATATGAAAGACTCTTGGTTCTGATCTGAGTGCAAATACTAAAATGTTCCGTGGAGCTGCACAGAAAATACACTCCAAAAGATAATCTGCTTCTGGCTGTGTGCAAACATATGAAGAGTTTCATTCCATAATGAGACACAGTACCCATCACTTTCAATTTGATACATCCTCTTACAAAATAATTGATAACACAACATTTTAAAACATTACGGCAATTGTGAAGGATAATGGGAAACTTAAGTCCTTAGTCAACAAATTGCTAACACGTTTCCAAAATGGACATATAGCATTATAGAATACAACTCTCATATAGAGCGCTCTCAGGTTATGTAACACACCCTGTGGCGGCCATATTGGAGGTCCTCAGCTCTTGGGAAACAATGACTGAGAACAGCTGATTGTGTTTCTGAACATACAACAGAATTTAACACACATGGTTCATTTCTGTTCTGTTTTTGACTGGGAACTGATGATTTCTCCACTGATTCGTCTGTGTTTAGATCATGCCAGCTTGTCAGCTAGCTAACCAGCTGACCTATTGTAAACAACTTTTTTCTGCACAAGCTAATATATCACTAGAAACTACCATGCGGAAACAAATCAGCCTCATCAGATTATTCACTTTTACCTATTTTATCTGAATTGACCTACAACCACACCACAACAATCCTT
The DNA here is from genome assembly GCF_048128805.1 of Centroberyx gerrardi. NCBI lineage: Eukaryota > Metazoa > Chordata > Actinopteri > Beryciformes > Berycidae > Centroberyx > Centroberyx gerrardi. Next base: position 4,985,603 of record NC_136018.1, on the reverse strand, counting down.
TTCACAGTATCACAGTATGTTATAGTATCTCTGTATTTTCTAGCCTGGTTGTTCTGTATTCAGCCATTATTTCCAATGGGCCTCCATGATGGCACCAGACGGTGTAGCTAGGACATTTGCAATGCCACTGCAAAACCCCTATAAGAGAAGCTGGCTCCGTAACTGTCATGTTAAGATAATGTAGTATCCATACTTTGGGGAAACTTGGGCGGGTTGTCGTTGACATCTGTCAGAGTGATGTTGATGGTGGTGGAGCCGGAGAGGCCTCCGACCTGGCCTGCCATGTCTTTGGCTTGGATGACAACAGCATAGTGTTCTCTGGCTTCCCGGTCCATGTTAGCTAAGGCAGTCCTGATGATTCCTGCATGGTTGGAGGAAAGCAAACCATGTGAGCTCAGCTGAAGGTTAGATCTCTACTGACACACAAAGAAAGCAGATGAAAAAAATGAAAGAAGATGAAAACAACTGAGAAAGTTGAAGGGTAAGACAGCAGTGTAACATTGTTGTAAAGAAGAATAGGCAATGTCAAGGGAATTCAATACTTCAGATTGATGGTTTCAGACATGTCTTCCTTTGAATAGGAATGGATGATCACTTAGTGGTTAGTTCTAACTAGAAATTACAAACTATGGCCAACTATCAAAAATTACCTATTATAAAATAGCAAAATATTCAGTGGCATGAGAACAAACATGGCAGAAATAGACTGGTAAAACAAAAACAAATAATCATCATGCTTATCCTTTTCCTGATTCGGACAGGAAAGCAGATCCCTGTTGAAAGATGTCAATACACCCTTACAGGCCACGTTTACATGCGCATCAATTATATGCGATTATAATGCGATTAAGGCAATAATGCGAGTAAGGCAGAGCCCATATGAACACCACTCTGATTACACGCTCTTAATCGGAGTAAGCTTAATTGCGGTAACATATGTGTAGTGAGTACTGCAATCTTAATCGCATTAAGAGACACCAGTTAGGACATGTATACATCTTTGTCGCATTTCTTGAGCTGTGATCAAGTTGCACATGTGTCCAGCTCATCATGTTATGTGGAGGTATAAGGAAACTGTCTAGATTAAGGGCTGATTCTTACCAATATCTGTCATCCACATGTATGAGGGCCTTCCCTTTTGTTTAACAAAATCCCTATAGCCATCTGAAGGTGATAGGACAGCCTATAATTTGAGGGATTTGGTGCTTATTTTAAAAGCGCTGTGCAATTGTGCATGCGTCATACGATGTGGTACCTTGATTCAATCTTGTACAACCAGCACCATGCTCTCTCATGCACACAAACTTCTTTACGGTGCTTTTGTGCACATCACACTGGTTAACTATAACTTGGTATTCTGCACAGCTTCCTAGTCTATACCGTTGAATTGCTGCTCTTATGATGAGGGATACAGGATCACGGACGGTGACATCCTGGTGATGCATGGGATGCAGAAGTTCGCCCCAACTCCATCCAAAACTTCTCCCCACTCTACATCACTGAACTCCCTCAGGACCGCCCACTCCCACCAATCCTCATTCCCCATTCACATCTAAAAAACACCAGGGTTGCTGCGGTTGCATCAGTTTCATGAGTCATCTCAGTCTTTCTAACAGGTTTCCCAAAAGTAGCGCTTGAAGCATGCCATTTTGTAATTGCAATAGAGATAGGGCTACAGCTGTGACTAACAACATAATGTGCTGGTGCAGAATCATTGGCTGTAATTGTTTTGGTAAGATTTGATAGTGGCGGGACAGGAAACAAGTTAGTATTTTTAGCAAAACAGAAAAAAAACAAATAATCAAAATAAGTAGTTCAGTCATGTAAACAGGATTATTGTGGCGTGTCGTCAGTTTGTGCAATCATCTAAACAGCTTAATCAGACTATTGCCTTACTCGCGGTATTGGCAATAGTTGCATGTAAACACAGCCACTGTCTCAATGTTTTTCCCACCAAAACATTTGCGAGGTATACTCATACATTCCAGTATCACACTTGACTTAAAAGACTAACATCATAAAACTGTGATTCTCCCAGTCCCTGGTTGTCAAGGTTAGCCTTTCTCCACTTTTCATTATATTTCAAATGACTATGCAACCTTGGTGCAGGGCAGAATGCAACTTTCTAAGGCACCCATTCAATCACATTTATTACTACAATAACACAGAAAACACAGCCATGAACTTTCACTACGCTAACCCAGTGATATATGGCTGCACCCCGGCCCACTATGGAGTAACAGTACACAGGTAAATTGCAACACAGTAACAAGCCAAAAAGACAGGCACTGCAGTACTTGCTTCCTGTGTTGCTGCATTGTATGATTTATTGAATATAATAGGTGCATGTCTTGCACATATACCTGAATGTGTGTGTCTTTGTGTGCGGTGTTTACATTTGTCCGTCCGTCTCTCCCTGGAGAGACAATGTAATGTGTGTATTTGTGCTTGAGGGTTAATTCGCCATCTTAGCTCCTAAAACCACGTAACCACATGGAGCCTGATTCGATATGTGCCGCCTGTTACATCAGGTGTCATCGTAAATCCCTCTTTTCCCCAGAGCCAAGACCCTCTGGCAACCATTGAACTTGTGTTCATTTGAACTTCTGAACCCTGCAACAATAAACAACAACGGACTGGGAACAGTAAGATCCGGGAAGAGATGGAAATGCGTTGATCAAAGGGGAAAATGGACTTTGCTGCTGTTGCCCCTTGTGTTTGTTATTGTCACAGTGATCACAGTGATCTTTGATAAGAAAAGATTAGAGCATGCATCAAGGAATCACTAAGGCATCACTGAAGCCTGGTGAAAATGTCTCAGTTTGAAATGCAATTCATCCAGTGTTGGTTGTTTACTTTTAGAAACTATTAAAAGCATTTGTGAAGAGAATCACTTGTCTAAATAAAACATCTAATTGAATTACATTATATTCTTTGTTTGCCGATTTTCACTCTGTTGTTTGAGTAAAAGAAGCCAAGAAAATTATATGAATAATATTTGTTTTGTGGTACCTTAGTGGACATTTGCAATGTAATACAGTGAATATTATTAGTGTAAATATTGTAAATATTAAAGGGCCCCTATTGTAGAAATTCAAATTTTCTTATATTTATAAGCATATATGATCAAAGATGAAGATGTTTAATGAAGACATTGTTAAACTTTAATTTTGCTTGAGTGGTTAAATTTAAAGTTTTTGCATTTTCAAAAATCCTTTTTTTTTGTACAGGCAGTTTCCGACTAACTCCAGTAAACGCATCACAACTACACTTGATCCTAATTGGTTCACCTCACTAATACTAAACTCACACTTCACTAATACTAAAATCCTTCCTATCAGGCCAGTTTGCAGCATTTGAACAAGAAAGCCTCCACTCAGCAGGTAATTAATTCAGTTTAACTTTTAACTAAACTTCATTTATTTGCAAAACATCACGAAGAGCATTATCCTTATCCTGAGCCACAGTATATATGAAAACAAAATCATGAAAACTGAATAATATGGGGCTTATAAGTTAGGAAGCAACACAGTGACAGCAAGTGCACGGTAATTCATTTAATCCTATCTAATGCATACTAAAGCATAAAGCAATATAGCGAGGCTTTCTTTAATATAAGCTGTTGCTGTTAGTACACAAGGGAAAATGATTAAATATGGACTCAGATGACTGACCGAGTAAACTCTTCTCTCTGTCCAAGGTCTCGCTGGTATTCACTTTCCTCAATGTAAACCTCAACAGGATGCATAACACAGAACTTTATTCTACATTAAATTAACGTACAAAGCAGTATATTGAATACTTTAAGCGTCATGAGTTCCTGTTTTCACAAAAGAGGCACTGATGTCTGTCTGTTCTACAATAGCCCATTTTCCTCTTTCTTTCTTCAGGACTCTATAGGCAGAAACTAATCCACTCGCCCCAGGCGGAATAATCATTAAAAGTGGGTCAAGGAACAAGGCAGCCAACAGTATTAACATCCAGGGGATCTTAGGTTACACATCATCTGTCACACAGGGCTGTGGATGAAGTCCCTTAGACTGCTGCGAACCTGGACCGATCCAGCTAGAGAGCTGCAAGGCCGCATCAACACTGGAAAGACATTAAAAAGAGTATGTTACGCAAGGTAATATCTGCAATTATCCAGGGCAGAATATACAAAAGAAGAGCTACAGTATATGGACTGAAAGGTCTTTTTGTACAAAGGGTTAGTGCTTTTGTCGCATGCGACATTCAACGATTGCCCTTATGTCAGATGGTCAAGGAAATCATCAACCTTTCAAAATGCAGAGTGGAGAAGGTTTGTGAAGTTTCAATAAATGAATGAGTGGCGGATTTCATTTTCACCACTGTGAATAAACTTATTCATGCCTCCTGTTCACATTTCTCTAGTGGTTGATATTTCCAGGCCTTTTCCATGAAAAAAACAACAACAAAAAAACTTTATCAGTAGACTGTTAAAGAAAGTGTCTTGAAATGCCAAATTCCATGGTATCCGTGCTTATATTCCTGCTCTTCACAAGCTGCACAGAAACGCTGTTTGTAGCATGTTGTGAGATGCAGCAGTGTGGCACTGAGTCGCTCTTTGTAAAGCGTTTTGAAACGTGATGTGGAGCTCTGTCTGTCTGTCTGTCTGTCTGTCTGTCTGTCTGATGCACCGTCGCCTCTGGAAGTGTCTGCAGACTGTGTGGTGTTGTTCTGCATCTATTAGTTCCACTCGTGAAGGAACAAGCGTTAAGTGGGGCAGCTAACCAGACAGACACTGGTGTGTTGCAGGGGCTTTATTCCAAGGGATATCAAAGCAAATAAATTTGCTATAGCTGCCAGGTTATGAATCCCCCACCAACTTCATCTCAGGGTAAACATTCAAATGATGGAGCTGCCTCCCTGACCAAAGCTCCATAAAAACAGTCTGTAAAACCCGCAATTAAATTTTATTGTCTTGCACATTTAATTTATTCATTTAATTGTTCAATATTTTTTTTTTTTTTTGGGGGGGGGGGGGGGGGGGAGAGGGAGGGAAATGAATTCTTGATTTAAAGGTAATAATGTATCCCAGAGTTTCCCCTGCCACTGACTAGGTGTGGTGGGTCGGCCTGCCTTAAAGAGCTGCTAACCCTTAAATAATTTCATTAGTCTGGGTCTCAAAGGAGAGTTTTAGTGTGTCATGATGGTCTAAATTCTGTTTCAGAGGCTTTTCCACCCTGTCAAGAATAAAAGTCTGGCTGGAACACTGAATACTTGTGATTTTTTGGCATGGAAATGGAAAAATGGAAAAACCCACATCGGTCGAACCGTACTCAGGAGTACAAACAATAGTAGTAATAAGGAGGAACAGCCATCCTCCCCTCCTTTAGCATTTTATTCAATTTTAGATGTTCAGGTGGAGGAAAAAAAAACCCCAAAACAAACCCAAAACAGAGATGTATGACAGCATAGGGTGACCCGAGTCATATTCAGCAAGCAAGCTATATGCTAATGCATTGTCAGTTGAGCATCTGTCCACTTATGTGCTGCGTGTGCGACAATTTATTGATTGCAGTACACTCTTAAAAAGGATGTGTCATTTTATCACATCTGTGTCTTCTTTGGGACAACACACGATATGTCAATAACAGCAATAACAGCAGTGTTGTCCTTAACATATGTTTTATTGACAAGTAACACAAATGTGCGCTGTCCCAAAGACGACACACAGATTTGAGATCTTTTGAAGAGTGTAGGGAAATTAGGACATTAACTGGTACGTGTGTTGCTCAAGGACACCGCAGCAGGACAGATGCTTGCCAACTATGGGGGTTTGAAACTTGTCTCCCTGTCCACCCTGCTGTCCGAAACTCCAAGGCTCATTCCCTACCATCATGCATTAGTTTGCTTCAATCACATCACAACCCTGACCTAAAACCATGACACTGAATGACAATAAAGATTATTCTCATATTATCCTCCATAAAATTTACTGCATTACAGTTTTGGACAATCCGATCTGACTGAATTGGAAGACTGGAAAGCAAAGATAAAGTCTCCAAACTCCAAAACACCAAAACTTCAACAGGACATTTCAGTTTCCCCATGAATATTAACTGTGTCTGTAACATATAGTGACTCAGCACAGGTGCAATTTATTTTTACCTTAACGTTCCCTTCAAATGCCAGGCCTCAGCATGGTGTGCTGCTTTACGTGCTTTCAAAACAAAGTCATTGCACTTGCAGCCACTTCCCTGTAATGATGTGAACCCTGCAAACTTGATTGGAACTTCTTGGATATTAACTGGAGTCTTAGCATTACTTAACCTGGGGTCCTTGAGAAACAGAGACCTTGGCAGGCGGCCACACTTTCCATTAAAACAACACCAAGACGGACGATCTGACCTTTTGAGTCTCTTATTGCTCCTTTACTCATGAAAGGCGCATCGCTCCTGAGCAATCATTCACTGCAGCAGGTATAGGAACAATAAGCACACACTAAAAAGTATGAAATGTCCTTTGGCCTTGGGGATTTCACTGTCCTCCATCTGTTTGTATCCACAAATAAATGACCCGCCCCCCTCAGATGATCTTCTGTCATTCATTTATCGGAAAAACAAACAGATGAGAAGCCACCCCGGTTTTGAGTCTCATATCCGCCTTCAAATCTTATTTTTCTTAAACTTTCTGCCAGTGAAATTCTGCCAGTGAGGTGAGATAACTCCACTTGCTTCTAATGCAGTTTCAGGAAGTCAGAATAGGGCAGATCACTGCACTACTATCAAGAAAATGACGCTTGATTCCACAAAATTCTTAAAACAAGTTGATTTGCATCAGAAATGTGAAATTATCTAATGCCATTGGCAGATTTTTTCACTTATTTTAAGAAACTTATAATTTTAGGACTCAATAACAGACTAAATGACTTGTTAAGGTGGAGATTTTCTGCAGTGTGGGATTTGAGGTCAGCAAAAACACATTACAACTGATGCAGTGCAGCTAAATTGCAATCTTATACTGACTGACTGACAGCAATTCAATCCAAAATGAAATTCCTTAGTAATACCGAAAAGGTTCATAGGTGTTTCTCCGGGAAAGTTCAAGTACTTGAAAGGTATCTTAATACTCTGACACCGGGATCGCAGCCCTCGTCTCCCGCTCCTGACCGTCTCTGAGCCGTAACACCTCAGGTAGTCTGCGCCCGATCTCTATGGAACTCGTCGGTTAATTTAGAAAATAATTGAGAAAGAGACGACTTCCTTGAACTCGGGTCCATTTGACACAGTGAGGTGGTTGGCCTTTTCCTCAACCCCCCCAGTCTATTAGAGCTGATACCATCACACTATCCACCTCTTTGTCTGGCTGGAAACTTCTAAAGGAGGACAATCTCCTGGGTGAACAAAAAGGATTATAGGAGATTACTAAAGCGCTCTTCAATCTCTGGCTTCAGCAACCTTGGTTTTTGGTCCATCCAATACTGTGTTATCCTTGTGTATCGCACTTGTACAGATTTTGTGTATAGAAATCGATAGTGACAATACTATTACTAGCAATAATACTGATAATAATAATAATAATAATAATAGCGCTGTAACTAGTGATTATATCCATTATTGATTAATCTATGAATTATTTTTTCAATTTAGTCATTTAATCATTTAGTCTATAAAATGTCTAAAATGTCACAAGCTCCCACATCGCTCAGTTTTCATGATTTTGTTTTCAAATCTGCTGTGGCTCAGAACAGAAACATTTTCATGATGTTGTGCAAATCAGTCCAGTTTGGTTAAACAGCAGGGCTGCAACGATTATTGTCATTATTGATTAATCTATCGATGATTTTTTTGATTAATCGATTAATTATTTAGTCTATTAAATGTCAAAAATAATGTCAAATGTCACAAGTTCCCAGAGCCCAAAAGTGATTCTTCAAATTGCTTCCTTACACTGAACAGCAGCCAAAAAAAACGTATTCATTTTATAATGATACGAAACGGAGGAAAGCAGCAAATGTTATGTGGTATTTTCACTTGATAAATGACTAAAACAATTAGTTGATTATCAAAATTACAATCAATTTGATTTTCTGACGATCGACTAATTGATTAATCGTCTAATCGTCTAAACGGCTATCTATCTATCGGACTCTGAGTCATTCAGTCATTAACCAGGTTGGTCTGCTTTAAGATTACATGGCGGCGCGGTTAAGAAGGCGTCTGATTGACAAAGTGACAGCTTTTCCATTGATCCAGGCAGAGGCAGGACTTAATCTGTGAACCGCGAAACGTCTTGATCTGTGTCAGCTCCTTCAATAAAGTCGAACACACCCAAATCCCAGATCAGCAGAGAAATTAGCCTATTTAAAATGCAAAAGGGACTAAGGGGGCAGCGGTGCGGCGGGTCTGTGTGTGTGTGTATGTGTGTGAGTACAGATGTGGGGTAGGGGGGGGAGGGGGAGGGGGGGTCATCCGACTATGAGACTCCAGAGGAACATCCTTGATATCTCTGCGGGTAAGTGACAGATACACACTAGTGATGGGAAAGACAGGAGTTACGACCCGACTATAAAAAGGATAAATGCCGTCATCCACTGAGATCTACTTCTGCTAAGATGTAGAAAGCTCTTATAAAAAGTGCTGGCTTGCACTTTTGAGATTTGCAAACCATGTAATCAAGTAAATCCATTCCACCTACTGTTCTTTAAACGGTTAGAGTGTCATTTTAGCTTGCCACATCATCGGACCGGTTATACTTCCTAATATCGTGCGAGCGGTCTTTCACATTACCAGACAAGTGACACAGCGAAGCCGCCGCAAAACCTGACCGCTACGCCGCCCGTGCATCAATTTCCAGATAACATTTCGGGGCGGTTTTAGCTGACGCTCTTTAAGTCCTGTGCGATTTACATTCAGTGAGCAGGTGGGGATTCAGCGTGTCCGTCTAATGCTGTGTCGTCCTTGTGCATCTGCTCTTACATTTGACCAAAATCCCCAGACGAATCACAAGATAAGCAGCAGGTAGGGGTTCAGTGTCTTTCTAAAGGACACCTTGCCAGCAGTCATGGCGGTTGATAGGGAGACATGATGGTTGTTATCGGGTGCAAACCTGTGGTATATCAGTTACGGGACGCCCTACAAAATCTGTATGAATTGCAAGATATTGCTATTAGAAGATTACCAGTTTTGTTGTTATTGTTGATGACTAATAAAAACTGTAGACACTTGTGAACTATATACACTACCAGTCAAAAGTTTGGACACACCACATTTTTCTTCATTTTTTTACTATTTTCCACATTTTTGAATAACAGCAAAGACATCAAAACTATGAAATAACACAAATGGAATTATGCAGCGACCAAAAAAAGTGTTAAACAAATCAAAACTATCTTATATTTTAGATTCTTTAAAGTAGCCGCCCTTTGCCTTGATGGAAAGGCAAAGGCTTTGGAAAGAAATTCATACATAGGATCAACTTCACTATTTATATTTGTCTAAGAAACACATTTCAAGCATTTAAGCAGAAGCCTTTAGATCAGAATGGCTTTAAGAGAATGAAAAACATAGTACATTCAATCAGGTGTGTCCAAACTTTTGACTTGTAGTGTAACTAGTAATGGTAAGAGAGTGTAAGAGATTATATTGAATTAATGAAAGATGAATTAATGAAAGCTGCACACTCTTGGCCCTCCATGGCACATGGTTGTCTATCACTGGATTAGAGTTATGCTCATGTCTTCAATCTCAAATAAATTAGTTTATGCCTGATTGATACTGCGATGCTTTCAAGAATGATAATTCTTACTTTGTGTTTTCTTTTTCTTCTTTGCAGCTGATCTATGGAAGCCCTGCAGGGACGCAGTGAGGCGATAAAAAAAAAAAAAAATGGAGTGGCATTTGCGTTCCCTCACTATAGTTATTGTTATAGCTGCTGCTATCAACTGGAGATATGCGAGCAAGGCAGTGCTCACAGTCTCACACTGCCCATGCAAATAGACTAACAAGAAGACTGGAGAAGTCTGGATGCATCCTTAAATAACATGTCACTGTCCTTTATATAATGCTGGGGACACAATAGAAGACTTTTAATATCCTAACCAGTTTGGAAATTGAATTGCCTCACACACATAATGCCCACAACACATTTGCCAGCACCATAGCTCCTGCATCACATTGCTAGGTTGTCTGGGAAGCTAAGCAGGTCTGGCTGTGGTTAGTCCTTGGATGGGAGACCACCTGGTGCTGGAACTGGTGTTGGAGGATTAGTAGGAGGTGCTCTTCCCTCTGGTCTCAGGAATAATATCCCCAATGCCCCAGGGCAGAGACAGGGACTCTGTCCTGTGAGTGAGCACCGACCACGAGACGTTAAACCGAGGTCCTGACTCTGTGGTCAATAAACATCCCATCGGCACTCATCGCAAGAGTAGGGGTGTAACCCCGGTGCCCTGGCAAAATTCCCAAAAACAGGCCTTCCTTCCATCATGGCCACCTATCATCCCTCGTTACCTAATTGGCTCTTTCAGTCCTCTACTCTCCACTGACATAGCTGATGTGTGGTGAGCGTTCTGGTGCAAACTGGCTGCCGTGCATCACCCAGGTGGATGAGTTGAGTCCCCCCGATATGTGAAGCACTTTGAGTACTTAGAAAAGCGCTATATAAATGTAATCAATTATTATTAATGATGAATTTCACAGGTTTTTGGTCTCTCGGTCATAACTATGCTCACACTACATGACCAGGCAAGTATGGGCTATCAAACACTTAGCAATATGACTGAGATTATCCATTATTATGAACTCGCAAAATCCAATGTAATACCAATGAAATCAACTGTGGAGGTGGACAGCCAGACCTCACTGTAAACTCATCTGTGATCCCTGCATGTCGGGTCATAAATATCAAACATGTCTGATATTTATATCAGGATTTCCCTTCAAATTGTTGACTTGAGCATATCTGGTGTAAATCGGCCCAATAATCCTACAGTTTAGCTAGTCTAAAAGTCGAATACACATGTATAAAACATTGTTACACATGTATACTTGCAGACAATTTAGATAATTTTATGTACAAGTTTGGAGAAATGACTTTTGCTTGGCTATGCAAAACATTTTTGGGGGGAACTCAAAAGTTATTAACAAAACCCGCTCCGGTTTTTGTTTTTTTTCTCCCCATTGTTAATTTTTCCACTACATCCCCTCAGGCCTTCCATCATTATGCTGATCATATTGCAGGCACTGCTGACTAAGCCGATATTGACAATATTGACTAACGGGAGAAGTATATCAGTTAAACTTCTATCTCTCCAAAGAACAGGTCATGCTCATTTATTTCTTCAGGGAAGCAAATCTACATATTTAATTCCTCTCTCTCCTTTCGTCGCATTCAGTATGACACCATCACAGATGCACCAATTACAATTTTACATCCATGATTGCATCTTATTTCCTACGGAGACAAGCAGCTGTCTTAATGTTGTTCTCTGAGTTAATTAAAGTTAGTTAAGAGATATGAACTCTGCGCCGTACTTCATTGAGCTATTAACAAGTCTTTCTTCGTTATCTCGCTCTGAAACGCACGCTGTCAAATGGAATTTCCGGTTCACGACGGCGTCAGCTCCTCCAGACAGCAAAACATTTAAGGAAGAGTGTGATTAGTGATTGAAGGCCTGGTATCAAGCCCGACTCATGTTGAAGCTTAACTATGATTATGGGTGTGATAGTAATGCAGTAGGTGAGAGGCACTAATTAGACTTTAAGGGAAAAATGATCAGGTAAACTCTTCAGTTCTTTGCAGAGCATTTCCGGCGACTCTTTCACTTTGTTACTTGCTGAGGATTTGGGTCAAGTCTGGGACAGTCCTTTGGGGATTCCTTCAGCACCATATGTGCAGGCCAAATGCTGTCATTACCCTCTGTCCTTACACGATCTCTTCTTCCACCTCACAGGTCTTGTAAAATCTGCCACTGCTATATCAGGCCACCAGTAACAAGGTCAAAAGGGAAGGGGGCGGGTGGGTGCAACTCTTTTAATCCGCCTAATGTTATATGAACTCCCTGCGACGGCGTCTCTGCAGTTTTGGCGTGGCGCAGCGAGATGCATGCAGATAGCAGGATGTCTTAGCAAGCTAGTACGCTGCGAGACAGATGCAGAGGCATTTCCTGCCCAGTGTGGTGCTCAGACGTGGCGCCGTGCCCAGCACAAACCACTTTAAGACTTCACATAGAATATTAAAGATCGCATACATATGCAGCTGATCCAATGTGCACGTTTTCCAATGACCGCTAGAGTTCCTTGTCCTAATTTGAGGGAGTAGGGCGGTTTGCCGGTGGCGACAACAACAGCAGACTTGTATACATTAATATGCATGGGTAGAATACTGCTGTGCAGGGAGTGCAGCTGGCTGGGCCTTCGATCACGTCCCCGCTCCTCTGCACGCCCCACGCTGAATTATAATGCAGACAAGATGCCGAGTCAGCTCAAGCAAAACAACCCATCTGATGTGTCCGAAAGCGTACCGCATATGAAGAGGGGGAAAAAAAATCGCTGTGGAATAACAATGCAATGTTTTTTAAGCTCAAAATCTAATTTAGCATAGGTTTCAACTACAGTACCATATAGAGTTGATGATACAAAATGTCTGGGGTTGCGTGAGAAAGTTCAATTTTCAGACAAAAATTGGTATTGCTTCTGCCTCACTAACGCTGCCGTGAAATTGTTCCATCAATCCGAACTGTGTTTTCCCTTGAGATAAAGTCAGAATATTCAGCAATTCATTTGTGTTGCTCATTCAGCAAAGAATTCATGTCTTACATGGGTTGTGTAGTCTCAAAGGGGCCAATAGTTGTTCCAGACAGCAATGAATCAATTCATACAAGTGGATTGCTGTTCATGTTAACCAACAGCAACAACAGCGACAAGCATACGAAACTTCACCCCCCCCCCCACACACACACACAGAGAGAGAGACAGAGAGAGCACAAAAGCACTCACTTTACTATTTGTTCATCTCATCTTTTTGTGTCTCTCACGCTCACACACAAGCACGCACACACACGCATGCACAAAAGAAGCATACACAAACATTTTTTTCACATCATATAAAAGTTATATATCTTGCACTTTGGAAGGTCTATTAACATTTAATAGATTCTGGTAGGAGCCTCTCAAACAAAAGATGGATTTTGAAAGCACTGAGCGCTGCCTATTGTGTTTTCCCCTTTCAGAAAGCAAGAAACAATGGCTTTCTGAAAGCATATCTGCAAATGTCTCCTTTGACCCCTGAGGAGTTAGTTATGGCCCAGAAATAGTAGATGGCGTGCTAAACAATATAGCAGCAGCATGGGTAGTCCATTACTCAACGGTGGCAGCATTAGCTTTTATGATCTCAGACGTGCTATAATAACAGAGCAGGATGTTCGTTGCTAAAAGTACGCAGTGCACAGATTTCACAACATCATATTCGCACCACTTTAGGATATCAAAACGGATGTTATACAGCAAAGTTATTATTCCAATTTATGGTGACAATCACCACTGCGTCATTCACTTTCCCCAGCCCTGTACATTTATACCGCACCTGTTTTGGGGTCGACAGAGAAATATGGCTGTCCTTGTAGAATACTGTAGACTATTCTGGCACTGTTTCCATAGGTGGGATCATCAGCGTCGGTTGCCGTGACTTGGAACACAGATGTCCCTAAAAATGAAAAAAAAACACAAAAAAAAACAGCAAAATTATTTCACGATAATTACTTTCTTTTTAGAGCTTTTTTAAAAGGTCAATGCAATTTTGACGAGCTTTTCCACTGTGTAGAGGCTTTGCAGCTGAGTCACAAATCTAGCAGCCATGTCTGGTGCCGTCATGGAGGTCAAGTGGAGAATTGGTTGTGCGCAAATGATGGCTTAATATACAGTATCACAACCTAGAAAACAATAGATACCTAAAAAGAGTGTTATAGTGGGAGTGTAGTTCAATTCAGTAATTTTATAAATAAAAGTGAATAGTCTGATAAGGTGGATTTGTTCCAAAATGTAGCTTACTGTGACCAGTGCTGGGAATAATGAGTTAGAGTACTCAGATTACTTTTTTGTGGTAACTAGTGACTTAACACATTGTAATGACGTAAAGTAACTAATTACCTTTAATAGTAACTTATCCCAATAGTATTGTGAGACAGAAAACTTTCTTTTCTTTAGCCTCTACTCCAAAGCACAAGTTGTAGGCTACTAAAATGTTGTAGCTTCAGACTTAGTTAACGTAAACAAACTGCTGTTTTTTGGCCTTATTAGCTAGCTAACAGCCAGCAGGCTAATTTAGCAAAGCAACCAAAGTTAATGTTAACATGTGACTACTAGCCACTACTAACACAGGTTTCTGCTAGACACATTAGTTAACCAGTGTGCAAATCAGACATGTTAACAACAAGACAGTGATGGTTAGCTGACCAGATACTATAGTTAGCTAGCTAACAAGCTGACATTATGTAAACACAGTTGTAGCCCATCAGTGACAAAATGCAATTCCCAGTAACAAAAAACCCCCACAGAAATTAACCATGTTTATTCAATTCCGTTGATTCATCAACAGAATTGAAATACAATCAGCTGTTTACATCCACTGTTGCCCAAGAGCTGAAGACCTTCAATGTCTCTGTGTCTATTGCTGCCATTGTCTGTCAGTTATTTTAAGAAATAAATGATTTTGACAGTTTTCATTACAATGGATGACAAAAAGTAAGTTGAAGTTTCTGAAAACGTACTGGTGTGATGGTTTGTTGTTTACACTGTTATTTAAAAATTAATTCTGAAAACCTCTGTGGTTCAATTTAACACTTGAAGTGTTGCTCATAAGGCATTACAAGCCTCCATCAGCCAATTATAATTGCATAACGAGTGCATTATAATTGCACTACAAGCTTATATAATGCATTAGTATATGTGATGAATATGATATGATTGTTTTATGGGACTTGTGAGCTATATGTAAGCTTTATTACTAGGGCCTGCAGTTCTTCTGGACACTTGCTCTGTTGCTCTCCTTTGGGAATTTAACAAAATTAAACAAGTGGAACTCATTCCACTCTGTCTCACCAGATATGATTTATTTTTTCTTTTAAACCTTGAGGACCAGACTGAAATGCCAGCAATAATGAACCATGTATTCCACACTATGCCTGAGTACTCTGAATCTCTGTCAACCTTACAGCTAAAATTGCACTGAGAATTATTTGGACTTAATCAGTTTTGGGATTGCTTTGAGAAAGAAAGCTGGGCCGATTCCAAATTACCTGTCTATGAAAACTTATCAGTTTCTACATAATTAATGAACTTTGAATTGTTCTTTGTTATCAGCTTTAGTAAAGCTCAGCTATGACTTTTTTTTAAAGGTTAATAGTTTACTGCAGAATGGGAAAGAGTTTTATTATAAAATGCTACGTATCAATTTCAGAAAAACAAAAACATTTGAAATATATCATTCAAACTCTTAAAGGCTTTTTCACACCGTCATAACAGATTCATATTATAACATATTCTGATGCAGTAACAATGCACTCATTATGCACTCATAACGCACTTTAATGTGCTTAAAGTGTGATTGCTCACAACGCACTTAAACTAAAGTGTTAAATTACTTTTTTAAAACTATTTTAACATGAGGAGCACCATATTAAACTGCCTGACTCTACTCATCAAAGGGTGACCACTCAGCAATATAAGTATGCAGCATGTATTTTCTGAACCTTAACCTGAAAAATCTGTTTCACAAATGTAGTAAATCTCTGCTGGAAATGGGGTGTCAAGATTGCTTTGCCTCAACCAGGTGTTTCCAAACTTTTTCATGTAAAGAACTCCCTAGAAAGAAGAGACACTTTAGACCATAGACCTCGTTTTGATAAAGGTTTCAACCCATGGACCCCCATTTAACTAGATTTTTGTTGTCGGTCTATACTGCAAGTAGGGAGATAACAGTAGGGAGCGTGAAACCTCTCGCTTAGCGCTAACGTCTAGTGATTGAAATGATAGTGAAATTAAAATAACCTCCATTTTGCTGGGACCCCCCCAAGGACCCCTAGGAATCACTGGCTTGAACCTTTTAGAAAATACCCAGCATGGCTAACTGGCTACTTCAAAAGGCTTTAAAGTGGGACTGAAATTCTTGCAAAAACACTGATATTTTTCACTTGGCTCAGCCTATATACAGCACATCATATTTTCCTATTAGAAACCCAGTCACATATCTCATCTTATTCTTACCCCCAGCTTGTCCGTGTCCGCTTTCATCACCTCCTATTGGTTTCAATCCATCTATCTCTACTGTCCTAAGTTGACTTATTGCTGTGGCCACAAAACATAATGCACTTTTAAAAGCTCAAGGTTGGTCTTCTGAAATAGGATTACAGCCACCGGCTCTCTTCATTCTTCCTCAGTGAGAAGTAACCTTGCGCAATGAAAAAGGCACTAGTTTTGTCAGAGTCAACGCCCTTGTCCCATTTCAGAGCTTCTAAATGTCCATTTGGTTGGGAAATGAAAACCCCCGATTAACAAGATCTGTGCACTGCTGATAACAGCAATTAGTTAGCAAGATGTTGTGTGACCACAAATGAGTCTGAAAACCAGCCTTAATGGGTTGAAAGATGTCATCTTAATGGGCTAAAAGATGTTAATATGTAGCCTAGTGTGGTTTTAAGCAGAAGTGCACCATCAGACTTTTACAATAAGGGGTTAGAGCTTTGGAAATACTCATGAGGCTAATGAAATACTCATGAGGCTAATGAGTGAACCCAAATATGAATTGAAATTCCCACATAAAGCAAAAACTGCAAAATGTATATTTCTTTTATAAAAACATGGATGGAGGAGTGTAAATCCACTCCATTTTACACAAAATTACCTTTACCTTGGTAGGTCCTCTATGGTAGCATTGATCTGTGTTTTATGATGGATGGCAGTACCTATTGGGAATTGCATTTGAGAGTGGCAAATAGGGGAAAAATAAATCAAAATGTGTGCTCAAGTCCTCTGTGTGGAACCCTGAATGTGTTTTTCTTTTGTTTTTTAAAAGGCTTGAAAAAGACTTACCCATGTGTGCAATTTTGCACAATTTTCTACCATTACTCTCAATAATATTCACTTAATCACAACTATTCATTGAACTAAACAGGCCCGCAGCTCTGCTTCTGCTTTTAAAACATTTATTAAACAGCAATCTTCCCAGAAGTGAAATGGTTGACAGGAATGCGAAAAGAAAAAAGCATCTCCGGCACGTCCATTTAGAACATTTCAACCGGGAGAGTCAGAGGAGTACGAAATTGATACCCCTTTCATCTAGCACTCAAAAAATTTGATTCTACCGTTGAATGGGAGGGTTGAAACAGTAATGTTGGAGTACCTGGCACGTGCCCAGCTAATCAATTTACACCGGAAAAAAAAGAACATCACGACCAATTAGCTGCCACACTCCCAGACATCCCCTTCCTGCGCTTGGGAGCGGCAGTATTGACAAATGCTGGGGGATTAGTGCTGTGGAGTGTGAGGACAGTTGATTGTTACAGCCGATTTGACGCCGCAGACGCCAAGCCGAAGAGGAATTACTTTAATGGACATGAGCAAAAGAGGGGGCGGGAAAAAAAAAAAGGGTAATTATTTTCCCCTTCACAGTCCTTGATTTCCTCCCTTGGGTCATCAACGGTGATTGATTTGTGCTACTTGAGTTGTGCAACCGATGATGAAGTTTGCAGCGGACATTGAAACTTTAAAATGAGTGGTCTTGTTAGAACGAAACAATGGATGCCAATACAATAGATTGGTGTTGCGAGGATATTTTCATTACCCCATTATCCACTCACTCACCAATTAGAGCTAACAGCACCTGATTAACGGAATAATCAAAAACATATTATATTTATTAAACATACTTTCGTCCTAGAGCAGCAACAGTGCTTTTATCTACTTAAAATTCATAAATACAGCATTCAATGATGTGAATACAAGAGCGCCAGAACATACACTACACTGAAAAGGAGATTAAGACATGTGTACTTGACACATCAGACTAAGAAACAAATATACTGACTGGCAATGTTGTATGTGTGTCAGGCGTGTCTGTTCATGAATATGCATGAAGGCATCAAGGGAGATATTGACTGTTTATAAAGAGGGCGCCTACAGGTCTATTGGGGTTTGCATATTTAATCGCTCCTGCACATCCCCATCTCCTCGCTGCGAGAAACTGATGAAGCCGTTCAATTCCTCTTTGAGGTATTTTTTTAATAAGTATCTCTACTTCTTTTCAAGCGACTGAAAGGATTATTTTAGACTGACAGCTATAAAAGGACACATGGTGCTGACACTCTCAAAAAAGTGTCCGCACCGAGAATCACCTATCGTACGCTACATTTGAAGCAAAACCACTCTGATAGCAGTTTGGGCAGCATTTGGACAACCTACATAATGTTTTCAAGGACCTCTGTGAAATGTTTCAGCACAATACTTTTGAGCCATTGCGCTGTGAGGCAGAATCCATTGGACTGAGGAAAGGGTAGCTTTTGTTCACCCGAGCTAAAAACAGAACGGTGGAATAAAGAAATAAAAAAAAGAAGAAAAAAAGCCGCTTGCCACATGATGCTGGGCATACTAGGAGCAACTGTCTCAGAGGAGGTGGATAGAGGCTTTTTTCTCCATGATGTGGAGGACTCCACAGTCTCGACGGCAGGGATGCTGGGGAGGCACTATTGAGCGCTTTATAAAGACCTGCCCACCCGGGGAACCATCACAGAGCCAGAAAACAAAGAGGAGAAAAGAGGACTCCACTCGCTCGCAGAACATCAAACATTCTTGAAAGCATTATCATAGAAGGGGACAAACTGGAATGTTGCATAGGGTTAAAGCGTATTTGATCCTGATTCTTCACAATACTGGGACATTTCACCTTCTGTTAAACCGTCTTGGTGGAAGACTCGGTCACGATTCTACACACATGGGATATGAAGCCAGTGGTCTCGCCATATACTGTATTTTACTCTTTCCTGGAGGCATGGATCAAAATAGATTCTGAGAATATCTAAAGAGTGGCTGAAATGAAATAGAGCTGGAAAATGAAATCACAGTATGAACTTCTGCAGTTTTCCAAATCACAGAGGCTGCAATTAAGGTTGCTTAAGAGAGAGGGGCGTTTTAAGAAGGTGTTTTAGAGCTGCAGGTAATCTCTGGTCCATGAATCAAATACAATATTGCTGAAAACCTTTCATTAGACTCAAACTCAGTAAATCCTGCACACTTTTTTCACAAAATCACTTTCCTTTAAACAATTTTAAAGTTCTAAAAACTGTATGACAAGAAAAACTTGCGATGATATGAATCGCAATTGCAATATTGCAAATAATCACATTTTGATTTTTTGTCAATATCGTTCAGCCCTAAAATGAAACAGTGACGAATAGACAAGCTCAGACTGTTTTTCCAATTAAGTTAAAAAAATATTCAAAGTATAAACCCATTCAAACAAAGCCTCACTGCTGACGAAAGTAGAGAGCGATCACTGGAAGGTCCAATTTATTGAGGAGCGCTCTACTCACCTACTTCAGACATCTCAGGCACCAAAGCTACAAAGGGCCCATCTGGAAATTTGGGGGCATTGTCATTGATGTCTTGTACTTTGATGATGAATTCCGACTTTGGTTCCAGGGCCTCTTCCGTGTGGCGGTCCAGGGCTTGTGCATGTAGGACGTAGTGCGCTTTCCTTTCCCGATCCAGGCTCTTAGTGGCGTGAATATCTCCCGTTACTTCGTCAATGATGAATATAGACCCGGCTCCTTCCCCGCTCAGAATGTACCTGACGGATCCATCCCCTTTATCTGAGTTTGAGTGAAGCTGCAAGGGAAACCAGACAAAGTGTATGAATACAGAGAATAGAACATCGTTGTGTTTTTGATTCATGGCTTCAGAATAAAATGTGCAATGCTCCTAATGTATTTCGGTAACAAAAAAAAAAACAGTTATACAACAATTTTGAGTATCACGGTTGGGATTGTGGAGTTTTTTGGTGTTTTTTTCTAAAGGATACATCTTTATAAACCCTTTTTATATAGCTTGTGTCAGAGAGCATGAGGAGATTTTTGCAGATATACAGATGTAGACATTGTGGAAGTTCCACTTTTTGCTGTACTCTTGCTGAACTATACCGCTGCACTTTTGCTCCAGCACCTAGGAAGAACTGTTTGAGGAAAATGTCGCTCTCTTTTCAGTTGTTGGAAAGCCTAAGGAACAGTCAGGTAACTTGTCAGTAGAGAGAGGCAAGATTTTTGTGTTACAATATCCTAATTTAGTCACATTGTATAACATACTGCAGTATTCTGAAGTCCAAAATGGATTTCTGAACAAGGTGGTTTAGTGTTTTGGTCCATGAATCAAGGACAATATTGATGAAAATCTTTTTTTTTTTTACAATCTTTCTTTAAAAAATGTTTATGTTATAAAATATTTGTGACAAGAAAAACTTCTGGTATTAATCACAATTTAAATTGCAATTGTAATATTTTGTCAAATAATCGCAATTCATTTTCTTGTCAATATCTTTCAGCCCTAACTTTGAACTATTTATACTGTAGGGTATAAATGCATGAAGAGGGACTTGTACAACGGTTACCACTGTGATGTCCATATAAAAGTATAGATCTGGGCTGTATAAGAGTCTTGAATACATTGTGATACATATCTAATACTCTTTGATGCAGGTTCTATCAAGGCTGTATCAGGAGATATCCGTGCTTGTATCTGTTGCAGTGTTACTGCATTGCACGGTGGTACTCAACCCACCTTTCCGCTTGAGAAAACTCATAACACAACTCAGATAACATTACATTATTCAACATTTCACTCTCAGGCTTTACTGTACCCGAGCATCTCTGAAGAACTGCATCTTTAGAGATTAACGTTTTTTTTGGTGAAATCCTTACAAGACTCTTATAGATGGAAGTGCCGTCTCTTTCGCACCAGGAGAGAAAGAAACAAGGGGGAGAACTGAGCCACTTGCTCAGCCATAATTGATACCATGAGGATTAAGACTTTCATGCCAATTGCTCAGCAGGGTTTCAGTTTTAAACTTCATAAATCTGTTTTACAATACCACCCGATTCCCAAACCAAGGCAACCTTTGTAGCATCGTCATTCAAACATTTTCATTTTCACCCATGAATAAAACATGTCATGAAACTTTGATTTTTTTTTTCCAGGAAAATGTTACAGCACAAAATCCATATAAAAGAAAAATCCATATAATTTTCATTGTGTACTGATAATGCTTTAGATACTGGCGATACATATTTTAATATTTTTCAAAGAGCTGTGAACGCAGCCTTTGAATTCCAGGCCACACCTCAGTCCCATTTCATTCAAGATGTATTAAAATGTCGAGAGCAGAAGATACACAGTCTCTGTCTCTTTCCAATGCATAAGTGAGCCATTCTGCACCCATATGGGAATAGTACGGTATGCTTTTTTTTTTTTCAGTATGATTTATGCATAGTCCGGATCGGCATGAGTATGTTAAAAACATGCTGGCAAAGCACTCAAATGTACTTGGGACCGGTGTACTTTCAAAGGGCGTTGGCAGGGTTACGTCTGCACACTCCTCTTCCTCACAGGACATTCACAGCATTCCAATGGAAAACCATTAGAGCTTACAGCACCTGATTAACGGAATACTCAAAAACATATAATATTTATTAAACATACTTACATAGGCTACTAATTATAGGGAAAATAGAGATAAGTACCTCCAATTTCTTCTGGAGTTTCCAAGACAGAACCATGAAATGATGTAGTAGTTATATAGAAAATTTGAAATTCAACAAATAACTATATTATATAATTATATGCATAATGACTTGGGTTATGACCTCTGCCTATTATTTTTTCCCAATAAGTAGTTTATAGTTTTGCAATTCTTTTAGAAATGTGTCTACCACCACTGTATCTTACCACCAGACTACTTACTTTTTCTATATATCTACCTAATAATTTCATGGTTCTGTCTTGGAAACTACTGAAGAAATTGGAGGTACTTACCAACTACCAACTACCATTGAACTCTTTCTCTATTTTCCCTATAATTAGTACATAATTGCATGGTTTCTTTCCAGGAAACTTCCTAAGAAATTAACAGTTCCTTTCTAGGAAATTATTAGGAAATTGTGGATGCGGAAAATAAAGCGTTACCACTTTTACTTGTAGCATTACTGAATCGACCTATACCCACATCACAACTATCTTTTCAGGTATATCTCTGTTTCTAGCCTGGTTGTTATATATTTAGCCATTTGTGCACAGGCAGTTCTCCAGTGGACCTCCATGATGGCACCAGATGTGGTTGCAAGGACATTTGTGACACAGCTGCAAAGCCTCTATACCTGTAAACCGCAGTAGTTGTGCAGTGCAAAAAAACATGTTTTTTCACTGCACCATGTGCCATGTTTTGTGTTGCATTGTACTGACGCTGAAGTCCAGCCCTGAACAACGTCCATTCTTAGGTATTGTCCAATCACTAACAAGCAATAACTGGTACTGGTAAAAATGCTGGCCACCATTAGACACATGCAAAACAGAAAAGACTAAACAAATTAGAATGCCCTCCATCTCTACTACCATCACACACACACACACACACACACACACACACACACACACATACACACACCTTTTATTTAGCAAGTTCGGTGGAGGTTCTGGGGACAAATCTAATCAAAACTTGGACTAGCAAATGAATTACTAATTAGGAAGCTGCTGTTGATTGCAGGCCTGACTCTTGATGAGAGCAAAGTGTCCTTTCTGTGGTAAATAGCAAGCCTGTGATTAGGTAAGGAGTCAAAGATCGTGTTAAATCAGTTGCTGGATTGTAGTAATATGAAACATAACTTTCAAAGCAAGGAATCAAAATGCCTTTACACGTTAATGGCAGTGTGGACCAATTACTATGTTGAGATAGAGAGGCCCGTTTTCCCATTCTCCTAATGTTTAATCTAGTGGAAGCCATTTAGAAATATTCAGTAGTTCTGCTGGATGTAGTTTGATCATCAATTCATACATACAGATTTTAGCATATTAAGTCAAAATGCAGAAACCCAGCATTACTATTCAGAGTAGTGCACCACTCTCTCACTATTACAAGGATATATCCACTCCTGTCCATGTCTTAAGGAGCACTCCACAACACCAGCACATAAATTTAATTTTGCCTCCAGTCAAAGTGCTAATTTAGCCATTGACTTCTTTGCAGGAGCTAATATATCATGCTCAGCAAAGTGTGAACCACCGATGCATATGGTGACTACTGCCTTCCCAAAGCTATGGGTGATAAAAGTGTCAACAGGTTGCGAGTCATTACACAAACATCACATGCTTAAAGTGAAGCTGTGTTAGGCCAGCTGAGAGTGAAACAGGATACTGAACGTCCAACCAGGTGATACCCAGAGCCAGAGAGTTTAGGGGTGAGCTGCTTAAATATGACTATTCCAAGGTGTTTTCATTAAGTCAGGGGGTATACTTTGAATAGAGCTGAACAATTAATCGAAAAAATAAAATAAAAATAAAAACCGCAATATGAACTTGCAATTAATTGCTTAAGACAGCGGGCCGTCCAAAATGGATTTCTGAACAAGGTGATTTAGTGTTTTGGTCCATGAATCAAGTACAAAATTGATGAAAATCTTTTTTTTTTACAATCTTTCTTTAAAAATGTTTATGTTATAAAATATTTATGACAACAAAAACTTGTGATATTAATCACAATTTAAATTGCAATTGTAATATTTTGTCAAATAATCGCAATTCATTTTCTTGTCAATATCTTTCAGCCGTAACTTTGAACTATTTGTGTCTTTGATTCTAAAGTCATTGATTTCACAATAAGTTTCTTTGCTTATACTCTGGCATGAGCCTGTGTGGACTCATGGTAGATGTTTCTTATGCTATATATGAAGGGTTAATTTTCAAATTGCTATATATTCAGAAGTTCATCAATCATCAGTCAATCTCTAAAACTTCCAGTCTCCAGGTTGAAGGATCCACAGGCAAGATACAGTTTCTGAAAGCATTATCATTTTATCAACCAAGGAGTTAAGTTACCATCTAGCCATCAAAAAGTACCATAATTTTATTTAGCTGTGGGCTGTTAAAGCTACACAAGGCAACTTCACACGCTGGAGGATCCAAATGGCTGTTAGCAAAAAAAAAAAAAACTGACCTTCAGTACCCAGAAATCATGTTATGTAACGTCAGCAAACTGCACACAGCACGCTCTCATGTTTACCAACCGGCCGGTCTGTGATGCTTTATACCAAAGGAAACCAAAGGGATGAGGGAGGAGAAGATCTAACGTTGGTGAGTCCAGCTTTCTCTGCTGGTGTTTAGGAGACAGTTTGGATTTCTGTGGGTGGAGAAGTGTCCATACCTGACACCAGAATTTAATTTGGACAAACACAGTGGATCTACGGGGCCTCAATTAAGAAGGGATTGCAGCAGTACTTTATGAGTTAGGCTGGTATTTTTACATAAAATCTTGCCTAATGCAGCTTTAAGCATTATGCAAAAGTACTAGATGTCAAATTTTTTTTCAAAGGGTGGATATCACGCTTCGGAACAAAACCCTTCTTATGTCTGTGTAGATATGAAATCAGCTTATCCAAATCATACCTGAACCCTATCCATTAGAAATGAATGAATCAAAGCTGACTATAGAGAAACTGGCTTGGGGCAACCTTCTGTCTCATGGTTCCCAAGACAGAGCCTCCTCCATTCGTCTGCAGTGGGTGCTCCTAATGCATTTGACTTCAGCATCGGGATATTTTATTTATAGTTCATTAATTTTGATCACACAGAAAATTTCATGACTCCCCGCCTGAATGTAATTAGTGTCAATTTTGTTAAACCGCGGAGCAGGCCTGATATGAGCTTAACATATATCACCACTGTGTGCGGCAATCCAATAGGGGGAAAAGAAAATGGCTGCAGTGTCCTACAGTGGGAACTGAAGTGGCAGTCCATGTAATAAAAAAAGAGAGGAATTGTAGAGATAGCCTCTAATACTGACTGATCAATCAAAGCAGATGTGGCATCGTGAGAATAGAGATGACATGATTGTTTGCAAAAGGAGAAATTATGACCTTTGCAACCTTGTTTTTTTTTTTTTGTCATCTCCCCACAAAGACTTAGAGGGATCTTTTATCTCCACAGGGCAGCAAAACAAGGGATTGTGTTTATCTCTCCCTCTCTATGGGTGACTTTATTAAGGACTAGTGGAATAGATGACTGGCATGTGGCTGGCGGCTGGCAGCTGGCAATGCATTTCTCAGGAGTTTAAAGAGATCAACAGAGTCTAGGGCCGTAAAGTCGCTGGCGAGAACACTCTGATCCCCAGAAAAACCTCGGTTATAGTTTCATCAGATGCCCAGAGGTGCGGGAAAGAAAGTGTATCTTTACTTTTCTTCTGTCAACAGCCACACATTTCCGCCTGGTTGGTTGGGGTGTGATCGTCTGTGCTCGTTGTCAAGTGCAGCCTTAAACTGTTTGCGTTTTCAAGCTAATTGGTGCTTAGAGCCAACAGTTACAAGAGTCTGTTATAGCGCTTGTCAGGTGCCTAAGTCAATTATAAGGTGAGACAAGTTTTGAGGAAGTAAGGAACCCAATGACCTGACAGAAAACCAACACTCAAAAATCTGTTTTTTACAATGTTAATTTAATGTTAATTTAATGTTAGTAATGTAATAACTGCTGCATAGTCTAATAACCTGTCAAAATATAATAGAAATGTCACCCTAATGGGTCAAAAATGGAATGAAACCTGGTAATGTAATAAATTGCCACATTGCATTATTACATTACCCGGCAATTATTACTGCATAAGGGCTGTAACATATTTTTAACCGATGATGTCATAATAATACCGACAAATAATGTAATTCTTTGTATTCTTACAAGATATCACATTAATAGTCAGTATAATTATTACTTCATAAGTGCTGTAACATATTTTTAACCGATGATGTCATAATAATACCGACAAATAATGTAATTCTTTGTATTCTTACAAGATATCACATTAATAGTCAGTATAATTATTACTTCATAAGCGCTGTAACATATTTTTAACTGATGATGTCATAATAATAATACAGACTAATAATGTATTTCTTCTTATTCTTACAAGATATCACATTAATAGTCAGTATTATTATGACATCATCAGTTAAAAATATGTGACACCCCTTATGAAGTAATAATTACCAGGTAATGTAATAATGTGATGCTATATTATCTCTGAATTAATTACATTAGCAGGTTAAATTACATTTTCAAACCATTTAGAGGGACATTTTATTAGATTTTGACAAATTATTACTCAGCAATTATTACATTATCAGTTGCTACATGGGTTGGCCTTGATCTATTGATCTATGATTGATCTACTGTTCTTTATTGCTTTGATCTTATTAAATGTACAGATCCTGATAATGTATGTGCCTGGAAAACTAGCCTAGTTCACTCTGGTTATAAAACAAGATGCTGTTTTATGGCTCTCATCATGAGTTGTGTAGCTAGGTGAATAAGACGGATATCTTTCTGAGTATGGAGCGCTGACACAATGAATAAGTACATAAAACTCTCCATCTCTGTTGCTAGCTGGATGTGACTATTATATGAAATCCAGAATAAAAGTTTATACCAGGGAGTTTTAGGGAGAGAACATAAAATATGTCATAATATAACCAAGGTGCCTACTGTACATTTCCACCGATTGATCCCATTCTGATTTATGACAGATTTTCCAGGGAGTTTGAATTTCAGCGAAGCCTCAACTTTACGGTATAAAGCAGCCTATGGGCTACAGCGGAGTGCAGCACCTACCTGTAAACAGTTGCCCTGGCGACAAACTGTCACTTTTTCTTTTGTCACGCATCACTGTGAGCTTAAATATTCTGATTTATTTTACCATGCCTTCACAAGCACTCTCTATCTGTGTGCCCTCGCCAGCGACTTCAGGCCCCCAGACTCTGTTGTTATCAGACAAGCACTGGACAAACATTAGTGACATTTACTGCATGTTGGTGTGGAAAGATTCATTAAAACTGCATCACTTTGATCTTGAAAGCAGGCCTGCTGATGCAGAAATGGGAGCTGGAGTTGAAGGTGGGGGCGAGGGTGTGGAGCATTTATTCCATCAACAAGCAGGGTGGAGGGGGTGAGGAGGAGGAGGAGGAGGAGGAGAGATGAGGAAAAGGAGCGAGAGAGGAAGGGAGGTGCTTTGGTTGATGATCAGCGCCTGGGCCTCATATTCGCAATTAGTGAAGGGGGGGGGGGGTTCGTTTTTGATTAAATCTCGGCTCTTATACTTCACTCAAGAGGACTTAATCACTTTTTATGTGGGTGTGCTTGATTGTCTGATTATCGCCACGTTTTGGCCATGCTGCCTCCCAATCAAATCCTCCGAGCGTCCCCTTCTCCGCGATTGATTTGTAACAGTCACAGTAAACCTTGATGATGGAGCGCGCGGCTAATGACCATCCATCAGCAGACAGCGATGAGGGGCGTGATGAAGACGTGCCGTCGATGCGCATCGCGGCGATCCGCCCTAATAGTTGTCCTCTATTTTGACTTCTGCGGGGGAAACAGAAACAGAATGAATCGTTGTCTCGCGGCAGGATGGTTGACTTCTTGATGTACAGTAATGAGATTATTAGAGTCCCGGAATCAACTCTGACACTCATTTAATGACATCGCCTCTCACTGCTGCGAGATTTTGATATTTCATAAAGTCTGGGTAATGACACAGAAATGAAACCGTCAGCAGATTAACTTTAGAAAACATCGAGTTTAGGCCTTTCGCTCTTGCAGTGACTAAATGCCAGTGATTTTAATCTGAAGTGTCTGCATGGTGCTAATATGATTGAACGTTTATGATGGAGGACAGCGGAATGGACTCTGGGAATTATGCGAGCCTACGTGAGCAGCAGCCACGAGCTTGAAATGCTGTTTTCTGCAGTTGTTGAATCGATGATAATTAAACTGTAATTCACTTGGCTTCGGCTTTGTTTACTTCTTTGTTTTGATCATCTTTTGTTTGGCCAAAGTGTGACCGGATCAAGGACAAGGCATTACGCATTTCTAACCCGACCAGATAATGATGGGACATGAGCCCTTTCCACACAAGGATAGTGTTAATCCAAATGGCCTAAAACACAGGTGAGAAAAATCAATGCATCTTTCTCTGCTATGCACACACACTTGCACACATAACAACACACACACACACACACATATAAATGTCTCAGTGACACCAAATTCATCAGCGATTGGTAATAACTATCTTGTTTTTTGTATTTCAGGGTGCGTCCCCTTTTAACGAATGCAGAATGATAATGCTTTCTGTGACATTTTTCATTTTATTTTCTATTACCCCGCAATGGGTAATAAACAGTGACATCTGTACACACTCTGTCCCTGCATTGCAAAGCATGCCATGGATGGAAAGCAATTTAAAGTAAAACCCTTGCTTCACTTTCTTTTCCACTGTTGAGCCATTACATACAACAAGACAGTTGCCTGATTCTGTCACAGCACAATCCATTTTTAGCTGTATGAATAAAACATTTAGGCACCTTTCTTAGAGGTTGCCATTTTGCTCTGCAAATGAACATAGGATAAGATAAGGGGGTATTCCTTATAGTCTGTAAGCACCCATTCTGTCAGTTCTCACCATATTTATATTTCAGTGGGTCTCCTCAGCTGACCCAGCCGCCGAATGATACTTCGATTCAAAGTTTTCTGACCTATAGGATCAAGTTCTTTTTGCACCCAGCAGAGTCACACCAGACAGTTCACAGCAGTTCACATCCGCTCTACGCGATGCAGCAGGGTTGGGATTTGCATCGTCTTCTAGAAAGTGCAAACCGGTCTACGACTTGCACCAACAACTTCAAAGCGCCACGCTGAGCCTGTGATTGACACAAAGACATTCACACCTCCCGTTGGGATAGTGGGTAGTCTCCTGTCTCGTATCTGGACGAGGCCTGTCCCCCTGCCAAGCATTTGCGTCTCACTCACGCACAAAGCTGTCATTTCCCAAATGCATCAGCCCCCCAGAAGGGTGTCACTGGGGATTATGGGATACCTCTGGGGGATTAAAAATGTTCTTGACAGACTGGCCGCTTCGCTCATTCCCAGAAGTCACTGTGCTGGCCTGCATCTATTTCCCTGTGTGAGTGTGTAGCTAAAAAAATACACATAACATGGGCAACTGCCAAGGCAAACTCTCACCTTGTGGTTAAGGTGCGTTATGTTCGACCTTGTACATTCCTCAGTACACAGCTCTTTTGATGTTGACTCCACAATCATTGAAATTCCACTGCGTTGCTTTGGAGTATTTACTGTGTATCTTATCATGGAATGTCTGCTTTAAAATTTACTATTTTTAATGAATGCAATTATCAACAAAGAAGAAAGTGCTGGCAATTCCCTGTAGTAAAAACTGCTCATTTGCTGCTTGATAATGTCCAGAGTTTTTTAATCAAGCAAGGAGAGGGAAAAATACAGCGCAGTGCGTGCCAAGTGGATTAATCCTCCTCCTCCTCCTCTCCTGTCTTGGTCTAATTAAGGGTCATTCTGTCTCCTGGCCACATTAGGACATCGCACACCAATCCCAACCCACATAATTAAATGTTTTCTGTGCTAACCATCGGGAGACCCCATCTCTTTAAACGTGCGTGTCAAATTGATTCCTTAATAATGTTTATGTTTCTTCTCAGTGCTTTATTATCATTCAGGATTAGCTGTTTATGTTTGTTTTGCTCTTGCTTTCATATCCCCAACCACCACACACACGCACACACTCACTCACTCACACACACACATACAACAACACCACCACCCCTAAGGTAAGCTAGGGATAGCAAGAGCACACCGGTTTTAGCATAACAGACCAATGTGATAGAGCCAGCCAGCCAGCCAGCAAACCAAACAATCATGAACTTCAAAGGCAGCGGCGGTATTTAATGTTATAATATAATCCAGGAGAGTAATTACTCCTTCATGCAATTAGCACACTGATAAACTGGCATTGTAGATGAAGGCTCTTCCAGTATACTGCAAATTCCTCCAGTAATATCCGTGTAACACTCAAGATACAATGCCACATAAATGCTGCGGGAATGTTTCCGTTGGCACCTTGGGATTTTATGGTTCACTCATGCATCTAATAACGTTAGCAAAAACATGTTTCACCAGTAAATAACCTTTCTTTCCTGGTTTGTCGGCATGGCAGGGACATCTGTGATTAACACCCTAGTTTTATTCAATAAACACATATTTGAGGTAGAAAGTGATATTGGCTGTTTTTTTTTTCTTTTCTCACCCTCTTCCCAACTGTGTCATCTCGCTTTTCTTTCTTTTTCACTTCAAATTGTACTGTTGTTGAAATGCAGACATATGTGCAGTCAGAGGAGCGATCCGCCTTTCTCATTCTCTTTCTCTCGGAGTGCGGTTGAGGGGATTAGTGTGTGCCTGAGTGCCTGGAATAATGATCACTGCAGCGGAGAAACACATTTTCACATTTCAGGAGATAAGAGCAGGCAATCTGCAAGCAGAGGACTTAACCAGGTCCCTGTGGCTTATTGTGGAACTAACAGAAAAGTCACCACCAACCACCAGGAACCAGACATCCAATGCTACCCTTAGCCTCAAAGCAAATAAGAACGCCAACAATTAACTCCATCTTTACACTGCCGGGAGCATCAGTTGTTCTCA
The DNA here is from genome assembly GCF_048128805.1 of Centroberyx gerrardi. Classification (NCBI taxonomy): domain Eukaryota; kingdom Metazoa; phylum Chordata; class Actinopteri; order Beryciformes; family Berycidae; genus Centroberyx; species Centroberyx gerrardi. Next base: position 4,954,842 of record NC_136018.1, on the reverse strand, counting down.
AAAGGCAGCATTCAGTGTGGCGATATTACATTCATAAACTTTTCTAACTATTAAAGCGACCCGGCGACCCGCGTTCCCATTGCACTATTGTGCAATCTCTATACCGCGAAGGTTCATTTCCCACAGAGAAGACCAAATCTAATTTTTTTTTTTTCAAAGATATCTTGATGTACACGGCTATTCTCACTTAATCCAGTCTTGCAGAGCTGGCTTCCCGGAGCGGTAGACATGCTGAGAGGAAGTCCTTAATTACAGAGAATGAGAATAAAACATTTTTTTGTCCATTATCATGAGAGGAACTCGGTCAGACATTGTAATGATTAAAAAAAAAAAACCCTTAACAAATGGGATCTGAATTTCCACATCAGACGACCAAAAAAAACCACCTACAATGCCACTGTGGCAATCTACCTCAGCAGAAGAGCTTCCTCTTGCCGTAAAACTCTTCTCAATAAACAAGAGGACAGAGAAAAATGCCAAGTAAGCTCTTCAAAAGCAAGCTCCCATGCAGGGATCAAAAGATTTTTACAGTTTCAGCCAGGCGATTCGAACAAAACCTTACCTTTCCCACATACTGAGCATCTGGTCCCATGTGTTCTTCTAAAACAAAGAATTGGTTCCAGATCCAGCCGCGCTTGGGCCGGTGGTGCACCTCCGTCTCCCCGTTGGCCAGTTTGGTCTGGTTCTTGGAGGGCACTTTGGCGGAGACGTGGTGGCTCGCCCCATAGCACCTCTGGATGAAGCAGAGGCACACCAGAAAGGGACAGAGACAGGAGGTGGTGGATATCCTCATGGTGGTGCGCGCGTTTGTAAATTTATCCCCGTGTTCGCAAGTGTCCAGGTCCTCCCACCACCGCTGCCGCCGCCGCCGCCGCTGCCACTGCCGCCGCCGCCGCCTCCACTAGCCACCGCTGCAGGCTCGGGCGGGTGGTCTCAGCCAGAGAGGTTTCTAAATCCAAACTGAGAAAAAGGTGGTCCCGGTAGATCCTCTAAGGTTCATGGCCCACAGCCGCAGGTTTAGGAAAAAGCCGAGATACATTTACATCGTGGAATTTCCCCGAGACGTAAGACGCTGTTGCAAATGGAAGTGAACTTCTGGATGGTTCTACCAAGAGCAGAGGTTAATCCCAGCAGCCATTCTGTATTTCCTGGGAGAGAGAGGAGAGGAGAGGAGAAGAAACACAGAGTTAGAGATTAATTTGATGGATATTATAAGTTAAATGTCCGCTAATTCCCTTCAATTAAATTGCAGCTCATACAAATCCATACAGATGAGGAGCAGCATCTCAAACTGGTTGACTGTGATAAGGTGCAAAGAAGAAGCCGCGGTTCAGTATTCTAGCCGCTGTCACCATTTTGGAGATGACACAAACAAGTTTGGATTTTGTGAGTTAGTGTGCTATTAAAAGGTTGTGTATGCCTGTGAGGTCGCAGCGCTGCTTGGTGAGTGATACTGCCCACTGAGGTCAGGGCCATGTGTCAGAGCAGCACAGCGCCGGCCCAGTGACTCAAAAGATGAGTTGGTTTTGTTAAAAATATCAGAAAAAGAGGGTTTTATTTGGTTCTTTTAACACCACCAGGGCATACTGCAAGGCTTAGTGTGTGCCTCACCACACTGAATAATAACCGTGGCAGCAAGAAATACATTTACTATGATAAGGACAGACATTAAGCCACTCAAACGTAAGGCAGAGGGTGATTTTAGAAAGCACTGGGATGGAAAAGAAGAAGAAAAAAAACAGTTCTGGCAAATGGACTTTTTCAAAATCAAAATTACATATTGAAAATGGCATTGAAGTGGTAGAAAATAACTGCAAGCATTGTTGAATTTCAGTTATTTAGCATTTTCAGTGAAAGCTCTGCAAGTCCTTCATCCCCTTCACAAGGATGTGCACTGGGCCTGCATTTGCATTTGTAATTCCACGGCTCTTGTACAGGACCTGCTTTGACACGTGACAGTTGAGGCCAATTATGAGAGCGAATTGAGTGAAGATGGCAAAACACCAAAGTGAAAATAAGATAACGTCATTACACAAGAAACTGAAATAATAAACACCATTTGACTTACAACAGGAGTGCCGGTCCAATATTCACAAAGTGCTACTGCAGAATAGCAGCTTCGTGGGGATTATTGAGAGGACAAACACATGTATTTGATATTTAATAGGATATAGGAACTGACAGACTTCAAAGGCGGCTGCTCTCTATCTCTTACAATGCATGTGACAACTTTAGAGAAAAATGCTGAAACGAGGCATTAATACAGTTACGACTGTCACACACTTTGGAGGATAATCGCCGAATTCTTTATATATATACGTATATTTTATGTATGTGGATTAAGATATGCTTAGAACCCTTGACTAATCCCCATGTTTCAAATATCTCAACATGCAAATTACGCAGCTCAACTATAGTTGTTGGTGATGTTCGCTAAGTGGAGTGTAATACCTAGTGCCAGCCCATGCAGCCACTGAAAGGCAAGGCGAAGACCGTTCCACATTGACTTGGATTAAGGCAGGGGTGGATAAATACTCAGCCACACACTAAACATTTGTAATCTGGAAGAGGATTCTCATCTGCATAGGTACATGAAAGCCGAGCCTAAATCCTGTTTTCCCTGCACTCCCGCAAAGAGTCCTGATTGAGCGGTTTATGCGACAATGAAGTTCTTTCAAATATCTTTTCAGTTTTGAGTATTTCTTTTGATTCAACAGCAATAATATCCTAATTCAACCACATACTCTAGCACAATTTCCTACATGGATGAGCCATCGGTTTGGCAATCTAGTTACCTGAGTGAGTTAGACTCAGTGTCAGTGTGAGAGTTTCTTTTCCAATGGTTTCACTGGGGCCTCCTGGGGCTCTCTTCAATCAGTCTCCTAATTGTCTGATTATCATGCTGATTCTGAGCAAAATACATTTCATGGAGCCATGAAATCAACAGCATCTGGCTCTGTCAATGGAAATAATTTCCCCACTTTATGACGATGATATTGTTTTGAGCAGCCTTCTGCCCACGGCATGTTTATGCATGTACAGTGTTTAACAGGATGGGTTATGCACTGCGGCATGATGCAAAGACATGTTCAGCCACACAAATTTTGGCAGGCCGCGAGCAAATGTGGCAACGTTTACACGCACACTGAATTGTGTTTCTGTAACCCGGTTACTCAAGTAATCTGGCTTTGCGTCGACGGATGTAGATGTTATAACCGGGTTACAATAATCTGGTTAAGATCATACTCTTATGAGAAACCCAGTTAAGATGCCTGGCTTATTCCCATCTTAAACAGGTTACTGTGCCTCTTAAACATCCTTTCACTCTTTGGTTTTCACCGTCTGTGCACAGAGAAAAGAGATGGTGGCGAGCAGTACGCACTATAATTACAACTCATTTATTTCCCCCTGTATTAGAAGTAACCACAGAACTTGAATGGATAGAAAGGTCATTCCCATTCGAATCAACGTTCCTTGACGGTCGGAGTGGCAGCCAATTTTATGGGCTAGCTTCTGTATGAGGTGAGAGGTGAAAGCAGCTTCTCTGTCTCGTTTGCTGCCATGGATTGCTAACATGCTAATGTTGACTAAGAGCTAGAGAGAGAAGTAACAGTCTTCGATAAAGCTACGTTAGCCTCGCCGCTACGTTAGCTTTCAGTTGAGTTTTGACAGTTCGCAAACGGACTCATCTGCACATTTCTCAAGCAAGCGTGACAGACTTTACACCCTTAATTCTCAGACTTGCATTGTCACCATAGCAACCCTTAAAATTCCATAATCGCCATTCTATGCTGTAGCCTACTAGCCAAAATTACCATGGCAAACAGTGGAAGGACCGTTCTATCCATTCAAGTTCTGTGGAAGTAACCTATGACTCAGTTAAAACCATTTTATACTTTTTTGCTGGCAGACTGTTCAACCTCTGAACGGGACACCCCAGGTAGGAAGAAATATTCTTTTAGCTGGTTTATTTATGGCAAAAGGCAATTGCAGGGTATCAAAGGTTCATGGAAACAGCTAAACCTGAAAAAAAAGACCTTAAAGACGAGATGAAATGAAAAATGCCTTTTTAACCCTTTTAGATCACATTCCCGGTCATACTGTGCACCTATTTAACAATATATGCCAAAAAAAAATACCAAAAATCAATTTCATTGTATTCTTATATCAAAATTCAATCATGTTTTCTTCCTGTAAAACAAAATATGCCGTGTGCTTACGTAAGCATGCCCGTAACTAATTTCAACCAATAATATCATGACATCCACCCATCAATCAATCTTCAACTTTTAGCGCACAGAGCTAAGAGGCTAAGATTCATTAGTTAGCTAGCTAGCAACAGCACGGTACTTCGGTGTGTCTTCGGGTGTTATGACACGCCCACTTTTCAACGTTCAAATCAAATTCCTCCCAACGTTATGTCCCGCCTGTCTTTCCTGTTTAACTCGGAAATACGTCACGATACGGAAGTTAGATACTCTCGAAATGCCGTTTCATCTTGACTTTAACCGGAGTATGGCCAATAGCTGAGTTACAACTTGCATGTAAACAAAGCCATTAATACATGGTAGGTGGTTAAACATGTGGAAAGGGCAGACAGACAATAGATATAGTGAGAGAGAGAGAGAGAGAGAGAGAGAGAGAGAGAGAGAGAGAGAGAGAGAGAGAGAGGCAGAGATAGAGAGCAACCGAGATGCACCATGATTCAGTGAGACAGGCACAGCAGAGGGAGAGCAAGCCCCTGTCGTCTGCCGCTAATAGCTAATGTTTTGGACTCCTGCTGAGTGCTCACCCACTGCATTCGATTTCACAGCATCAGCTTTCTGCCGATGTCAAACACCAGATAGCAGAGGAGTGGGGCGGGTCAAACACATATCACTGAGCCGCTGTTCTGTCCTCAGAACAAAGAGGACCACAGAGAAAGAGTCTCTTGACTTTTCACCTCTCCCAAATGGAGAAAAAATACAAAACATTTTCCGCCCATTTGCGGGAAGGCCTGTTTGTAGCCTGTTTGTGTTCTCAGGCAACGCTTCGCTGAGTTCAGGTGAGTAAACAAGAGGCTTGAAATAAGTACAGGAAGACACGAGCAAGAGAGGAGGAAAATAGTGACAAAGCAATATGCATTTATGTGAAATCGGAGAGAAACGTCGCTGTGAAATGTTCCTGAGGCTAAACGTGAATTTATTTTCATTTCTCCGTCGTTTGGCACGTGCCAGTTTCTGAGAGTGCTATCCATGAACCTGTTTTAATTAAGGCCAAAATGGAGGGCAATACTCAAAATGTGATCTGCGCCAATGGATCCATCATGGCTCTTGAGTGGTCTAGCATCCTGGCTGGAATGATTTATGGCTGCTGGCTTTACAAATGCTTTATGGTTCCTTGACAGTGACAACAGCCAGTTTTGTTAGAATTGACATAGCAAATATTACGCCATGCCAACACAAGCAAAAAGGCATTTGATTTAGGTGCACCTATTTCTAAAAAATATGTATTTTTTCGCTGGGAGTCTATCAGGAGATTTGACCCAGCCCATTGTTTGTGAAAAGGAGGCAGATTAGTCTGATCAGCCTCGCAACCGGGGCAATCCTCTGCATTTGGGGCAGACCCTGGAGGGGCCACGAAATCGGAGGAGACAAATAAGTGGTGAGAGGCGCCAGTAATTCAGGGTTTTAACCAAGCTGATGGTAATATTTCCACAATAACATCTTACTAGAAAACATACTGTGTGTCTTTGCTTAACCGTTATTTATCCTGAGGAAGACAGTCTGAGCCTGTGTGCGCTTTCCCCCGATATTGGCCTTTTACTAAATATTGGATTGGATTGGATATGTCATCCACTGCTGATGTGATGGAGGTTCGTCCCTCATCACAGCTGCATAAAAACGGTATGTTTCTTTGTAAATTGATTCTTCACTTAAAGGCAGTATGTTTCCCTGCCTTTGAATACGTGTGTTTTAGTGTCCGATGATGGTATAAATGCTGTTTCAGAGGCTTTTCCAAACTGACCAGAATAAAACTCTGGATGAAACACTAATAATTTTTAGGCATGAAAATGATCAAATTTGAAGATATTGAACATCAGCTCAATATTGACTACAAAATATCAGTTTTGGCCTGCAAAAAACCCATATTGGTCAAACCCTAATCCTGCTTCACAATAATTCTGTTAAAGACATTTAGAAATGGAAGCAGTCCTGAAATACCGCAACCATCTACTGTTGGCTACTGAGCATCTCTACTTGAGCAGCTGTTAGGTGCCTTGCTCAACAGCAGCACCCTGAAAGTAGTTGTTGACGCAGGAGAGAAAAATGTCTCGTTCACCTTCTTCATCCAAGTTTGCCCATCTGGGATTCAAACCAGCAACCTCACGGTCACCCACTTGCTTCTCTAACTTTTAGGCTTCCCCCACCCACAGTTCATTGAATCTGTATTCATAAGTCTCATATCCAAGTTGTAACTACTCTAAATCCATAGAAATATCATTACAATTGCCTTTTAATGAAAATTCGTACACATTTCACGTCAGTTTGAATGCTTTTCTGGCAAGTGCATGATTGATATTTTCCTCTCAGAGTTGACTGGAGCACACAGCCTGACACCTGCAGAAAAATGGCTCTGAATTCATCACACAACCAGAGGATGGTCGACAGAAAACAACCTCCAGATCATCTAATAATCATGACCTAGCTCCAAAGATAACACTTCCCCTCGACTGTTCATCTTGTCAAACCGAGATCTGAGGAATCTGAGAATCAACTCTCTTTCTTCTTGCCTGAAGTGATGAGGCAGAGAGTAATTTAGTTTTGAGGCTCCAGACAGTGCAGCTGTCTAAGTGAGATTTTAAATCAAGGTGTAAGCTGGGAAAAAAAAGAAAAAAAAAAAAAACTTGGTTGTCAAATACACTCATGCAGTAGAGAGTGTAAGGACAGTCAAAGCCCCTTGTGTAAACAGTCTAGGAAATACAGAACTACACAGCTACAAACTGATGCTACAATTAGGCACCTGAAGCTGGAACGTATAACACACCAAAACCTGAATCCATCTCGCTCTGCTTCTCTCACATAAACACCGAAACACACAGACAAATGCCGCAACCTTGCATTTCAATCTTTTTTTCCCAACACTTGCGGGTAATTAAAGCCAATCAACAGCAGGTTTTAAACACAGATTAGGCCTGAAGGTAATTAGGCCCGTTGCAGTAATGACTCCCACTGAGTCATGTGGGCAGGATGGTGTGTCAGTCACCCCCTCCCACCATTTCTCCCAAAGTCAACAACGCCTTGTCCTTCCACCACGCTACCCTCCAAACGCCATCTGTCCTAACCCTCCACCGCATCAGCCTTGATTACCTCAAACCCGACCGCGCCGTCCTCCTCGCGGCGCCCGGCGAGGAAGAGCTTGCCGAGACGAGAGAGCGGCCTCCGATGGCTTCATCTCGTCACACGCCAAGTTAAACAACCATAATTATATCTGCGGAGGAGGAGGAGGAGTCCCTTTTTTTTTTTTTCCAGTGGTGTCAAATTAGAAAACATCCCTGCACTCGTCAACCCCACTATATGTTGTTTGGCTGCTTAATGAGAGCTGGGTGGAAGATGGAAAATGTCCCATCTGTTGTGTGTTTAATGGCTGGATTCTTGAGCTCTCATCATACAGCGGGAGTGCCAGGATGGTGCAGACAGCACCCATCTGCTGGCCACTGCAGGGAAAAAATACACAGCATTTCAACTCCCATCATCATCCCTCTCCAGTCTCACTGCAGCGCTGCCGCAGAACATCTAGACAAGGGTCCATCATCATTATGCACATGAGGTATAGAAAGCAGACAAATGAGATTCGGCTATACTCAATACGCCGACGTAACGTTATCGCGCTTTGAGTCGTCCGCCAAATGAAACAGAAGGGGAAAAACAAACAAAGTCGGATGCAGGATGGTAATATATTCGTATCACCTACAGTTCTTTTCATGTCTGGGAAGTCTAAACTCCGGTTGAGGCTACTGGAGTTTTGGCAGGCTTCACCGTTTCACACATGCTAAACACACAGAGCAGGTGGGTTTTACAGCGGGAAGAGGGCCCCTGTGCTCTCATCCACAAAGTAGGGCTGAGGCTATTCACATTAGCATTTCATACACAGATAAGCTTGCTTTCTCGCTGCCAGGTAGATTCCCTCATGAGAGAGATTTGGAGTTTCGCAGCCGCTCTCTGCACTGCTTTTCAAGTGCCCACAGAGGCTCGTGCGGGGCGCAAGGAGCAACAACAGACAAATATGCTGCCTCATGGTCCCAAGAAAGACCAGGCCGGTTGTTGGAGACGGCAAGGAAGGAGGGAGGGAGGGATGGAGGGAGGAGAAGAGGCAGAGGGAAGGGAGTGTAAGGAGGGTGTGTGCTGTGTGGGTAATGTGTGCCACCAAAAACATCTTTAACATCTAAAACTCAATACTATACACTAGCAGTCAAAAGTTTGGACACACCTGATAAAATGCACTATGTTTTTCATTATATTAAAGCCATTTTGATCCAAGACTTATGCTTAAATGCTTGAAATTTGAAGTGAAGTGAAGTTGATTGCCTATGTATCCATCAAGGCAAAGGGTGGCTCCTTTAAAGAATCTAAAATATAAGATAGTTTTGATTTGGGTTTTTTTTACACTTTTTTGGTCACTGCATAATTCCATTTGTGTTATTTCATTTTTGTTGAAGTTTTGATGTCTTTACTATTATTCTAAAAGGTGGAAAATAGTACAAATAAAGAAAAATGTGGTGTGTCCAAACTTTTGTGCACATGGCAAACAAGAAATATCATCAATCAGTGTGTTACCATACTGACTTAGATTTATGGCAACTTTTGCACAGGGGCTTTGATGTCGGTTGGGTGTCCGGCTCATTAACCGAAATAGTCCCATATTTGGCTCCTGGCACCAGATTTGTCAACTATTTTAGGTGGACTGGGATTCACTTCAGGGCGTGGTGGACTGTTTGAAGTTGTTGAATATTTTCAGCTATTTTGCGCTGTCTGCTGACTCCACTGTCAACTCAAGACCCAGACTGTGGCTCTGTCTATTCCAGTCTTCCCTTGGTCGTGATCATATAGGTTATATGTTTTTTTTCTCCTGCTCAAACACAAGGCGTAGCTGTGAGCTAGTATCAGAGGGCAACAGCTCAACGGATGCAAGTAGCATTAGTTCATTCCTGTTGCTCATAGCAACTATCTAATTAGCGTTAGCCTGCTAACCTGAAGTAGCAAAGGGGATAATGTTGCTGAAAACAAAAAAGACGTGAGAAAGTTTGCGATTGCTCTGCTTGCTTTTGAAAAAGAAGATGAGGAGCCCCATTCCTAAACTGAGGTTGCAGCTACAGCTAATGTTACTCACTGGGAAACTGTAAGGCTGCTTATTTCCCTCGAGGTGCTGCTAATTTTTTCTCTGCCTGACACTGATGTAAAGCACAGTACGGCTAAAGTTGAGACATGTTCAACTTGGAGCTCCCAGCAGAGCCTCCTGAAACGTGCCAGGTCCAAAAGGCAAGGCGCAAACCATTGAAAATAATTGGAAAAAGGAACACAGGAGCATTCAAAAAAGCATCCTATGTGATCACAGCCTTCTTCTTCTTCTTCTACTCCAATCCATGTGCCATCAGCATGTACACGCCCTCTGGGGGTGACGCTGAAATGGAATTTCAGCTTGCAGAACACATCTGGTGAAAAGTATTGAACATTTATGAAATTCAGTATTGACTTCACCCTTTCGCAACGGTATTGAGGTAGTATTGAAATTCTGGTTATGGTGATAACACTAGTGGACAGCGCCCGGCGGCTCGCCTCTCATCCACCTCAGATCTGTGAATTAGTAGGGACGCCCTGTCCATCTCCCTCTCTCTCTCGCGCTCTCACAAAGCGTCGGCGTGGCCCAATTAGCATCTCTCTCACATTGCCCCGTCTCGGCGTTGCACGTGAAGGGTGAGTAGGTCTGACAGGCGCAGCGCACACTAATGTTTTATCAGTGCCACACATCAGGGTTTCTCTTTGCACTCTAACACCGACAACCTACTGACGAGGTTCCCTTTCCTCCCGGTTGGCTGCTGTACTACATGGCCTGTCAGTGAAACTCCATACTACATTGAAAGGAATATTTTAAGTTAGAAAATATGACGTCTCTAAATACTGTCATTTTTCATGTGCTAAAGATTTATTAGAGGGTTTCATTCCAAAATGCTAGATATCAGTTTTGGAAAATCTTTCAACACCGCTAAAATATAGAGGTTCCAGTCTGTAAATGTGTTATTATTTTGTCAACAAGGAATATCCACTATCCCTTAAAGTAAGAAGCCGGTTTTAATTGTGCTATCAATATACTATATGACAGTTTTTCAGATGATATAGCATTTTGAAATCATAAAAGGGCCATTAATAATAATAATTGGCATGGTGGACTAGTGGTCAGAGAGACTGTCCCATTACCAGACGTTCACAGGTTTAATCACAGCCAGTGTGCGTCCATCAACAGCCATATATTCTGTTGAACCCTCCTTGAGCAAGACACTGAACACCTACCCAGCTTATTCATTGTAAGTTGTTGAGGATAAAAGTATTAGCGAAATGCCTAAAGCGTAAAATGTAAATCTAGAGAGGGTTGACTACGATAAAGAACGTGCCCAGGTGAATAAAACACAGGCTTTTCCTTCTGAAGAACTTGAAAACCTCCAGAATGTGTCCAAGAGGCATACCCACCACCCCGATGCTTTTAAGCAGAGAACAAAATAAAATACTTGCAGGCAGCCCTCAGGATCCCAGGCACAAACGCGCACAGATTACATAATGATAATTCACCCTTAAGAGCTCTTTAAAAAGGAAAAGTCTGTGAGCAAACACTCTCAAATGCAAGAGGGGAATCCAATCCCCTATTGGCACATTAACTATTCATGCGACCCATTGCCAATCAAATAGTTCTGTTTTCATCGCCTGCAAAGACAATTTTTCAATAAAAGTAAAACACTGGCCAAGTATATAGACGTATTCTGCATCCCACTGCAGCAGCATTCATGTTTTTTTTCTCTTACATCACATTTTGGAGGCTTTGTGACTAAATGTTGAGTCCATTTTCATAGCCAACTGTTGGAATGCACTGAAATCCCAAGCCCTATTCTAAAAAGAGTTTAGGTGTTGATTTATTGGTTTGTATTTGTATGTATTTCACGCCTACTGTACTATGCTAAATCTGGCTGAAGGTATGAGCAAAATGTTCCAAAACTCATCGCCTTTCCATGCCATGGCGTTTAAAAAAAACAACAAAAAAAACACAGAAGCTTTGGCATGATCAGACTTCCTTTTATAGCGCTGAGTGTTCTTTAAGGAAATGGTTTGCCGCCCATTTGTCACTGACAGTAAGAGCAGGAGATGAATCATTCTACTATTGCTCTCACCCATGCTGAAGGAACCCAGAGTGAAATAATGTCACCGCGCTGCACACTGCTCCCGTGTCCCGTCGCACGCCATGGAAGTCAGAATCGCAAAAAGGAAAAATGCTAGACGATCACGCTCAGAGAAGCTACGAATGCAGTGCAGGCAGGAGTGCAGGAGTGTTGAAGCACAGACCTCCATCCTCCCTCCTCTCCTAATGATATCGATGAGCCAAGTGGGTTTGGTTTTAATCAAGGACTCGGTGATGCCGATTGATTTTTGTTTTCCTCAAAGCGAGAGAAGTATCCCACCAAGGCATGCATTGTGCTCATTCTCTCGATTATTATTGGAACATTGTGGTACGTAGATGCAAAGATGCAAGGCAAAGTTTGAGTTTTGAATTGTTTCATCGGACATTTAAAGACCCCATGAAACGGCATCTTTACTTCCTTGATTTGATACATTTCTTGTCGAAACAGGATGTTGGGGGCGGGACATAATGCAGTGAGGGATCATTCAAAAGTCTAAACCAATGGAATATGAGTCAGGGAGAGAAAGGCGGTTTTATTTGATGGGAGGGGTCAGGAGGGGCGGGATTGTTCAATAATCTGATGGTTTTATTGGTTAGAAATGTCTATTTACGCCTACTGGTGCAGCATGAGGTCACCATTAAAGATACTGTGTTTTCCAGAAAGCAAAAGTAATAGGAGTTCATTTCATAGGGACTTTAAACAAGATCTGAGCCACTAAGTCACTATTGAAAGGCAATGCTGTTTGTAGTATTTGACAGCCAGTACAATAGAATATCTTACATGTCTATAGAGAATCAATACACGGTTAATATATGAGGATGACAAGTAGACTTAATTGATAATGGGATGGTAGGCAGTAACAATGGCAGATAGGCTCTGCCACAGCATGATTAATGAAGGCACCTAACTCGACACAGTAATGTCACTGAAACGTCTCCAAACTATAATCTTAGAATCAATTTAATTGGACTTCACGTCATCTGGAACAAATAAAGGAACATGCAGGAGAATACTAAAACTGTTGGCAGATGTTCAACAGCACACTCGTGTCAATATGGAGTCTTTCAGTCTTGCATGGTTATAGCACGGCAAATTCTCACCCATGTATATTTTTCCCTCAGAGCTGTTGTTAGAGAAATAAAGCTTCTCTTTCAGGAAGCTGTCGGTGAGGATTGTCTAATTCTAAACAGCTGTAATAGAAACGTAACCTTCAACGTCTCATTGGCACTGGCAGTGTTTTTTTCTCAGGTGGGCTTGTTTGCCTGCCGGTTAGGGATGTAAACAAATTCCTCACTGCAGATTTGAGAGAATAAATCACATTCAAGCACCGTAGGAAAATGAAAGTGGTAATCTGTGAGATTTTTGTTTTGTTCATTTTGGTGTAAAAGCGCTCATTGCTGTGGTGTTTCTGCACTGCACCGCCCAAGAGATCACCTGTCAATCAAACAGTGTGGGCGGATTGGATTGGAAGATTGGATTTTATGTTGTATAAATTTGAGTTTCTGTAGGTGGCGCTCTTTTCTTTGTCTGTTCAGCTATGGTGGCTATCACTACCCAGTTCTTCTTCTTCTGTTTATTCCAATACAAGCCGCTGTTGCTGCTGCCAGAAATGTAAAATGCTTCATTGCTGTTTGCCGGGAGGATTTTTCACAGGAAAGTCAGATGTTGAACCCTGATAACAAGCACCAGTCTATCTGTCAAGAAGTGGCTTGCAAGCCAATATCAATCTTCTATCAATAACATCCTGTTTCAGCAGACACTGTAAGAGTTTGGTGCCAGTGGTCCAGCAGGAAGCAACCATACAACACTATTGGTATCTTAGCAATAAACTGCAAGTCCCTTTAAAACAGCAGTTATCAGCATTTTACAGCCATAGCTGCACTGTGCATTTATTTAGTTGTTGAATTCTAAATAAGACAGATGTGTGTATGCGAGTTGGAATGTGTGATAATGTGTGGTGTTTCTCTCTCTGTGTGTGTGTGTGTGTGTGTGTGTGTGTATGCTTACTCTAGCATCATCATGGTTGAGCAATTTAATGACAGACAATTGCCTGCAGCATCTATCGCCACAGGCCACAGGTTAATACATCACAGCACGGCATTTGAAATTGTGGCTTATTTTACTTTGTTTTATCTCGGAGTTGGAAGAACATGGCGGAGGAGTGGCGAGTGGCGAGTGGCGAGCGGTAATGAACAGTCGCCCCTCCCGAGCCGTAAATCTGACTTGCAAAATAACCCCACACTGCCAGGCAGAAGACAGAGGCCCACTGAAAGAAACACTTTTGGTCTGCTGTCTGTGAAGAGACCGAAGAGACTGAGATGGGTTTGTGTTAAAGTTTGGAGAGAAGCATGATTCATCTTTTGAATGGCCCTTTGACTGCGCCACCTCAACAACAAACCACTGTTTTCTTTCCCTGTCCAGTCTACCAGTGATATAGTCGAGAACGTTGTGGCGACCAACGCGTTTTCTTCTTCCTGAGAGCCATTTCTGCGCGGTCCATGATTCTTCAATGGACCATGCTACTTTTTAGTATTGATTTACTAGGGACGAGGAAAGATTTACCCATAAATAACGGAAATTATATTCTAGCAGGGCCTTAAATCCATACTAACTTGCATTTATGCATACATTTTTAGTGTTGGTGGTCCAATTGGGAATCCATCCATCAAATCTTAAAAACACAAACTATCCAAAACTGCCCTTTCCAAGTTCAAGAGCTCAGAGTCCAGTGATACATCTTCACATGGTTTACTAATTTCTACTGTGCTTTGTTTTGCTCAAGTGCAGTGTGATCAGCAGGGGATTATCAGTGCTGCAGTGGGTTGCAACATATAAGGTAATTAAGCGACTAAATAAGTTTTGAGAATGACTGTTAACGTGCCATCTGAAATTGAGCCTAGTTTGAGATAACAAATGGAATCATTACTTTGTGATGATGGCATCATGCTGAACAACATACAGTATATAGGTCTGGTGTTTGAAATGTCTGCACTGTACGCTGTGAGCACATTGTAATGAGAGACTGATAATTGCACACTGCTCACGCTTCACTGGACGCAACACTTCAGGCTGAGGTTTGCATTACAGGTGTCAAATCAGTGAGTCTGAATATGTACAGTTTGGCCTGTATGCAATTATCATGTTGTAGATGGTTTACATCATACACAGTGCACATTTAAACAATTTGACTTAATTGGAGTCTTCCATGGGATTAACATTGGCATACTAGCACTATGCCCTTTCCAAATAATAAAAACACATACTGGGGGTGGACAAAACACCGGACAATGGAAGCACCTGACAATGTAGGAACATAGGGCCAGCTTTTTCCTTTAGAACAGCTGCAATCCTCCTTGGGTTGCTGTCATATAAGTCCTGAACTGTGTGTAGTGGGATATTGGACTTCTCCTCAAGGTGGAAAGTCTCCAGTTAATGGAGGCATTAAGGAGGTGGAAATCAGACTAGGGAGGCCATGGAAGGCATTTGACTTCATTCACTATAGGCAATCACATAGCAAAATGGCTTCCCATACCATTACAGATCTAACACCATGTTAAATAGTTGGCAACATACATTGTGGGTTGACAGCATCCTTTGGCTTTCTCCATAGGTAAACCTGTCCAAATGTACAAATGAGGGTCAAAGATGACTCATCAGACCATATAAGCGCTATATAAAAAATCAGCAGTCTGGGTTTTGTGCCTCTTATACCAGTTTATGCATCTTTGTGCGTTGGCCTTGGATAAAACCACTTTCTGAACAGCAGACCTGCCATAAATACCAGCTTTGTTAAACTCATGATGTATATTTTTTTCCTTGAGACTGTGTCACAGAAGGGTTGATTTAATTCAATGGTTATTTTTCAGGCCGTAGATTTGTGGTATTTAGCAACTATCCAGTTAAATGTCCATCTATCTCTTTTTCATATGGTATCTTTCAAATACTGGAAAAGTAGCTGATAATGGCTTGTATATGGGAATAAATGACCACTGAAACGAAAGGTTGACCTGATAAGTGGTTAAGTGCAGTGCCTTCTCTCTGGCTGTTGCTGTGCTGCTACCTACAGCGCATGCCATGTTTAGTGCGTGTTACATGTAGTGTGCATGTTAATAAGTCTTCAAAATCACCAAATTCCTTATGTCTAGTCGACTGGCCAGTGAAGTGTAACTATCCAGATACATAGAAAACAAACAACTTAAACATTTCACAGCCCTTTGACATGATGCTCTATACGTTCTCCTATTGAATGACACTTGCCATATGTTTCCAAAACATCTGCAAACATGCCAGCGACGTCGATCCCTTGCGAAAATTCAGCTCTAAAGATTAGCATCCATGCAGTTCTCACCTTTCTCGCTAGAAATCAATCAATGCAACATTAATAGGGACAGCTACGCATCCGGCACTTGGCTCCCACATCTTTCTACAGCCACACACACACACACACACACACACACACGCACATTAGGTTGTCAGAGCATTTCACAGCACTCCGGGAGGCTCTGTTCGTGACTAAGGCGTCCAGGCAAAACGTTTCTCTTATTTTTCTTCATCTACAGGGAGATGGAATCTGATGCGGAGAGAGACCTCGACTTATAAAAGGCTTGCAATCAATGAGTGGACTCCTGTTTCCTGCAGTGCGCGTATATTTCAGTCTGGCTACACCAGTGCCGCACATGTATCAAAGGGATCTGATAGCATCCAACTCACACTCCGTTACAGGAGCCCGTCCATCATTCATAACTCCACTGAGTCGCTGAGTGCAACACCCCAGGAGAAGAAACAGGGGCGGGCGAGAGGCAAACACACTCATTAGCACTGGGGAAAAAAAAAAAAAACATGGGGAAAGTACTCCTTCTCTCCTGCCCGTTTCTTTCCTCTTTAGACCATAATTTCACGCGCACACAGGCGCAAATGCAAGCGCGCGCGTATCCCCCATATGCGCACTCTCCCAAAACACAGACTCGGTGATCACACACACGCGCGCGCCCATACACGCACGCTCTCAAACACAGACTCACTGCTGAGACGCGCGCCAACACACACAACCAAGCATCCACTGCTTCTTTCAAACACACACACGCAGTTTCCATATACATACGTATGCTTAAACATGCGCGCACGCACGCGCGGTACAAAGTCACGCTCCCGCACAGGTACGAATACAAAGTTACACTCACATATACGCATCAGAGCACAAAGCCAGCTGCGGGTAAAGTAAAAGTTATTCCCCTCTCTTACCTGTTAGGACTCCCTTGGACTGACATGACAGCGCTTCAATGTTGAACAAGATGCAGGACTTTCAGTGCAATCCTCATATTTCTCCCTCTCTCCATCTCTCTCTCTCTCTCTCTCCTGTCCTCTTCTCTCAATTTCCTCCCCCTGCCTCCGTCATTCTCTCTGGGGCAGTGCTCAGTGCGCGGCTTGCGGAGCGCCGATACTCTCCCTTTCCCCCACTGTGTGTGTGCGGGCAATGGGATGAGTGAGCCGAGCCAGTGCGTGTGTGTGTATCTCTCTGTGAAGCGTCCTCCAATCCTGCCTGGCTACTGCAGCGGCTCAGCCAGAGGAGGACACCTGATTGGTTGGTTTCCAGCTCAATCCATGACTATCAGGTTTGAACCAGCCTCCCTGTGTTTCCCCCCTATACCTCTCTCTCTCTCTCTCTCTCCCTCTCCTCTCCTCTCTCTCTTTCTCTGTTAACACGTGATTATAAAGGATAGTGATCAGGAAGTGATACATTATCTCTTTTTCACACACACATGCACACACACACCCACCCACACACACACACACACACACACAAAATGCCAGACATAGCCTGCCTTTTACATGTGTGTCCTAGTGCAGCCTCAACATAGAGAGAATACATCTTAAATCAATACTTTTTACCATTTTATAACGGTTTTATTCAAACAGCATTTTGAAATCCTTTACTTCAGAAAATAGGTTTAAAATACCCATTCTCCTCTAATGAATTAGCATACCTACCATAACTCAGCATGATATTAAAAAAAGTTCCTTTGCACCATTAACCAACTTTAGGTAAGTGTGTTCAAGGGCGCAGATTTCATTTCAACTTTAAGCAGCAAATCACACTGACATACTATGGGCATAATAGCACCTTCCCTCATTTCATCTTCCCTCATTTCATCAGAAAGAAAATATGTAGATTAATGTGAGAAAAGTATGCAGGTGTTAGAGTTATTATAGAGACAGGAAAATTATTAGTCAGTGTGAAATATAGTAAGGGGAAACATTAAATATGAAACATGGCAGTCTAATTTGCCTATAATATCATGCATTAGCAGGAGTTTCAAACAACTAGGAGAAGGGCTCCATGTTTTTTTTTTTAAAGGTGAAGGAGTGTTTGTGCTTGTGACCAAAGGCAATCACAAGATGTGCCTCGGTAAAACTCAACTGTGCTTCTGAAAGTGCAGAGCGAGTCAAAATACAGAATATGCATTTGAGGCAGAAATAATTGGGGCAGGACAATTTACCCTTCACCTAATAGTAAGTGGGACATGTCCCCCTGTTTCCCCTATGTGTGTGTGTGTGTGTGTGCGTGTGTGAGTGTGACTGACAGTACTGACTTCATCTGTGGCTGTTTTTTCTTTACCAAGATGAAAATTAACTACACAAATAATCCTTTGCTAGTTCACAAGATGATACAAATATTAAAAAGTAAATAGCGGAACAATAGAACATTTGTAAAAAAAAACATGCAACGTCTTTTGGGTTTTCTGGTTGAGGTTTTAATCATGAAGAGAGGAGTGTTACTTTCATCCTGCAGAATTTTAATAGCGCCATCAGAAAAGCATACGGCTACCAATTACTCCAGTGAGTTCAGAGGACTTACGGGAATAAGGTCAACTTCTAAGAGATGTTTCAGGAAACACCGACTACAAGATAGGGAAAAATGGTGCAGTTTTCAATAGATAGAAGAAAAATACTTATGAAAGGCTAAGGAAAAGTGTTTTGAGCACAAATGCTCTTCATCAGAACAAACAAAGTGTGCCACACCCATACATATACAGATTAGATTAGTCACAGGGACTAACACCACAAAATTGGTTATATAGTCAATGGACATCCAAAATGTAGGGGTTCACCGTAATGATGCTAGAACTTCTACCCTAAGGTCCCTCATGTGGAACCATCATTACAAACACATGTTTTGCAGTCAAGCTTTGTTGAAACCCACAGAACTTTATTATCAATTCTAGTCAAGATCCCAATGCTTCTAAAGATACCAAATATGTCATGCTGAATTACATGGAAATATGTATAAAATGGTGCACAAGATATCTAGATTTCTTTTCCATTTGATGTAATGGTGCAGCCATAAATCAATGGTGCCTAATATTTCACTCAATATGCATGATATAGCTTGAAGCTTGAAGCATTGAAACAAGCAGATACAGCATATGTGTGTGACATTGTCTTACAGTATGGAGAAAATGTTGTTTCTAACTTTGAAGCTGAAATGTAAGGGGAAACTCAGGGTGCAAGGGGGTTTAAAACTAATTACAATATATACATAGGCAACGTATACAATAGACCATATAAATGTATCAGTCTGTTTCAATTAGATGGATAATAGTTTTTCCATTGGGCATTTCCTTGTAATTGGACAATTAATCATCTAATTGAAATGGCTCTTGCCGTTTTTTGTATCAGGCAGCTTTCAATAATGCCATTCGTTACTATACCAAGCTCTGTAAAATCCTTTGAGAGAGGATAAGACATTATGTTTGACATTTCTCCTAAAACCAAGAGAGATGCATTTTCATAACTTTGCTTACAAGATAAATGCAATTACTCTCATCCCCTACAAACAGTCTTGTTGACAGTATGCAGCAGTGTCCTGGATTTTTGACTATAAAGAAATAAGAAAAAACAAAAAAAATCCCCATCAAACCTCTGGCTACATCGGTGAGCTATGCAATTTTTCAACCCTAAAGTCCCTGAGAAATTTTGCTGCGGCTATGATACTAACAGCGGCCAGAAGTATTTGAAGTCAGGAAAGAACATTAAGTTAACAGAAAAAAAAAAATACCATCTTCTGATTTCATCTATTTCAGCTAGTTCTGTCTGTTCTGCTCACCACACAAGGATGATACAGGTATCTGTGGATAGATAAGAATCCAGACTTTAAAGTCCCCATGAAATGAACTCCCATTACTTTTACCTCCTGGAAAACACAGTATCTTTCATGGTGACCTCATGTTACACTAGTAGGCGTAAATATACATTTCTAACCAATAAAACCATCAGATTTTTAAGCAATCCTGCCCCTCTGCACCCTTCCCATCAAATAAAACTTCCTTTCTCTCCCTGACTCTTATTCCATTGGTTTAGACTGTTGAATGATCCCTCACTGCAGTAGAGACCCTATTCCCCACCCCATCCCACCAGAGATTATACCTCTGCCTATACAGCTTGTGTTTCCAGACAACACAGACTACATCAACCCACTTGTTGGCTGCTGCTTTGAGATGCATAAGTGACACTTTTGAGGCACTCAGCAGAAGATGGCGTTTTGTTCTGAACCGCGGGACGGTGTTTCAGACCGCTTAGGAGTGCTTTCTGACATTCAAAGCTCCGCTGGTATCTGTAACTACATGTAGGCCTCTCTATCTCCAAAGATACACTTTCCTTCTGAAGTGCACACACATACGGTGTCACAGACGGTCTGTGGCAGGGTCTGTTCCCCTTGGGACAGTTTTATGATGTTCGGTGTCTGGTCATAATCTGACTGGAGATTGAACCCACATACGCTCAATCACACGGTGGACGAGCAGAACCACAGGGAGCCCAAACCTTTCTGCAGGCCAAATATAGGCTATTGGACATTGCTTATTTAAAAAGTCATAGGCCATGTGTCATCAGGATGATTGGATGATTGTTAGGGATGGGACAATGTATCGAAATTCAATATATCACAATACAAAAATGTGACAATACGTATCATACCATCACAATTTCACAAGCTTATTATTTTCACTTTGTAATGACATTTTTTAAATTGTTGTTTACATTCTAGAAAGCCAATACCATCGCTAGAAGGATTAGTGGCTCAGAAATAAATTTAATTCTGCACAGTCATACTTTGTTGTCATTAAACTTTTATTTACTACATCGTATTGTGGTTGTATGGAATCGTGAACCCCCATATCGCGTATCAAATCGTATTGTGAAATAAGCAGATCATCCCATCTCTAATCATTTTCAGTATGTCCTGCAATAAACAAGTTATGTAAAAATCAAACCTTTGACAATTAAATTGCATTGCAAAACAAATATGAAAAATAGAACTATCTCTCGCTGAACCCTTTGGAGCTCCCTAAAAACCTCAATAGCCAAATTTAGCTCCTATGCTCCAAGAGTCAAGAGTACTTGACCTAATTAACAAAATATGTACATAATCAATAAAACAGGTTTGCACAGGGCAGGCGCATAATAGAGACAGAAGCAGCATCATATAGTAAAACCGTTACTTGTCAGTGCGTACAGCTCATTTTAAGCCTTCATCCCACTTCAGAATGTGTCCTGGTTTTTCACAAAGCGCAGTAAAGAGAGTAGACAGGTGTAGCTGCGTGCTAGTTTGATTTGAAGCCATATTGGTGTCGTATGCAGGTGGAGAAGTCAGTCAAACTCAAACTGCATTCTGGTATAAATCCTTCTGTGTCTATCATGCTATAGCAAGGGTTTGAGAATGGGGCTGCCATCCCAGCAGGAAGCTATAGACCTTGCTAGCATGAATTACATTACTTTTGATTATGCCCTTTGATGTACCAAAAAAAAACGACAGCAAATGAATTTTCCACCTCCAATTTGCCAAAACGGAGACTTTGGCCCTCTTGTTTAGTCTTTCACCAAACATTAATGCCGTTTTAAAACACATTCACAGTCTCAACCCCTGTACATGCCGCCTCTCGGCCTGGTCCCACTGCTTTCCTTGGTTTCAAAACACAATCACCTCCTGCAAATGACAGTTCTCAGCTTGGTTGCACTGCGTTTCTAGGTTTCAAATCATGCTGCTTCAAAACACTCTCTTTCAACGGGGCACTCTCTCTTTCTGACTCTCACTCTTTCGCTTTCTCTCTCTTTATGCTTCTGTCAGTCAGTTGGTCAGTCTGTCAGTCAGTTATTCTCTTTCTTCTTCTCTCTCTCTCTCTTCCACAGAGATACACACACACACACACACACACGCACACACACACATCGCTCAGGTACCCTTGGGCCAGCTGTTGAGTCTGCCTCTGAATTCAGCTATGCTTTCGCTCTCCCTGGATCCAACGGGAAACTTAATGAATAATGAACAGAGCAGTGAAAGAGGGGGTGGGGGTAGTGGAGATGGGCAGTAGGAGAGAAAGAGGCCCTTCAGGACTGTGACACGCTGGCGGGATGGAGGGAGGGCTACTTGCAAGTGTTCACCCATCAATTAGGCAGTGAAGGAGAGACGAAGAGAATAGAGGGCGATGCATCGTGGAGTGTGAAAGAGGGAGGGGTGTGTGTGTGTGTGTGTGTGTGGGGGGGGGGGGTGGAAGTCTACAAACTAAAGAGGGTGCTTGGTGAAGAGACAGATTAGGCTCTGGAGACGGGGAGGCGAGCGGCGAGATGAGAGTCGGGAGGAAACGGACATGGAAAGACAGGGGTCTCAAAGACGTCACCGGCTCCTCAGCGCAGCGATTCCAGCTTCATCTATCATCCAGGCCTAGTTCTCCCTGCCAGCACAACTGTGTCTCTGGTTCACATCCAGCTTCAAAAAGTCTCTAAAGTAGATGTACTCTGTATATATATATATATATATATATATATATATATATATATATATTTATAAAAAAAGTAACCAGGAGAGAGATGTTTTCATTCTAAGCACTAAAGAATCTTCCTGAGGTTCAGTGTTTTTACATTGCTGCCATCGATTTGATGCTCACCTCGGAAGTGAGCATGACATAAGTATCTGGGTTAAAGGCCAATACTGGTGTTTTGGTTTCTGCCCAAAAATAAAAGTACGAACTGGAACCGAAAATGGTTCTTCGAAGTGATGCCATAGAATAACCATTTCTGGTTCCACAAAGAACCTAAAAGGTTCTTAATTCTTAGTTATTGGATGGTGGGTGATGGCATAAATGTGGAAAATAACCAAACCCCTCCATAGTAGGTATTGTGCAGTTGCAAATGAGGATATACAACGGCAGATAAACAAATACACAATGCAGGAGTCTAAGCAGAGGAGAGCAGGGATGGTTCATTAAAGAACCTTCTTTGTGGAACCAGAAATGAACCAAAAATGAAGAACCATTTTCAGTTCCAGGTCATACCTTTATTTTTCTGTGTGCAGGTTGCCCCTCTCCTTTAAAATACTCCTGGTTCTGTCTGCACACTGTCAGCATAGTTGGAGATATCAGGACTCCTTTTTCCCACCTTCAGCCATTTGCTGCCATTCATTCTTGTACAATATGATAAACAACTTCCACAGACTTGACAATTGCCCAAGGTAGATAATCCATCACCGTAAACATGAAGTAAACATGATTTGATTTTGTCAAAGTTTCTCTGTTTTATCGTTATTTTTTTGTGCCTGAGTCGAGTGTTTTCATATCAGTGGATTGAGAGATCCTCTCATTGGACAGGAGAATATTTCAAGCTCTTTGATTGGATGAATGAGTTTGGAGGGCGTACGTGTCACAGTGTAAACTAGGTAAATGTCGACTAGGTGTAGACAGCAGCAAATGGGCTATAATTCTGAATGACACTGCTATTCTCCTTTAAGTCCATATACAATATTATGCTCTAATAGAAATTGAATGGAGTTTATTGATGGTTTATTGATGAGGGTCAGGAGAGCATCCATGTTCATATTTGACTGTGTGAGACTCTGTAAGCATAAACGCTTCTCCCTAACGCCAAGCTACACAGCGCTTTGAGGGATACTTGGGTATTGATCCGAAGGGCCATTTCTCTGCATGATGTCCATTTCCCTGACGGGTTTGTAATGACAGGTCTCTAAATCATTTCGCCAGGGGGGCTAATTGCTGAAGAGCCTTTAACAATACACCGAGATTACCAAGCGACGAGATTGCAAGCGATTAACTTGCGAGGACATTTTTGTGCTGTATACCAAATAGCCAGTGTGGCTTTTGGAAAAAAAAACCAAAACACATAGAAATGTTGCGGTGTGAGCTGGTTCCGTGGTACCCTCCATATAAGAAACATTTGGTCAATTAATCACAGCTAAGCAGAATTGAGGGATTATGCACTTGAGTGAATCTCATTTCAAGCTGCTGGTTTGGGTGGGTGTGTGCGTGGGAATGCCGGGGACACAGACAAATGGTGGAGGCAGCGGGCTCTGCTGGAGCTGGGAGACGCATATCAGCAGGGTAGAATTGGGAATTTGTTTGCCTTCTGCAACACGTCTAATTTATATGTGGTGGACGAGCATCAAGGTTACACCGTGCTCCACCATTAAAAATCCATATACTACTCTTCCCCGTGTAGAGAATACTGTGAGTACTGTTACCCCTGAGCACTCGCCCAGCCAAAACAAATTGCTGCTCAGGCATCAAACAAATAGTTGTTTTCACTCCCTACTCTGGAAACATATTGTTTCCTCGTTAGAATGCATCAGACGTCTTGCTGGAGAATATGCAGCCCCACAAAGGCCAATATTTTGCCTTATGTACAATGACTTATACAGTAGCTACTCTTGGATGTGCATACTGAACCTTTTTTACAGTGTATATTTTAGGGATTTAGCTGATGCTCCTATGCACAGTGACTTACAATGAGCAAATAGGCCAGGTACAGTGTCTTTTTATTGAAGATATTGCTTTGTTTTGAAGACCTAACTAGTGACGTTTCATTTCGTGTTTTGGTGTCTCTAACCGAATAATGAGAACAGCAGATTTTTCTTTTTTTTTTGTCTTTGAGGCGATGGCAAATCATAGAAGGATTTCACATTTCCTATCCGCCATTTATATTCTCATTAATTATGAATTAATGGGATCTGATTTACAATACAAACAGAGGCGCTGCTGGGTGAGAAGGGAGGAAAAATGTCAAGAGTCAATCTGCTTTACACAGGGGGAAATTTACACACAGCTTATTTACATCCAGCGCAGGCACTTGATGGATAGTTTGACAATTTTTAGAGGAACTCCAAGTAGCTGCAAACAACATCTGACATCTGACACAAAATATTAGCTCTATAATAGAAACATGTGAGGTTTACCTTTCCCCGAATAATCAGGCATCCCCAAGAACTGCTATAACTTAAACAGCTGCAAAATGACACACCGAAAATGATCAATCCCACCATGAAAACAAAATCAATGAATTTCAAATCCATGTTTCTTTGCACTTGTGTACTGAGTGGCACCATGTGTCTGTGCTCTGGTGCTCTGAGTGATGACTAAACACAGGAAATGGTGTGAGTAGAAAGACATTGTCAAGAGTGATAACTCCTAATAGACTGAGTGCACTCTCATTGAATGATGGAACAGCTGCTAATGAAAACAAGAGGTACAATTATAGAACTGGGTCAAGGCATATGAATCTCTTTCCAAGTACGGAAAAATCCAATCTCTTTCAAATAAACTCCTGATTGGTTTACCCAGTCAGAATAAAATTAATGTTTCTTGTAGTCTAGCAAGAGAACAAAAGAAAAACATTATTTATGATGATGTTTATTACCAAAAAAGGATAATTCTGATAGAGTGTAGGGTCTTTAATCCCCAACCTCTTGAGGACTATGCCCGTTGGTAGCCCATTAAATATAATGATTCATTGATGTGTGTTGAAAGGGCATTGTGCTCCTGGTAGTATCATACAACCATACTACACAGCTTTCAACTGCAAGATAGGTGCAATGCAGAGCAGAAAAGGAGACTCTATTCATGGTTTGAAATGACCTTGACAATCTCTCTAATGCACGGTGATAAGTCAGGCTCCAATGCACTCATTCCCATCTTACCTTAAGGCTTTACAGAGGGGTCAAAGGTCTCTCGGCAGGATACTATTATTCTACCCTTAGAAATGCTATGGCAACCTTGATCAGCGTGTCTCTGAGCTATGGAGGAATAACAATTATTGCCGGCATGAGTTGGGTTTTTTTTCCGCTCCCTTCTGCTCCCTTTTCCTGTCCGTTTCCTCCAATGGGAAAGAGATATTTCACATCTTGTTAAGCGCCAATCAGTGGAGACTTGGTAAAAATCAATGACACATAATGACACTGTTATTTTCGTCTGCAAATTAGGAGCTGCTGCCATTTGCCTACACCTCCATCAAGACAGAAATCATGTCCAAATTGCAGCCACATGGATGGAAAATGAGTTCTGTGTTTTACGTGGCGTATTGCTTGTGTACAGCCTAAGGAAACTATTCCAGCAAACAAAGTTGAAAAAGATAGTGTATGTGTATTTGTAATTGTCTATTGTGGCAGTAGAACAATAAGTAATACACTTATAATTTTAGAGATTGTTAAACCTCACTTGTTTCTATTGACTGACTATATAAATCAGCAATCTGTGTTTTGCTGCTGTCGGGTAAAACTCATGAAACTGCACGTTGTGTTAGGCTATTCTTTTTCTTACTTGAATTGAAAGTTTACACTGTTATTTGTGTGAGTTGGGTCTTTGAACCCTCCTGTAAAATAAAAAAAAATACATGTGCATCAATGAAAAACCGAGCATTCGTTTCTTCATTTGTGAAAAGCTTACGTTTCACAGCAATGGCTTCTGTCTGACAAGAGCAAAATGTAGCTCCGAATGCATTATTTAACACTTCACATGTTGAAGAATCCACCATTAGTTATGCACTGTTGTGTGAGCATGTTTGTGTGACAACGCGGGTACTTGCTTGCTTGCATTCATACTCACATGCGAGTGAATAGCGGTTCATTTGCAGCCAGATGATAACATTATATCAGTATGTCTCAAAGTACGCATGCTTTGCAGTTTAATGTTCAAATTTCTCCACCACTGCATGCTCATGCCTCTGGCTTCGCCCCAAGGAACTCTGTCCTTCCCTGCATAAAGATCTCATTTACAGACCCACAATAACCAGACCCACAATAACCAATCAGGATACATCCGAAGAGTTTAGTTTCAAACTGGGACACCTACTCTCAAAATGATAGCACAAAACTATATGAAATTCTGGTACATTTTAGAAGATAGTAGGTAATTTATGTCCTCATGTATTGACATATATGGAAACCACATATCATAAAATGTATATTTGGGGGTTGACACATAATGGAAACACCACATGAAAAAGGACTTGGACTTTGAAGTAACTAAATCACAATTACAACGGGTGAGTCACATTAAGCTGAATGCCAATTAGCAGTATGTGTCAGCTTTAAAAAAGGACCGACAACCACCACTTGTACGTGTGAGTTTTCAAAGTAACATGAGGCAACTAACAGAATCGTCAATGCAATCGCAGGTGCATCGGCCGCAAAAACTGCTAAATTATTTAGCGTTTAATTATTTAATCATGTAATGTGGTGAGGTGAGGTGAATAGTATGGAAAATCATGACAACATATGCCAAACACGCACAAACCGCAGCGTGTGGTCAAAAGACAAAGCTCACCAACATACAGATAATTAACAGGATAGATGCTACAGACCACAAAACTACAGCCTCAAAAATTACCACAGAATTGACTCAACACTCTCAAGTGTCTCACTCTCAACAAAAACTGTACATTGTGAGCAAAGATGCATAACCTGGTGCAAGGAGCACAAAACCTGGACCACTGAGCAATGGAAAAGTAATAATGGTCTGAAAAGTTGTCTTTCACTCTTCAAATACTCTGATTAACTTGTTCTACTCAAAACACCCCAGTGAGTTCAGCGGTTTGCTCATATCCAAGGATATATTATTCATAATTATATTTACATTGAAATATATGAGCTAATCTCAGGATACATTATTCATGAATGCATTAACTGATATTTTAAAATATATGTGCTCATCATATTATACATTATACATAAATATCGATTTACATTTTGAAATAGCTTATCTCAGTATATGTAAATAATGAATGTGGTTATTTATATTTTTAAATATATGTCAGACTCTGCAATGTATATGGCTTTTTTTCATATGAGGATAATACTTTTACAGACTGGATCTTCTATATTTTTGCGATATTGAACTACAGGTAATGATTTTTTCCCCCTCAAAATATAGTGTTTTGGGATAGAACGTGTCATGCGGTCTCACCAAATATTGAAAACCACCCCACAGTGTTGATGACAGTTTAGGAGATGAGGCGTTAAAGAGCTCTCTTAGTAGGATAATGGGGCTTACACCCACATCGTCTCAAAAACTGTGGGTAGCGTTTTTTTAGGTCAGTCGCCCCAAAAAGCAGAGGTAACTAACTTGAGCTACCAGAGGACTGCTGAAATGGTATTGTAGTTATTAGAGGGATGATGGATAACCTTGCTGGATGTACAAACAAAAACCAGGCAGCCACCTTTGTGAGATGTCACAGCCGCAGGCAAAAAAAAAAAAAAAAAAAATCACATTGGCTTCTGAGATTTTCCACTCCACTTAATTAATCCTTCTCTAGAAATAAAATTAAGGTGAGGTATTTTTTCATTGATGACAGGTCCCAATTTAAAAAAAAAGTCCCCCAAATTTAAATCCCATTTTCTATAGTATTATGTTTGTTTGTTAGTCAGTTGATGGCTGCTTGTGACTCACTTTGCCCTTTGAATCACTGAGGTGATCAATACTGAGTCCCAGCACTGCAGCTGCAGATGAAATCCAAGTCAGGACTTTAATATCAGGGCAGGCACAGTGACCACAAGCCATTGAATCATCCATAATAATAGCTGGATGAGAGACTGCATGGCGGATGATGTTTAACATCTGATGTACTATGAGGAGTGCTGCTAGGACGATTAGGAAAGTTAGGACTTGCAAATATTCATTTCTCTTTATTAACCCTTTACCCTAGTTGATAAATACATAGTTAAGCAGCAAAATCACTTGCAAAAGTGCAACAGAAAACAAAACATTTTCTTTGAATGGCATCTGCTTTTTCATTGATTGTGAAACATGATTTAACTCAACAAAATCACAGTGAAATGGACATTGATTTTAAGAAGGGGCAGCAGATATCCAATACTTGTATACTGTATCATCATGTCGACCATCACAACAACATACTATTCACCTACATCATTTTTTTTGTACTTGTACTACAAAGCGGGGTATTTTCTAGGAGATATTCCCTTACTAAAGGCACAATCTGTAACTGTTAGTGTTGTGTACCACAAAAACGAATAAAGGCGATATTAAGTGACAGTTGAAATTGCAGCCTTTTCTTCGAATTGCAGGAATACAGTGTGACTGTTAAATTCAAGGGACCAATTAGAGTAATATCCTTTTACTGCTGAGGTCCCAGTCAGCCTCTGCCTCTGCTTGTGACCCACATGCTGCTGCGAACCTACATATGTGAGCATTAATGGGCCCAAAGATCTGTTTCAATATCTTTTACAAACTCCGCTGGTTAAAGAAAGTTAGTTCAAAGGCACCACTGGCATGGATACATAGCCACATTATGGTAGTGTGCTTTAAGAGTGTCTCTCTCATTATGCTGGGGTCCAGAACATTTGAGGAAACGTGAAGTGACAAGCACATTTTCTACAGCATCACCATCTAAATGTCTGAAAGGGATTTGCTGAAGACACTTCCATAATGGTGCCTGAAGGCTCAAGTAAATTGTTGGCTGGATATCTTCGTTGTCAGATGCCATTCACTTGAGCAGGAGGCTATGGATAGAGACACCTGTGCCGCTCAGGTTGTGTTAGACTCCGGGACTTGGAGGGGCGCAGACAGTGGTGATAGAAATTGATCATAACAGAAAGCGCTCGGCTCCTTTCAGCGGATTGGAGTTTTGGTTTTACAAACATTTCTCGGAGGCAGAGCTGCTCTGAGGGCAGAAATATTGGCATTGGTTAAGTTAAACCTCAGTGGGCGGAGTCAAAGCACATTAAGCAGCGTTAAGCGTTACTTTCAAATAAGAAGCGGTGAAACCCATTAGTTCCAATGGCTTGTGCATGAGCAAATTTCCTCGGTGCCCTTATTGTACCTAAAGTTCAAACTCATGCCCTCACGTTTCCAATGGAAACACGGGAAGTAGTCACTCAACAAGGGAAAGAAAATGGAGGAAAAATTGACAGTGACAGTATCAGAATTTTCCGAATTATAAAACATAAATCTGAAGTACCTTGGCAGAAAAGCTCTAGAAGCATGTTTCTAACCAAGTGGGCATAGCAGGTTTAAAAACGACTGCCAGTCTATTGGATGTTGTATTGTAACACTAAGAAGATAACGAGCTGGGAATGGCTCTTTTCTCCACTTATTGAAAACTTTGCCTATTCTTTCATGCTAAGGAGGTAGGTAATATTACGAAGCCTGGTGCTCTTGTTACTCACTGAAAAAATGCAAATCTAGCCATACTAAGTTATCTAGGTTAGCTAGTTAGCCTAGCTGACCTTCCAAGTTCAAACTAGCCATACTAGGCTATAGCTGTCTACGTACGCTAGTTAGCTAGCTGCTGACCTTCCAACATCATGAATGCTAATGAATGAAAAAAGTCATTGCATGTATCTTTTTAATTTATATTTTGACCAGAGTTCCTTGTTTACCATTCAAGTTTGCAGCTGACAAACTTGCGCTTGAAAAATGTTTTATTTTGGCTATAATTGAGGTTTAACTTAACCAATTATATTATTTCTTCCTCCAGAGCAGCTCTGCCTCTGAGAAATGTTGATATAACTCCAATCTGCCTCAATTGGAATACACACTGCAAACTCTCTATTTTGTAACCATCATTCTGTAAATGGGTTGTGGGTGCCTGCATTTACCAGTACACAGGATTTGATGTTGCAGTCCTTTGTGCCATAATCCAGAAGGAGCATTCGAACAGAAGCCCAATTCAGATGTCAAAGGAATGATGTACTAACCCACAAATGGTGACCATAAATGACATCAGGCTACACCGTCATAAATCTACACAACCATCAGACAGGCAGCACCATTCACTAGCCACTTAATCGAAATATTTCAGGGTTGAGTGTGTGAGTGTGTGAGTGTGTGTATGTCACTGGGGTTATCAAGTGGGCTCCTCTCATCACAGATGTTTTGTTGAATTAGGTGCATGACACCTCCAGAAGGCTCAACAGTGATTTCTGGCATCCCAGAACCCAACCCCCCCCCCCCCCCAGCCCCCCGTCATCGCCCCCGACCTTGACACCTGCTCTCGACACCAAATACAGCTGAAGTCGCCCACGCTACCCTGTACCTCCGCTTAGGCTCATCCCTAGTTCCCAACATCGATTAGTAATTTCTACGCTTGCGGTTGATTTCAGCAAAAACAGGCTGAAAGGTCGACTGACACTGCTGGCTTGGAACAGCCCACTCAGCAGTTAGGAACTGGATTGTAAAGGAACGGCTTGGGACGGTCCGCTCAGCTGATCAGAAACTAAATTCTATCAGCAAACAATTATACCAAGAGCTGAGAACAAAATATTACAACTTACTCCGGCTACAAATGTCCATCTTAACAAGTCATTTAGTCTCAGCCTTCAAATCTTATTTTTCTTAAATCAAGAGAAAAATTCTGCCACTTGTTTCCAATGCAGTTTCACTTGTTTCAGGAATGTCAATATCTTTAAAACAAGTCAGAAAAAGGCAGATCACTGCACTACTATCAAGAAAATGAAACTTAATTCTACAAAATTCTTGAAACAAGTTGAATTGCATTGGAAACAAGTGAAATTATCTAATCCCATTGGCAGATTTTTTCACTTACTTTAAGAAAATTATGATTTTTAGGACTCAATAATTGACTAAATGACTTGTTAAGATGGAGATTTTTTTGCAGTATGGCTCCTGCCTTAATCAGAAGATAGATATTCATAAAACAGCAATAACTGTGTGTTCAATCAATGAAAAGAAGACAACATGGCACAAAAAGGTCATCTGAATATTAAAGAACAAGCAAAGAAAACTATTTTGACGAAGTATGGGAAACGCAGCCACAGTTTAAACTCGACAGTATAGCTACAGCCTGTGAGAGAATCATTTTCTTCTTCGGTCTTTGCTGTTTTGGCACAATACACTGTCTTCTTCTCCTGCGAGAGAAGGGCTCCATAATCTTGGAGCAACAAGATGCTCCCCCGCTGAGAAGTGAGACTTGATCACAAATGTTACAAGCTTTCTTGATCTGTATGCAGACCCTGCTTCAGTTTCTCTCTCCCACACAGTGTGAGTCTCTGGAGACGGCGGTCATTATGTTCTCTCACACTAAAAGTACACTCTAAATGCATGGAACATGTGTCAGATTTATGATCCAAACCAGTTGTTTAGGGTAGGAGGCTAGCTGTGTCCAAATCGTCTCGGTTTTGATCTCTGCAACAGCTAGCAGATTGGAGTTTTAGTTATACAAACATTTCTTGGAAGCAGAGCTGCTTCAGAGAGTTGAACTTCAATGGGTGGAACCAAAGAGCCGCAGTTTTACTAGATAAGAAAACATTAGAGCAGTGATTCTCAACCTTTTTCATGTCAAAGACCCCTTGTTTGGAGCCACAGACCCCCATTTGATGAGATTTTGTTTCTCAGACCCAAATCTGAGAATATTTTTATTGTTAGATATGATTGTGTCCAGAATTCCATGACTATCTGTGTTGTAGGCAGAGAGATAATAGTCAAACTATGATCAAAATAGTCATTCTTCTACATTCTCTAATTATATTAACTTCTTGTAAATTAAATAATGCTGAAGTTTAACAATTCATCAATTTGCTGGGGACCCCCTGGAAATCCCTCAAGGACCCCTGGTGGTCCCCGGACCCCACGTTGAGAACCACTGCGTTAGAGTTTGCTGAGTTTAGCTATGTGGTCCGAACCTGATTTTGTAATTTTTCAGTGAAAACATTAGTAAACTATAGCTGTACAGCTGTATATGCATAAGTGTTATAACACAATTAACACTACTAGACTTTGCTCACATCCACATCACATATCATATCATATATTTTATGTTAAAATAAAGTGCTAATGAACTTGTTTTCTTCTCATGTTTGAAGTTATTAAAGGCAAAACTCAAGGGTAAGACCAGACAGAGTTTAAAAGCGGCTTTGAGACATAAACCAGCCTCAATTGAGGTGTAAAAGTGACATATCTAGGATGTGGTATGTTTTTTTTTTTGTTTTTTTCCCGATGAAACCTAACAAACAACTTCCTTCTCCACTCACTAGTGGGAAAAATCATTATCTAATGAGAGCAATGTTTGGGGAAGCTGGAAATAGCTCAATGAATATTTTAGAGCCACTGGCTCCAGCAGCTATTTAGTGAGAGCTAGTTCGAGTGCGGTTCAGGAATAATATTAACAACAGTGGACAGGGGGGGGGCAGTTGGGTGTGTCACTTCTCAGCCTTGCATGTGGTTGATTTCCTCAGTGCTAATCTTTGCAAGACAGAGCCGGGATTAGAGAATCAGGAGCGTATCACCAGGTAATCCAGCTTGTGTGTCTCGCTGGCAGAGGTCAAGCATGTCAGCGTCTGCTGCTAAATATGGCCTCCAGCCGACATGTTGCAGAACGACAGGGAGAATCCAGCGGAATAAGCCTCTCACCCCCGCTAACAAGCACCGTTTGTAAGTCAAGTCAGTCTCTGCAAACCGGCCACCAGTAGATTTGTGAATATCCTGAAAGCGTGTGCCTAGTTTATGCTCCATTCCGAACCTTTAAATTTCTGGCACTGTTGACCCTTGGAAATAAACCTGACCGTAATTGCTTCACTCACAAGGGCTATAAACATTTAATAACATGTAATCAATGTCAGAGTTTATGAGGTCAATTGCTGCCCTTGCTGCTCTCCTGCACAAAGGAAAGAGCGGACAGTATTTCTCGTAATCTCTGCACGCTGACTCCAGGAGAGCGAGGACGTCGCTCTTTCACACCCTCAAACAGATCAAGAAAACAGATCTCACCAGAGGGTTGAGGGGAAGTGTCACCGTTAGATACCTGTACCCCCCCCCCCCCCCACCATAAAAACATGATTCAGACTCCGTAGCCCATGCGTTGCAGACATCAGGCTTTAAAACCACAGGCTCTCCACAGACAGCATCCAGTTCAAAAACGGAAATATCTTAGTGTGAACTCCCGTGCCATTTGAAACTGCCTTTCACGCCCGGCCCAATCAATATTACCTACCCATAACACCCTGCAGCGTTGTGATGCAACACAGACACTGGGTAGCATCTTGACCTGAAGAGGCGGAGGCCCTACCTCCCAGGTTAATACAGAAGCTGAAATAAATCCTTTCCTCTGTCAAGCTACAACCACAGCTCTTGGAAAGCGTGTTGCCTGTCGACGACTACTTAGCTCACACTACAGCTGCACCTTCTCACACTGAAGGACAAACAAGCACCGCTAATGTTGTTTTTTACATTACCAGTCAAAGGTCTGGACAAACCTGATTGAATGTACTTATGTTTTTCATTCTCTTAAAGCCATTTTGTTCTAAAGGCTTCTGCTTAAATGCTTGGAATTAGTTTCTTAGACAAATATAAATAGTGAAGTTGATCCTATGTGTGAATTTCTTTCCAAAGCCTTTGACTTTCCATCAAGGCAAAGGGCGGCTACTTTAAAGAATCTAAAATATAAGATAGTTCTGATTTGTTGAACACTTTTTTGGTCACTGCATAATTCCATGTGTGTTATTTCATAGTTTTGATGTCTTTACTATTATTCTAAAATGTGGAAAATAGTAAAAATAAAGAAAAATTGTGGTGTGTCCAAACTTTTGACTGGTAGTGTATGAATTTATAGATGTTTAATTCCAAGAAGCAATATATCTATTTTTAGAAAAAAAAAAAAAAAAGAATAATTGAAAGGAATTAATCAATAATTCAGAAATAGAAATAACTCAATCCTCAAACATTTTATTTAGTAGGCAGATGTCTTAAAATAGCTAATAATTTACAGCAATTATGTTTCAAAACAAGCTTATACTGTTAATAAAGTCTGTTAATAAAGTGGGTGTGGGTTATTTTGAGCGTCATTCTCTCTCTCAACTCTTCAAGTACTACACAGAGGTTAAATATGGATCTTTAGGATTTACCAGTATATAATCACAACATAATTGCGTCGTGCAATAACCTCTGACATACATAAAATGAAAAATGTCTAGCCAACCTAAGCAGTCAAAAAGCCCTGTCAACTAACCCGCAAATTCCACAGTTGGAAATTACATCCAAATTAGAGATTCGTGCCGTAATCACCAAACACTCCATCACTCTCTCCCCAAACAATGCCGAGCGAGGTAGCGGCTGAGTGGAGTCATTTTGAATCCAATGTGTTAATAGAGCCTTTGGTATGTGAGGGCAACATCTTAATCTCTTACCTCATTAAGCTGTATAATGTGGAATAATATTCTTATTCCAGGCACAGAAGCGGAGAGTGTTGACTTTGGAGTCCAACGTTCCTGCCAGTAGCAGCGATGATAAATCACACATGGGCAGCGGCGGGCTCGCTGTGTGAGAAGCAACACGCGACGAGTGCGGGACGGAGCACTTCTACCAGGGGTTTCTGCTAATACCTGGCTAATCCCTCCTTATCAACTTAGGGATATAAATCACATAAAGGGATTGCCTTTTTATAAATGATTTCCGACACGTCTGTTCAGTATGGACTTTTTACTTTTTAGAGTTTTTTGAATTTCTAGATAACGCTCTCAACCAGAGCAGCTCTCACTGTGTAAGCATGCGGGAGTTCGGTGTCTTGCTGTAGGACGGTGGCTCTCAACTTGTGGGTCGGGACACCCACAGGGGGTCACGAGATAATATTAGGGGGTCGCAAGATGATTTTTGGGGGTTGGAAAAAAACATATTTCTGCTATAAAAATGTAATATCATGTCTATTTTTTCAGACTTTTCTCTAATTTTTGCTTTTTTTTTACTGAATAGTTTTCAAATGAAAGGAAAAAACATTCTTTGGTTCAACTGTTGAATTATTTGGTTGCATATGCAGCCTGTGATGGGAGGTTGCTTCGTTTTAAGGGGTCACAAGCCAAAAAGGTTGAGAACCACTGCTCTATAGGCCACATCGACAGGACACCTGTGACCTCTTGGTTACGGGACAGTCTCTCAAACCACTTGGCCATACTATCACCCTAAGGAACCTTTGGGCTTTGCATTTTTAAATCTCCAACCTGAGCAGCACTCAGCAGCCATGAGGTACTTGATGCAAGACTGAAATCCAGAGAGACATCTAGTCATCTAGGGTTTAATGTTGGAGGATGATGGAACTTTTGATGTAAAGAGTTTTTGATTGTACAAGTGAGATAATGAATAGTTAACGCAAGAGTTTGGGATGACATTAGGCTTTTATTATGTCAGATATCAGCCAGATAATGCCATGCACTGCAGATATGATGGAGGTTCTTCCTTGACCAAAGCTACATAAAAACCTTCAATGGAATTGACAGAATTTCATCTGTCCGTCTGGGTTTCAGTGGAGAGTTTTAGTGTCCAATGATGGTCTCAATGCTGTTTCAGAGGCTTTTTCACCCTGACAAGAATAATATGCTTGAGGAAACACTGAATCCTTGGGATTTTTGCAAATGGTAAAATGTAAAGATAATATTGGCACAGTATATTGACAATCAGTAGCCTGGTTCCAGACTCCTGAATCGTGTCCCGTCCATTTTGTCGAGCGATTCAGACAGTCTGCCGTTGCTCTAGTCAACGGCTTGTTCTCGCTCTGAGAAACAATCGAGCCAATCAGCACCTTTGTGGGCGGGACCAAATTTTGAACCGTTCGTGCAACGGTTTTTCATTGCCGTTTTGGCAGAATAGATTTGTTGAAATCACCCCCAACATATTGTCTCTGCAAAGACAATATTTTTGTCAAAATCGACCGACATTCTTGGTAAAGTTGGTAAACTTTACGTTGGTAAACTGCATGCTAACTTCAGAGCAGCCAGATATGTCAGTCGTGCACACACACACACACACACACACACACACACACAGAAAAAACGGCTAACAATGACGCACTCTCAGGCTGAAGTGCTAACAAAATGGCATTCAGTGTGAATATCAGGCTAGACTGTCGGTGACTTTAGCCAGCCTTCAAAAACCCATATGGATCGAACCCTAGTTAACACATATAAAGAATATGTACAAAGTATGATTGGGGCTAATATGATTGGGGCTAATGAACCACACAAAGCCTTGTGCAGACTCTGTGATATCATCTATCGTTTGCATTTATTATATGCCAGATTGTGCAATGTGAGGTAGAATCTGAACATGGCAAAAATAACAGTGCTAATGTGGTTTAACTGTAGGATCTGTACAACTGGCGTGACGCCACACTGCAGCAGCACGTACAGTAATTACACTTAATTGTGCATGCTTGTATGTACTTACTGTGAGAGAGCATTTCATCTTGAGTCTACTGCAGACATTGCTCTCAATTTGCCTCACTTTAGGCATCGTATAACTTGGCTTCCGAACATTATGAGCAAGTGTCAAAGGCAGTTACAGTAAGCAACATGTTCATTTTAGCTCTCGGATGGTTTGTTTTCTGTTGAATCTAACGCGGACGGATCATAATCAACCTCCTAAATGAGGAAATAATCAGTATCTCGATGCTTTGTTTGCAGCACCACAATGTCAGAGCCCATATAAGACATTATTTTCTTCCTGCTGTAATGGAATGATTCTGCAGTCACGTCAAACTACAGTCCTGTGTCGGTCATGCAATAACAATTCATCCCCAGATATGGAATCGCTCGTCAAACATAATGCATTAAGACACAAAGCTGTCTCATCGATCTAATCCCAAGGGTGCTTTAAATTGCTCCACTACCACTACAGCAATAACAGCAGGAGGATAAGTGTGTCCAGATGAGAATCTCCATTCAGCAGCCCTACCGCAGCCCATCCTTAATATATCCCAGTGTCCTATAATAAACTATCTCGCGAGGCTGTATAGGATACTCCAGACAGCCTTTGGTCCAGACGCCTTAGATTCTCCCTGCCTGCATCGCCAACAGTCTCCCCAGGGCATTGCCTGCTCCAGAAATTTCTGTAGGAATGCGTACGCTTCTGCTCTGTCAGTCCCAGTGATCTTCGGGAGGAATGGCCCTGAGGAGATAAGGCAGCCGGACAATGGGCATGTCCACCTGGCAAGGAGAGATGCTCCGTCACAGGGCCCAGGGTTACCGAGGTGTCGGTAGCTATCCAAGCCCGCTACATTGAAGAAGTGCCATATTCTCAATGGGCCCTGGCAGATACAGAGGACCTCCTGGAACACTTCAACCTCTACGCCTGGTATTGTACTGTACTCGGTGTCCGGAATTAAAGCTGCACTAAGCAAGATTATGTAAAAATACACCCATTTTATCAGGCTAAATCACAAAGAGGGGCTGCAGTAGGGAAGAGTGTCCCATCTCCACTAACTGGGAGCCTGTAGATTTGCTTTATTTGCCCAAATTAAATACTTTTGTTGGTTATTTACACTTCTCTGCCCACGGGAAGTGACAAATCAAAACTTAAAGACCCCATTGGTTTAGACCAAAAGTGTAAACCAATGTGATATCAGTCAGGGGAGAGCAAGGCAGTTTTATTTGATGGGAGGGGTCAGGAGGGGCGGGACTGTTCAAAAATCTGATGGTTTTATTGGTTGAAATTTATATTTACGCCTCCTGGTGCAGCATGATGTCACCATTAAAGATACTCTGTATTCCAGAAAGGAAAGGTAATGGGAGTTAATTTCATGGGGACTTTAAGAGCGAAATACAAACTGTCTCCAAAACAGACAAAAGCTGGACCCACCAACATTAGATCTGGTATAAAGCATCACAGACAGTTTACTTAGGGAAACGTTACATGATTTCTGGGTGTTGACGTTCAAATTGATGTTTAAAAACTTGCTCACTCACTTACACAATGAAGCGAGTTTGTTATTCATGTCAAAGTGACTCGCCACATGGGAAGTATGTCAAGTTTCAACCAGTGTTAGGCTAGTTCACCATCCAGGCAGCTACCACTTGTTTGATATAGAGCCATTGTTTTGCTTTGTACAGAGGCCAGCAGGGAAAAAAAAGTTTGAGAACAGGCAAAGACTGTATATAACTGGGCCATGCACTTGTTATCATCTCAAAAAGTTACTATCCAGTGTGGCAAAAGTTTGTTGGGTCTTCATTTCGGGAACCTGACTACACTATAGCCTACTATACTATAAAATATAGGAGCACAAACTAACTAGCAATATACTTAGCATTTTTGCAACAGACCCATATAAGATGTTAAATAGCCCTGTGAGTGGATGTGCAGAATAAAAGGAAATGGCTTTTGTAAAACATATTACTGTACCTGCTTGTATTCTAATGCACAAACAATGTGTAACAAGACTACAGAGACGATGCTAATGCCCAACATTACTTCTGGCATTTGCAGCAGGATTCAAGTGATTCAATAAAATCCTTTAATTTCATATGAAGACGCACACTTGCATGCTGGCTCTGCAGTATGGTTACCTTGAAAATAAGTCAATAATGAAATCACGTGAAGGTGGATGCTTTGCTCTGCCCTTTACGGTTGCTTTTTCATGGTAAACACATGAAATGCCACCTGCTTGATTTCCACATGAACAATCACAGTCGGTGCATTGCTCTTTTTCTCCGCTGCCATCTTTTTGAGGACACAGGCTTTTAACTCAGTAGCCTGAAGAGTAATTCTGTATATATAAAAGTATACAAATACTTGTGGAGCATGTATGGTACATGTGCTATGCTTGTTGCTTGTTTTTTTCCTCTATTTAGTTCAAAACATACACATGCTACCCAAAAAAAACGAACAAAAAAAAAGCATGGTCCAGGGTGCATATTAAATCACTAATGGTGTTATACTCTTTTTAATTGCCTGAATGTGTGGCCCAAGTCTTATTTTGAGCAGCTGCCATCCTCTTCTTTGGTCCTGCAGCACTTGGTCTTGAGCTGAAGTGTTGTACAAAGTGTTGCCCACTTCTTAAATCACACCAGATGGCTCAAGAAGCGACACAAGAAGTAGGTAATCTGGATTTATGACCTTGCACATATGCCGGGTGCCGGGGCATCTGCTCTGATGAAAATGGCAGCTATTTTAATGAAAGCGGGAACTTTGCACTAAGCTCTCTTACCTTCACGCAGAGGGGCTTTCGTGATGGCATTATAGCAAGGTTGATCCTACACAGGTCATGTGCTTGGCCTCGGTATCATCAGGCAGCCTTGAATTGTGCTCAGAGAGGATTGAGATCACCATGCCGCTTCTCTGAAATCATTTATTCAGTGGAAAAATGCTGGAAACTGAAGAAAAGTGCCTT
The DNA here is from genome assembly GCF_048128805.1 of Centroberyx gerrardi. Lineage (NCBI taxonomy): Eukaryota > Metazoa > Chordata > Actinopteri > Beryciformes > Berycidae > Centroberyx > Centroberyx gerrardi. The sequence continues at coordinate 4,915,013 of NC_136018.1, read as the reverse complement.
CCGTTTTCTGGTACTGCATGCCTTATATCAGCAGGTATGAGTAAGGCTCCGATTGTGTTTAAGAGTTTTCATTACAAGGTTCCCCACCACTTAAACTGCTGAGGGTTTAGCTAGTAAAAACAACAGATGCACTCCCTCACTGTTAGTGCTTCTTTATTCAGTCAGGGATAAATAACTCGCAGGAGTTGTTAAAGGGGAGGGAGATGATGGAGAAATAGATTAGATGGTGAGCTGTGCTTAAGTGAGGCTGGAAAAACAAATGCCCTCTGTGCTAAAAAAAAAAAAAATGTCCATCTTAAAGTCATTTAATCTTATAGTCGGGCTTAAAAACTTGAATATCTGATAAAGGAATGAGCTAATCCCACTTGCCTGCGATGCAATGTCACTTTCTTTATTTCAAGAACTTTCTTGAAACGAGAACGAATATCTTGAAATAAGGCAGATCACTCCACTTGATTTTTTTTTCCTGCGTTCCCTCACTGGAACAAGTCATTTAAGACTTGTTCCAGTGATTATTTCTTACATTGTAGCGAGAACTAGAGGCTTGTTTTAAGGTGTGTCTCCTCTCAGTCTGACTCCTGTTCCTGCCGCCGTGATCGACAGCCATGCCACTGATCAAGCTATTTCAGAGGCATTTTCCCCGAGTTAGACAAAGGGTGTTTCTGCCAGAGGAGCGAGTTTAACTGATTTATTTAAACTCCGTCACCTAGGCTTTGCTCATGTTTCCCTTTTCTCTCTACAAAGTTGCAATTTGATATGACAACCATAACATGTAATCCTCGCATGGAGATGGCAGAGTCAAAATATATCACGTCACATTGTCTCCGAAATAGAGGCTGAATCGGTGGCGGCTCTCTGACGAGGGTCTCGCATAGCCGCAAAATAACAACCTGTCCCAAAGTCAACTGACATACTAGTTTTAATGAATTTACAATATATTGACCAGTTTGCTCCTATGGGAGGACCTGGATCTCTTTAAATCTGACGGCATTATTGTTATATGGAAATAACTTGACATCCTCTCAAGTTTGACAACCCTTTTCAACGCGGTCTAGCAAGTAGGAACGCGAGCTCTTATTTCGTCCTCAACTGTATTGCGCTTAAAGCTTTAAGCTTCATGACTAATTGGTTGTTAAATTATTTGAATGCTGGTGTTTTCCTGCCCCCTCATCAGGGGAAGCGACAAAGGCAAACAACATCATCCATTTGATCTGCGATTGTTTGATTCAGAGCGGGGCTGCTTCCATCAGAACAAAGCCAAATCCTCATTAGTGATCTGAGTTGTCAGCTTCAACAAAGTCGTTTCCCACATTAGCTTGTAAAACAGTCAGGTTAGGGTTGGGTTGGCAGGCAAATGGAAAGGAAGAAAATAGTGTGGGTTTTTTTCCCCCATCTATAGTCATACAGTCCAAAACCATGCCTTTGTTATGCATTTTCTGCAAAATAAATTACCCCCTAGGTGAACTGTTGCCCATTATCAAATGTGGGGAAAGGGCCAAATATACTCAACCTTCCATATATGGGTATATTCCAGGAGTGGGCACAGCTGACACTGGAAATGATAAATGAATAAAAAGGATGTCGATAAGACACCTGAAATGGTTTTCTGAGCAAAGATAAGGGTCACACTTTGTGGAATAACTTTGCCAACCTTGCCAATTTTCTTCAGCAACCACTTTTCTTTTCACATTCCACTCTTCATTGTGCATTTCTCAGCGCATGATGGGAGGGTGACGCTGACGGGCGGATTGAAATGCCGGTGTTGCTGCATATAATGGCAAGTAACATAAGGTTTTAATATACTTAACATGCAGTTGTCCTTTCCTAAGAAAACTTGTTTGATTGTTTATAATCTGATTGAACTGGTATGCTGCAAAAACTGACATGTTATATTACATATTTTATCTTGTATCCAGACTTACTGTCTTGGAGAAAGTTTCTTGTTTCAAGATTTTCTTCATTGTTTTATGATGATTTCTTGTCATATTGACATGTATCAAGTGAAATGTATTGAAACCAGCAAGATTATCTGCCAGTTCAGTGAGATAATATACCTAAAAATATCATGAAATAAGCTTGATAGGTCTGGAAACAAGATAAAAAATCACTTGACAGCTTTCCATTTTTTGCAGTGTATCTGTGCCTTTCCCCACAAAATGTTACCAATAAGTTTTTTGGCGTTTCTCTTTGCCCTTATGGCCCAGGAGAAGAGGGGACCACATACTTAGGGAACCTCAGGATTTACAACACATCAGGATTATTGGCAACATTTCTCTTCTGCAACACAGGCCGCTGATGCAGTGTAAATTAAGGAGGCCCGGTCCAGTCCAAGTGACAACACCTTCACCCTGAAAAGTGATCTAGAGATGGCAGGTTGTGAATCTTGACCTATAAAACCCCTTGGCTCCATCAATTCTGGTCAGCCTTCTCCAGTCAGACGTGGTTTATGTGGGCCTACTATGGGAACAACACACTCGGGTAGGGGACGGTGCGTTTTCTTGACACGGAAAGGCCCCCGATGTCACTCCTTCAAACTGTAACTCCGACTCATAAAGCTTTTGGATACAGCCATCCTTCTTGTATTTCTCAACAGCTTGGGAATGTAATAGAGATGGTCCTAATTCACTATGTCCGACTGGTAGCCAAGTGCTTTAACATTTTGTGATTTTTCCGAAGGCTGGCTTGTTAAGATTGCTTTAACCACTTAGAACCTGTCAGATATGCCTCTTTCTCTTTCCGATGATGAACGCAAGTGTGAAACCAGATTTTTAGCCTCATCTCGCATCCGTGCTTTTTTTTTCTTCTCCTCCCTGCTACTGCGTTTTGGATATATGCCTACTACCCATGTCCTGAGCTGTCATGGTGGATCCTTCCCTCTTTTGCCCACTTTGAAGTGCAATTACTGTTGATGAAGATCCAATGGAGGCTGTGTAACTGACAATCAAACCGGAGCAAAGTCAATTTGTTTTAATTGGTTAGAAATTAACTGTGGAACCGCCATTGCAAGGCGCTTCGGCTTTAATTGTGGCACTTCCTGCACTCACTAAAAGCCGCTCACTCTTCGTCTCACACTTTAATTGATTGCAGGACAGCCAGTGACACAACCGCCCGCGGAAACCCCTGCTTATTCTCTGCGGGGGGTTTGGATGGTGAACACAGCGCCGATGCCAACTGTCTCCGAATGCTTGGAGGGCAAGAGTACCGCTGCATGACATATGCTTGAAATTGGCTGTGAAAAGGTGAACAAGCTGGCTGACACATATGACTTAGTTGCTCCCATTGCTGCAAGGTGGCTTGATAAACAGACAGCTAAATTAGGGCTTGATGCAACTCGATCCAGCCTCCCTAAAGAGCCGGGCTTTGTATTGACAATTTGCTAATCAAATTAGAGGACGGATTACGAGTTGAGCATCTGGTCTTTGTAATAACACTCATTATTAAGCTCCATTGCGTAGCAATGAGCAGACTGTTCAAACACCTGCATTCCTGTATTCATATTCCAATATACTACATGTAGGCTTATTGTTTATGTTGCACAGCATATGAAATGACTATTTGCTCTGTCACATTGGCTTTTCTTTACCCTCTGATCTAATTTATTTTTACATATGCATCTGCAGAAAATGAATAGAATATTTCATTTCTTTCCTCATATTGTGGGAGATGGGACACTTCAATCTTGTGGCTGGTGAGATGGCTGGCCCCTCAGAGAGCTTATCATCACTGATGTATAAACTTCAGTGTAATTTAATGAAAGTCATTTTTCCCCTGCTGTGCAGCACATAGCCGTGGTGCATTATGTTCAACCCAATCTCAGAATCACAATTTCCTACATGCAAGCCTGATTGTCCCTGCCAGGAGTAGCAACTCTTAATAAGATACAGTGTGTTCCCTTTTTCCAAATAGCCTTTAACCTCTTAGTATGCATGTTCTTGAGAACAGAGAATTTGTATTCATTATTGTAATTCACAATCCATTAAAATATAAAACCGCACATTATTGTCATTAGAAAAAAAGAAAAACATGTCTGAGGGCAAGCAGATGCATTTTCAGAGGTCATCCAATAATAAGACTATTCTCTAGCAGCAACATTGACATTCATATCGTAAATATGAAAATGCTAATCAGATGCAATTGGTTATGGTTAGCAGGCACTGCTAAACTCTTAAATGTACAGTAAATATTAGTTCATTTTGCATTGGTGACATAAAAACAAGTCTTGCCAAGGTCGTAGTGTTACATTGCTAATTACCTCCAGATGAAATAAAGATTTAGAGTAATTACATTTTTTCCTGCTTCGTTCTCTTATTTAGCATCAGCAGTGCACACTGGCAGTCATAAGGGGACTTACAGCTGGGATTACCAAAGTAAATCAGAAAGCTTCTTAGCCCCAGGACCTACGGCAGTGCTAGCACTCTGAAAATTTGTGAGTGTCTGTATGTGCTTGTGTGTGTGTGTGTGTGAGAGAGAAAAACTGTTTATTCTGCACAGAGGCGCGTGCTAAGAACTCAGCAGGACGGCTCCAAATGAGAGCAGTTGTAATGTGGGATTGTTCTATTAATTCATCCCCTACTGATAGATGCCACCTCATGCCACAACACAGAATCCACAAGCTGCTGTGTTTACAGTTTGTTAAATCAAGAGGTCTCCTCCCCTGGGTTTGCTACACGCAAATTCTGTCTCTAGTCTCCAGTCACGCTAATGGCTTCACTGTTATTGTCTCCTAATATTGCCTTGCTTCTCTATTTGCTCTTGCTTTTAAAACCAATAAACCTAATAAATACTTTAATTCTTTTGCTTTCACGGTAAAGTAGCACCGTAAACAAGCGGCTTTGTGAAATGCTGAAAGTGCACTTCAGATACGTCAAATGAATGTGGCATTTTTAGCTCTCTAACTTGCTTCTCCAGCTCCTGCAAATGGTCACACACACACATAAAAAGGCAAACGCAGCCCAGCGAATGCGGCACGGCAGCAACAAGACACCGACCTGACGTTTCCAATTCCTGATCAGCGCTGGCCGCGGTTGCCATCTCATTGGGAAGGTAGGATTACGCCGCTTCCATAGGGGGTTGGAGCCAATGAGTGAAAAATGAGAAAATGAGTGACCGATGTGGCCTGGCACGACCCACGCTGGGGTTGTGTGGCAAAGCAGATGATCCCCGTCATCATTCTCCTGTTAGGGTAATGGGAGTCAGCGACTAGCCTGCATCGATTTGCTCTTTTCCTAGCTGTGTCTGCACCATAAACAGTTCAGGAAGGACGACGGGCCTCTTTCTCTCCGACTGTTGTCTCACAACAACAATCGGCGTCCCCCTCAATCATCACTGTTGGGCAGAAAGTGACCACCTTTTGTTGTCCTGAGAAGCCTGGCACAGTCAGTAGCCTGCATTCAGAATCATCAGGAACATAATTGGTGCGTGTGTGTGTGTGTGTGTGTGTGTGTGTGCGTGTGTGCGTGTGTTGGCAAACCACACAGCTGCTGGGGGAATCCAAACAGGAGAGAGAGAGAGAGTCAGCGGCTGAGATGGAGAGAATTTGAATTCTGAATTCCCTCTCTTTGTGCCAAGAATTTGGAGAGAGAGAGAGAGAATTTGTCTTCCCAAGAAAAGCTATGTTCACACAAGCAGCTCAAATCCGATTTTTCCGCATGTGCGATATGAGTATTTTTTTCTAAAACACCACATGCAATCCGACCTTTTCAGATCAGATTTAAACCACATTCGCTGGTGGTTTGAAATTGGATTCAAACTGCATCTCTGAAAGTGCAACTCCGTCTGACCGCTTAGATCAGATTTCAAATGTTTGTTTTTTTCTGTCGCTAACCATGCAACACGTTATTCGTCACACGTTGCAACAAGAAGAGCAGAGAACAACAAACATGGGGGAGAGCCAGCAGGAGAACGCCGGTGCAGTGACAGCAGCGTCAAACACAAACAGGTACCAGCCTCCTCCATCGCTGAGGTCTCATGCGACAAATGCATTCTGCACTGCGACGAAACAATGTCGCCATAAAAACAGAATAATATACATATGCAACAGTGAAACTTCCATGTGAAAACCTTGCTGCAGCAGAGTTGTTGGGCAGAAAACACGGGCTTAGTCAGCGTGACAACCAATGACAGCAAATCATTAAACTGTCTAAACAAACAAGTCTGAGGTGGACACTTCAAATGACAGTGTGGACAGTCAGAATATTAAAAAAACAGCAAATCAGATTTTCCTACAGACTGAGTATAGCCAAAATATATTTGAGCAATTTCCCCTTGCATTGCAGTTAGAGTAGATCCTCTAATTTCCTAATGCATAGAGCTGCAACTGAAATATAACACTTTCCTCTCACACTTTCTCACACTCTCCAAAAAACAAACAAAAAAAGTCCAACTTAAGTCATTTAGTTTCATATGTAGGATATAAAAAAGTGAAAAAACCTGAAAAAAGTGTGGTGTGATAACTTGCTTCCAATGCACTTTCACTTGTTTCAGGAGTTTTCTAGAAGTGTCAATATCTTGAAACAAGGCAGAATGAGGCAGACAATTCCGCTTATACCAAGTAAATGACACTTGATTCCTGAAATAAGTTGATTTGCATTGGAAATAAACAAAATTATCTCACTTAGTTGACAGATGTTTTCAGAAAAATAAGATTTTAAGACTCAATACTGTATTAAATGACTCATTAAGATGGATTTTCTTTGCAATGTGCTGGGAATTACAGTTGTCCCTCAGCCCGCATCCCTGTTAGCTTTAATAACATTATAATATCCACAAATAATTAAATTTAACAAAATATTCCAGCCAAACAATTAAGGTCACGCATGCTGTGCCCCTTTCTGCCAGTAAAAACAGCATTAATATTGATTGTTTCTGATAGCAGCAAAGGAGTAATAGCATAGAGCCATAAAAAAAAATTGTTCAACACTATAAAAGGCAGACAATTGCTGTTACATTTCACATTTCATATCCAGTCCTGTCACTTTGAGAATGCCATCATGCCATCTCACACTACAAGATCGTTCAGATTGTCCTGTGATAAAATCTAACGTTTTGCTATTATTATTATTTGCTATTATTAGAAGCCCAACAACTGTTTCAGAAGAGCTCAGATTAGATTCTTACACACAATCTCAATTAATGAACAATGGTGCAAGCATCACTTTTCTCAATTAATGTTATTTGTATGTTATTTAAAGGCTAAATCCACCATAAAACACCTTGCATTTCTGGGCCAAATGTGTTGTTCTATGGTCTATTTTTCTGTGTGACGTCACACATATGTCACTCATATTTCCAGCAGCTACAATGGAGTTTGATTGCAGAAAAAGTTTCAGCGATCTAACACATCAGGTTTGGGTGTCAGTCCCTCAGAATCAAAGAGTAAAGGTTTCTTTCTAGAGCCGCCATTTTGCACCAAGAGACGATCAACAATCACACAGGGAGAAATCCATTGTAGAAGAGGCAGAGAGACCAATTTCTCCACCCACAGCAGCCTGAATAGACCAGAATGCAATTCTGGTCTATTCAGGGCGCAATGCAATTAAGGGGCGCAACTCCTACTTTTTTCAACACTGCAAAACCTCTCGCTTTATCGTTACTGCTTTTGCTATCGCTCTTTGTACGTATAACCCACAGCTGAATGCAACAGGTTCTCACCTCTTCTCTGCGGCCTGTTGAACGGCATTCTGGGAAACGTAGGAAATCACTCACTTGAAGTAGAAGTAGACGAGGCAGCTTGAGGGAAAGTGGGTACACCAAAAAAGTAAATTACAACACTTAATCACAAAATAACTCCTGGAATTTGTTGCACATCATACATTGATGCTATCTAACAGTGTAAGAATATCAGAGAAAGTAGAGGAATTTTCCTCTGTATAGCAAGTATGAGGGTGTGTTTTTCCTCGTGACCCATAGTTAGATCACAGAGTTAGAGAAAGTAGAACAAAGCCTGTGTTTGTCCCAGTAAGGCCTTCATTTTCCCCTCCCCTTGCTGTTAATTGCAAAACAGCAGAGCTTCCACATCTAAGAGCACAAAGAAACAGAAGGACGTTGTGAACTCATACGCTCTGCTTACGCAACCAGTTTTTTGAACACCGTTTTATAATCAATTCCATCACCTTTTCATATCCAAATCGGCAATAACTTTCCTCTGCGTGTTTAGTCAACAACGATTGAGTGTTTGACTGAATTTTGTGGTCAGACAGAGGAGACTGTGATCCGCTAAAATGATGACAGCGCCTTGCTGCCTCTCGGGAGGAGCAGCGTTTCCCATTAAGTTGTGCTGGCTCTGTTTCACTTGATTTGATTCAATATGCAAAGGCCCTTTGAGAAATCAGACAGCCTGTAGGGTGTGTACTATGGTAATGTGGCCCTAAAAGAAAAGCATGATTATGAAGAGCGATCTACAGAGCGCACAGACAATGACAATCCTACTCGATCCGTCTGTCCGTCTTGTCTGTCTGCCTCCATCTTAACAAGTCATTTAGTCTTCAAATCTTATTTTTCTTAAACCAAGAGAACAATTCTGCCAGTGAGGAGAGATAACTCCACTTCGTTTCCAATGCAGTTTTACTTAATTCAGGAATTTTCTAGAAATGAGTGTCACTATCATGAAACAAGTCAGAATAAGGTAGATCACTGCACTACTATCAAGAAAATGACACTTGATTCTACAAAATTATTGGCAGATTTTTTCACTTGTTTAAAGAAAATTATGATTTTTTGGACTAAATTACTTGTTGGAATGTCTGTCTGTCTGTCTCCTTTCTCCTTTCCTTTTCTTTCTCCTCCTCTCCTCTCCACCAGCCTTCTCCCTCACACACTTTCAGAATTCATGTTAATTGCACCGTCAGTAAGTGGCCCTGACCTGCAAGAGCCACTTATGTAACAGGGTGAGTGAACAGCAACATGGAGGGACCGTATGCTTCTGTGTCCACTGGGCGCCACTTTATTTAGCTGGCAGTGCTAATCGGTTGCATGTGGGAAGCGATGGTCATGGCTCTTGTTGTTGCTAAGCGACTATTGAAAACTCATTTGAAGCGTGACGCTCTTTTACTAAAAGTTGGATTATTTTTAATTCCTGGTGCTTGGCACTCTATCCGCTAAAAACATGCTAAGCTCTCAGGAAAAACTGACACTCTTTCTATGATTCAGACAGGCAGCTCAAATCCGATTTTTTGGCATATCTGATACGTCGCATATTTCTTCTAAAGTCTGAACAGCAAAAAAACACATGGAGCCCAATCTTGTCAGATCAGATTTAAACCACAGAGGTGGCTTGAAATGGGTTTCAAATGGCATCTCTGAAAATACAACGTAGTCTGACCAATCTGACCGAATTGTGTTTTTTTTTTTTTTTTTCATCATGCATTTGACATCACATGTTTGTGAAAAGGAGAGCAGAGAACAACAAACATGGAGGAGAACCAGCATGAGAATAGCGGAACCTGGAGAAATGAAGAGGTTTAATGCCCACAGGTGGAAAGTAACTAAGTATATTTACTCAAGTATTGTAGTTAAGTACATGAGTATTTCCATTTTGTAAGACTTTATACTTTTCCTCCACTACATTTCAGAGGGAAATATTGTAGTTTTTCCTCCACTACATTTGTCTGATTGCTGGAGTTACTAGTTACTTTGCAGAATAAGGTTTTACATGCAAAACATACGATAAGCCAGTGGTGTAGTCTACGTGATACGCAGGTATACGCCGTATACCCGCTAAGAAGGCTCCAGGATTTCCGTATACCCACTTAAAAATGCGCAAGGATACGTAACAATATAGTTTTGTGACAGAACTTTCACTTCAGTTATTTTGTTTTGCAAATACCGGGTAGAGTGTAACTGCAATAAAATAAGTTCTGCAGGGGAAGGCATCTCCTCCATTCACACTTCCATTCATAAAATTCACCCTGTCTGTGCTACGAAGCGCGGAACGTGGTGGCTTCCCATATAGGAGGGGCTTTGAGTTTGGCCGTGGCCCGTGACCTAGACCTGACGTCACCTACCAACGAACACATTTGTTTGACGGTCATTTCCCCGGCTCGACAGTAGCTCTGTAGCGTTGCAAGTTTAAAATTAGCTAATGTTAATGTAGAATCACTGTTCTATAGCCTAGTATTGTAGCATATTAAAGGAGATATGCGTTAGTGAGTGTGGTGGTGCTTATTGTCGCTCCGGGACGTGCGTACGAGGCTGGGAGGGAATCATCACAGTGTACCCACTACAATAAACTAGACTACACCACTGCGATAAGCTCATAACATATGTTCAACAAACTCCCCAACAGTATATGGAGCAGTTAGACCCACAACATTAAAATTCTTCTTACAGGTTACTGCATCAATAATTTAACACTCTGAAAGGGACCGTTCTCTTTCACTTTTGGTACTTAAGTACATTTTACAGCTAATACTGCTATGCTTTTACTTAAGTAAAATTTTGAATGCAGAACTTTTACTTTTACTGGAGTGTTTTTCCATTATGGTATTGCTGCTTTCACTTAAGTAAAGGATTTGAGTACTTTTTCCACCACTGTTCATGCCTCTACTCACTGCACCGTGTCTAGACCATGCATCATTAAAAAAAAACACTGTCTGAATAAGCAACAGCAAAACTTCCGTGCTGCTCGCTCGTTGCAGCACACAGAGTTGTTGGACAGAAAACACAGCCTTTGTCAGCATGCACACACAATGACAACCAGTGTTGTAATGACTGATTTTACTGTCTTAAAACACAAATCCAATCTGGACTCTTGTAAATTAAAAAGTGAATAGTCAGAATTAAAGAACGTCTCTCTCAGCAACATGCAACAGCTCTTCCTTTCCATTCAAACTAAGCAGGAAATGAAGCCGGCGCTGTAAAGAGAGCTTCCCACTGGACTCCGGTAAACTGTAAATGTTTTCACACCACAGCAGCTAAACCGGTGGCGTGCGACCGAGGCGCAACACGCATCCCCATACATTGCGGCGACCACGTTACGCCGCAATCAATGACACGTGGTGGTCCGGTGGGCCGGCCTTAACCTTCACACCCCGGCAAGATGAATGGTCCAGCAACGAGAGGCTGTGACACAGCAAGTCATCATGGGAGCAGGTGGAAAATGGCGGCAGAAAAAAACCCACCAAAAGATGATTAATATGGCTGTTTTGTCTGAATAATAAGAAAGGTATGTCTTGGAATTGCTAGAAGCGTAGACACACAACACCGCTAATTGCAGGTGTCCACGTGCGTGCTTTTGCAATTCAAAGTGGTTTCATTTAACAGCCGGCCTGACTTTCCTGCGTCTTTGCCGGTAAATAGATAAATAAGTTGGAATAAATGAGTAATGCTGCCATCTGTTAATGTCAATCAAAACAGCCATAAAGTTGATTTCTCAGTTGTATACAGGTGCTGAACACGAGCATTCCCACATACCTGTCGCATTATGGGTGGGGAAATGGGCTGCCATATTTCATATTATGCACTTTTGGTTTATTGCCTCTTTGCTGTTGATTGCCACCCTGTCCTTTGTGTTAAACAGGTTCGTTTTGAAGTTTTCTTGTCTAATACCACAGTATTTTCACCTGTGTGCAGAACAGCAGGTCCTTCGCACACCTGAGTGTTTTCTCAGATACGTGAGAGAGCAATTTCCAGCCTACGACATGTGTGAAGAAACGGCTGCACACTGTCAAACCATTTTCTTATCTGATGAAATGTTTTAATTGAGAAAAAAGAGACAGTGTGTTAGAGTTTATTTGCCTGTTTTGTTCTCAGCCTGTATTTTAGATGCATATGAAACATTTCAGAAAGGAAGATGATTTTTTTTTAAGTTTCAGAATCAATTTCTAGCAGAGATCGCACTTAATCCATTTATAAACTGGTCAAAACCTTGTGTAACTTCAGCAAATTGAACAGCTCACTGCTGCGATTTTGGGCTGATGAGACTATTTAATGATGCCAACAAGCCGACAAGACTCTGTTAACAATTTTACACAGAATTATTTTTCCCCCATTCTATTATACCAATATGGATTTTACATTCAGGTCTTTCATCTGTAATTATCTATAATGGCTTTACTCTCTTAAAGGATTGCCTCGGTACTTAAGTGAAATTTCACAAATTTGATGTGAAGCAAACATTGGCCCAAATGTCTTCTATTCCCATTAATAAACTGAACTATGGAAATAAAAGCAATTCATGTGACATGCAAAATGAAAGTAAACTGGGACTGCTGCGAGCGCCTCTTCTCCCTCTCCACGATAACTAAAATGGTATTCACCATCTGGTCCCTCAGGCTACTTTGAGACATCACTTCAGAAATACTCGTATGTGTGAAATTTGGATTACTAAACACTCTTTAATCACTCATTTAATTCCTAAAGCAGACATAGTATGCTTGCTAATGTCATGTAAATCTGGAGGAGCTAAGTGACGTGGCTCAGCAGTAATAGTAACATGTTGCATATTTATTAGCCTGCCGTGAAGTGTGCAACATGTTTGTGAAGTATGTCACTAGAGGCACATTTGCTCTTTCAATAATTGCAATTTGAGGAATCCATGAAGGACTATCACAGTGGTTGGTGGGTCAGGTAGACTCTAAAATGCAGCGCTGTTAGAACATTATGTGTGGGCTGGTGGCTCTCAGGTAGGGCAGCGCGTCTTTGGAAAGTTGTTTCTTTGCCAAATGAAATTATTTTCTGTCGCATTTGTGCCATCTCCTTTTCTAAATAGAACCAGGCAACGCTCAATTGATTTCCCCAACATAACTGCACATAAACAAGAAAAAAGTGAGTTCTCATTTCAAGAATTGCAACATTTTGAAGCTTTTGCGATACCTTTAAACACCTTTGATGCCTGGAAAAACAGCAAAAAAAAAAAACTCAGCACTGCAGCTTGTTTTCCCATTCCCAGCGCTAGCAGCAGGCACGTTTAGTGAACAGGATTCCTTGTGTAGGATCAAGGCTATGATATAGTTATTCCCCCTCAACAAACATATCACACTACAATGCTGTTAAAGCCTCGCCTTTGTTTGCTAATTCATGAAATCAATGTCCCCTCATCAATAATTAAGAACATTGCTACTCGCAGAGGCAATATGTGTGGATTTGTTTGCATGAGTGGACAGATCACGTGCAACATAATACCCCAAAAATACCCCAAAAATACCCCAAATGTGTGCCCACCCACCCACACACACTTACTCATGCACACACACACACACACACACACACACACACACACACACACACAAATACAAATGCACATTTAGAGAGAAATGCACAGGCACAACACACACTCACCCACACACTCGCATATGCACCAACATGACACATAAACACACCCATGTGCGTTTGCATATTCATGAACAAACAACCGCAAACACTCCAACATATACATTCTGTACGTGCACACACACACACACACACACACACACACACTGTGAGTGAGTGGCTGTGTGCTTGTGCATTCTCAAACCTAAAAGAAACGCACAGTTGTCTCCGAGGACGAGGATCTGCAGACAAACAATGTGTGCGTTTAAGACTTCTGTTTGGCATCACGGCCATTCACTTCTATGGGCAAATAAAGCTAGTTCGCCTTGGTGCGCCGAGGACCTTCACACAGATCCATAAAGCTGTCAGCAAACGGCTTCCCAGTGGTCTGTAATGTGCACCCGTAGCACTGAAATAAAGACTGTGTTTGGCTCTGCAGTGCGACATCATCATGCATCTTGGACGGCACATGAGCACAACGAGCCGCACAGCGAGGAGACGGCCTCAGCATTCCCCACGCGTCCGAAAGCCTCTGAAACATATGGAGGTAAAAGCACCTTTCTCACGTAATTCTTTGCAGCACCTTGCCATAGTTGATTATTTGTGACAACATCAATTTGCATCTCATTATGTTTATGAAATAGACAGCTGGCAGAATTACAAGTCACTGGATATACATTTTTTTTTTTTTTTTTTCCACTTTTGACACGCTTTCTTTCCCCCCCCCCCCTCCAATCTCCAGAGTGGTCTTTAATAGGTTTGTTAGAATAAATCGAATGCCATATTAATGCTAATCATGAAGCCTATTGGCCAAAACACATTAATTTTAATCATCTATGTTAATGCACATACATGACTAAATATAGTGATGGGGGACAGGGAATCTAATTATATCCTTGTTTTTTTCAAGGACAATGCTTTCCTGGAAAAGAAGCCTTGCCTGGAGCTTATTGATTTCATATGAATACATGTTTGATTGTATAACAGGCTGGTCGCAGCATATATCACACACATCAACTCAGTGTATACGTATACTCTCGACTTTGAATTGCTTTTTATTCAAGTGTTAATTAGACTCGTCTTCACATGAGACTTCAATCCTCCCCCACTGGCAGCCATGCAGTCATTTACTTGGAACGGTGAAACATCCCAAAGTAGATTCTTTTAAACCTGGCAGCAACCTGTCCCGTCAAATATGTCGTCAGTGTGGCATAGGCAACCAAAACATTGCTGGTTGCACAGGGACAATATCAGTCCACTAGTCTCTCTCTCCCTCCCTCTCTACCTTCCTTTCAATTTGGGTAAAAATCAAGGCTAGTATTTGGCTCTGGACATTAGTCAACATGGTGACAGATGGCAAACTTGAGATTTATTTTCATGGTTGAGTTGGTGCCGCTGCTATGTGACTGAGATTTCAAAGGAGTGGCATTAATCTGCCTCCTGTCTCGCAGTGGGCCAAGGAACCAGTTCAAGGTGGAACCAATATAAGACAAAAGTGACAGAAATTGACAAACCAGCAGAGGGGAGGCATTAACAGTCTTCAAAGAGAGAGGCCCGAATTAGCTCTGCGAGAGGACAACTGCAAGGTTGGAAATGAAAAAACACTATATATGCGTTTTGGGGAATGAGTCATCAGCTGAAGTTTCATTTAGTATGAAAAAAATGTCTTAAAATATCCTAAATTGCCATAAAATATTAAGGACTCAGTCTGTAAAAAGATTATTTTGACAACCGAGGACACCTGAGTTAGCTACAGTCCTTTAAAAGTATCATAATTTATTTCAATTTTTGGCTATCAATCATTTTCTAAGAATCGGTCTCTCTTTTTTCTAATGGTCTATATCTCATTTTGGAATGAAACTCCTCAAAGACACTTTTTCAAATCATCAAAAACTGCAAAAGTTGTTTAAATCACCAAGGAGAGAGACAAGTTCTATTCACATGGGACTAACATTACCCGGAACATCCAGTAATTTGTAATAATTGCGGAGATTGTTGGTGATTTTAAACCTGTGTGGAACTGCCATGTCTGTAATTTGTAAAATAAAGATTCCACCGCAAATTATCATACTTTGGAGACGACAGCGCTCGTCTGATAATAGCCTGCTAATCCAGTGAATCGAATTTCAGCCATAATTTGCTTTTATTTATTCTTCTAGATGTGCGATTTCTTTCTTCCTCCTGTCATGAAAAGTGGAGGCAGTAGTGGAATCTATAGAGGAACGGTGCAAACTTCACGTTTTGCTTTGCTAAGTCAGGAAGTGACAATGTGTAAAATCTTCACTTTATGCAATTATATCTTCTATTAAATCTCATTATCCCGTGTGAAAGTGTTTCACAAAACCCAGAGGTTGGGGTGTAATTCATTAATTACCTGAGGACCACACATAATACCAGTCCCATGGCGATAGGGCTAATTATCACTGCCATAAAACAAAACTGACCGTAGCCAGTGTTTGATCAATGTTAGCAAAGCAATAATAATGTCATGCTCATAAACTGAAATTAATAAAACACCAAGTACACCCAACTCCTATAAGGATCAGATAAATGGCTGGATGTGGAACAGTATCAGTGTGATGCCTTTAACAAGCTCTAAGTGACTGGTTTGTGAAATTGCCAACCTCCAAATGATGAAAGGCAGGTAAAAGCCTTTGATGATTTTTTTTTTTTTTACACATGAAGTTGGAGGTGGGGGGGGAGAAGTCACACACATCACTCACCAGTCTGGAATCTTCTCTGAAATGCTTGACGCAGGCCTTCATCTGATCCTAATGAGCCGCACTAATGAAATATGATAAAACAGCCTCCCACTGAATATCAGGAAGCTTAGCCGTTACCCTGCTTAAATGTCAACAGTAAACAAAACACAAACAGACCTTTATATAAGCCTGTTCACTGAGCGGAAGATATGGAAAATATTAAATCTTACCTTGACGCCTACAGTAAATCCAAACTTTAAAGTTTTCCGTCGGTGGGTGTTTTTTCGGAACTTGTCTGTACGGCTGAGCTTCCCAGTCAGAAAGATGTTCCTTGTTCAAAATAAGGAGGGCATGGTGTTCCCTGCCACTTTCACTTAGACTCGTCTATTCCTCCCCACAATGTCTTCAGACACCTGAGTGAGACATTCACATTCACAAGTATCCTTTGGCAAAACCTTGGGGTCTGCATTGATGTACCCTTTGTTGACAATGATGGATGCAGCCATCAAGGAGACTGACATGGTAGGCTAAATTACATTACATTCAAACTCTTTTTTTTGCTCCTTTTCAAGGCTAATGTTGCAATGAGATGAGGCACATGCCGTGGGAATAGTCACTTAAACTCACCAGAGCAACGTCTCGGAGACCTTAGGTGACGGCAGCAGTGGCGTACGGTTCATCAGCTGGCATTGGCAGTTGACTTATATTAATGTTTTTCTGTAATGGTTCTGTGACCGCTATGGGCTTTTTGAAGACCGTTACAGATTATGTATTTGGATTGTGTGCCGATATTTAAATTTTATTGTGACTAGGGCTGGGCGATATGGTCGAAATCAATATCACAATAATCATAAGGATTTTTTCCGATATTGATATATATACCACGGTGTGACTCACGCATGCAAAATCACATGTTAAATCATCAAATTTATGTTCATCCCATTGAAGCGAATGGTAATGTTAGGTGTGATGTCAAACAAAACTGACAAATGTTTCAAATACTATTCCTTAAAATGTTTCATACCTCATTTTGTCGGATTTTTAAATAAAATTTGCTTGTTATCATCAATTTAGACAACAGAATTGTGTGTCATGATGTCATCAACAATATCATCATATCATCACAACATGATTCCACTGAAAGATGATAAACGATAATATTGAATTATCGTCCCCAGCCCTAATTTTGACCATTTTGTTGCCCCAAAATAATCCCCAGAAATCCCCCAAAATTACAAGAATTCAGTCTTTCCCCAGGTTTTATCCTTAGCAGTGTGTAAAAGCCTCTGAAACAGCATTTAAACCATCATGCGACACAAAAACTCTCCACTGAAACCCATAATAACAAAATCCTTAGCAGCTCTTTAAGGCAGAGTGAGTCAGGTTTAATTGCTGGTTTTTACAGACTGACACTCTTGAAGCTGTTGACTTAAATTACATCCTCACCTCCATCATATCGTCAGTGGGAAACATTGACTTAACCGATATCCAATGTTTAGAGAAAGGCCAACCCTAAATGATACTAATGATACTGTAATCTAAGTTATTACGCAAATTGAAAATCAGTGTCAATGGTTTGCTACGACTGTATATAAAGAACTGGCAACCATTCAGACTCAGACTCAGTCTACTGGGGTGCATTTTGACAAAATTAAAAACAAAAAAAAAAAAGTGAGTGGATTAATTGTCGATTTGGATCGCACTAATCCATCATGGATTGCTTCCTGTCGTCTCAAAACACATCAAGCAATCATGCGCGAGTGTTGTTAGCATGCCTGATTTGCATTCAGAGTGCTCATTTTGCACAGAGCCAAAGGAGGCTCATCCTCAGCAGTAAAGTCTGCCCAGTTATGTGTGTGTGTGTGTGTGTGTGTGTGTGTGGCAAGGTGTGAGGAGTGTAGAGAGAGAGAGAGAGAGAAAGAGAGAGAGGCAATGTTTTGGTAGCCTTTGCCATTGTCAGCATATCTAATTAGAGACATCGCTGCAGCACAGGAATGGAAATCTAAAAATTTGATTGCAACGCCCCCCTCTCTCCTCGCGGCATCACTCACGTTTAGGTAATATTTCACTACCTATTATCACTGCCACATTTCAAATCTCTCCAATCAGCCGGTCTTCTAATGCGCGGACATTATTCACACGCTCATCGGCACGGGCCCTTCCCGCAGTTTAGCATCACAGACCAGCGGGCAGGGATCGCAGTCGGCATCGCTCACGCGCAGCCCGAGTCCACAGGCTGTTTAACAGGCTGAGAAGTTACGCATGGTCACTACATTTCATTAAACAAGACAAGGTCAGCAGCCCGGGCAGAGGGATCTGTTTTACTGGCATTCGAGGAACGCCGCGCCGCTAAACGGCAGTTGACCTTGTTGTTGTATCCTGACAGACAGTGGCTCCGAGGCCCGCGGCCCCGCCCCGCCCCGCCGGGGTGGGAGCTGACATGCCGGTTAGCCACGATAGGGGATGCGCTCCCACTGCGCATGCATAATGTCACGGCTTTGACGCTTGATTACAATATTATTAATTCCTCCGCTCTCTCTCTCTCTCTCTCTCTCTCTGCTCTGTTTTGGTCAGCGTCTCCAGTCGCCCGGAGGACTTTCCCCGTCCGAGTCGTCCACATGGCGATGTCGAGGGTGTGCGCCGGGCGGCTAATACAGGCAATTACGGAAGGTCATGTGTTAGGTCGTTCGCTAATCATGTCGCAGTGGCATTGAGGACTGTGTCAAGTCTGCAGTGGGGGAATTCGGGAGGAGCAGATTATCATCGGCCCGGAGTTAATAGAGGCTTCGAAGAGAGGAACCCTCGTATGATGTAAAATACACTTTATGGAGTTTTAGTGCCTTCAGTTTCATCGTCATCTTCTCTCCTCCTCCTCCTCATCCTGCACTGCTCTCTTCTGTTCTGTTCTGTTCTGTTTTGTTCTCTTCTCTTCTGTTCTCCAAAAAAATCTCCATCTTAACAAGTCATTAAGTCTATTATTGAGTCCTAACATCGTAATTTTATTGTGAAGTGAAAAAATCTGCTAATGGGGTTAGATAGTTTCATTTGTTTCCAATGGAAATCAACTTGTTTCAAGAATTTTGTAAAATGAAGTGTCATTTTATTGATAGTAGTGCAGTGATCTGCCTTATCCTGTCTTGTTTCAAGATACTGACACTCATGTCTAGAAATTTCTCACCTCCATTGGCAGAACTTTTCTCTTGGTTTAAGAGAAATAAGATCTGAAGGTTGAATACAAGACTAAAAGACTGGTTAAGATGGACGTTTTTTGTAGTGTCCTCTTCTCTTCTCTTCTCTTCTCTCATCTCCTCTCTCTTCTCTTTTCTTCTCTTCTCTGACAATAGTATAAGACGCCCTCTCTTCTCTTCTCTTCTCTCATCTCCTCTCTCTTCTCTTCTCTTCTCTCATCTCCTCTCTCTTCTCTTATCTTCTCATCTCTTCTCTTCTCTTCTCTCATCTCCTCTCTCTTCTCTTCTCTTTTCTTCTCTTCTCTGACAATAGTATAAGACGCCCTCTCTTCTCTTCTCTTCTCTCATCTCCTCTCTCTTCTCTTCTCTTCTCTCATCTCCTCTCTCTTCTCTTCTCTTTTCTTCTCTTCTCTGACAATAGTATAAGACGCCCTCTCTTCTCTTCTCTTCTCTCATCTCCTCTCTCTTCTCTTCTCTTCTCTCATCTCCTCTTCTCTTCTCTTCTCTTCTCTCATCTCCTCTCTCTTCTCTTCTCTTCTCTTCTCTTCTCTTCTCTCATCTCCTCTCTCTTCTCTTCTCTTCTCTCTCTTCTCTTCTCTTCTCTTCTCTTCTCCGACAATAGCATAAGACGCCCGGTCCATAGCCTGCCTCCTCTTTTCATTTGCAAGGAGAGCGATTGAACATTCCTTACTTCTGGGTCACGTGAGGAGATTAATAACCTTATTACTCATATTGGACATGCATAAAGTAGAGGCCTGACCTTCTTTTAACCTGTCTTCAGCGATAGATAGAGGGTGTCCATTAATTGAATATAAAGGAGCTTCAGTGTATGCTCTTGAGTTTACTTTGGCCTTGCTGTAAATGTTATGAGATCCCCGGCTAGCAATAAAAATAGTCTTGCTTTTTGTGTGGGCACCAATTCATTTATGTCCCCTAAGTACATGCTGGAATATGGGGCTTATGATGATGAAAGGGAGTGGAGACTCTCAGCCAGGAGTTCCTCCACACTATTAAACCTCCACCGCCACAGTTTGTTTTCCAAAACGGTGTATCCACCTTTTAAAAAGATGTGACTCCCACTCTGATAAAATAATTGCTGCCATGAAAATTGAACCTCACTTATCTAAATGTCAGACATCCTGACATCCATCCCTATTAAATATTAATCAAATTATTTGGTATTTAGATTAAACCCTTTACTTAAAAAACAGAAATAGTTTAGTGGATATGTTGAGCAGTGACCATCAGGATCAGGTCATATTTTCCTTTCCAAAAATGGATATATAGCTTTTTTGGAAGGAAACTCTTCATTTAGTTTTTTATAGTTTTATGGAGTTTTACTCCATAAAGAAGATAAACAGAACTGAACATATGGGTTACAGCAAAAATTTGTACAACAATTTTCGCAGGTCACAAAGAAAATCTGCCACATGGTATCAACCTCCAGAAATTTCATGAAATGAGCTTAAAATGCAAATACATGCTCCGTGCATGAAAAATGAGAGATATGTGAGAGAAATGAGATGACAGAAAATTTCCCCAGACTCAGGCAAAAACAGGCAGCAATTTGACATTGAAATAGTGTGATGCAAAGTAAGGGTGGTGGATGGGTGTTTACATTTGCCTTCAATTCTCAACTCATTTTTAGCAAAGGTTTTTTAGCTTCGACCAGTATCTAAGTCACTCGGTCAGTCAGTCGGTCGGTTGGGTCTGTGTGTCAGTCCCAAAAAAAGTCACCAAACCCCACTGTGCATATAGAGCTGCAGGATACAGAGATGCAATACCTAGAGCTTTCTCAGGTATCCACACTGGCTTTTGTATTTGGTTCCACAGAGCCCAATAGACCACAGCTTATCACGAAATGTGCTTGTTCTTATTTAACAATGACCAAAACTTTACCTTAACCAAAATGTTTTAGTTGCCTAACCTGCCCCCTAACTTTAACCCTATACCAAAGTTGTTTTAGTTGCCTAAACTTAACCGTTAGCTAACCTTTTCACATGACGGACAGGTGAACATGGCGTTTCCAATTCATGCTATCATCACATAATCCAATTTGTGCTATTGTCACATAATCCAATTCATGGTATTGTCACATAATCCAATTTGTGGTGGAGGAATGTAAGCTTCACATAATTCATGTCCGCAACACGTAATCTGCGTTTCAGAGTTCACGCTCATTTCTTGATATTTTGTTGATCAGGCTGTTGATCTGCTGGTATTTTCACAATCATCCTTGCCCACCTTGCACATGTTTTACTTTCTGCCTGTTTATTTTATTTTACTGCCTCTATAAGGTTATGGCTACTTCCTTCCCCGGCTTCTCCCTCTTTTGGCGGTGAATATATTTTATCCACACGAGGGCCATTATTTACCATCTCCATCGCTGCTGTCCTCCTCCCCACGGCTCCTTCAACTCAGTGCCATTCTCCTTTGTCACTCTAATCTTTCCTCTGGCTTCACTACTTTGTTTTGACCTCCGGCTGCATGTGTCTGTGTGTGTTTGGGTGTTAGTGCAGGCATGTTGCATTGGTGGAATTTCGGTAGTCAGTTTCAAGGCAGATGATGAGTCATATGACAGTAAAGAAAAACATGATTTGTATCCGCTTTCATAGCTCTTCCTCCCTCTTATCTCACTTTATTACACTCTCAAAGGATGTGCCATTTTCAACACATAAGTGTGTGTAGTGTGGGACGACGCACAACTGAGTTCCCATTCAACGAAACACAAGCTAATCACAACACACATCTTATTATTATAGTAATAATTTCATTCAACCTATATCCAGTTCATGAAATCTTTTTGTTTGGAATAAGCAGAAGAAGAACTGGGTAGTTAGCATGAGCAGCGATAGCCAACATGGCTGAACAGACAAAGAAAAGAGCGCCACCTACAGAAAGAAACTCAAACTGCATCAACAGAAAATCCAAGGAAAAATCGCAAACCCACACTGTTTGATTCCCATGTGATTTCTAACAAGTGCAGCGCAGAAACACCACAGCAACGAGCGCTTAGCACCCAAGGGGTTGTCAGAATAAAGAAAACAACGATCTCACATATTCCCACTTTAGTATGGATTACGCTTTGTTGAAAAGTAACAAGTTGTCCCCCAAAATAGACACCAGCATCTCAGAGTGTGGCCACCAGCACCTCAGATAATTGCCATCAATATTTCAGGCAGACGCTGACAGTAGGGCATGACCTGATGCAGGACAGGAAAAATCAAAATCTCCGGGCTCTGACAGATTATAACTCAGCTCCTGCAATCTATCACTGCAGAAGGTGAGACCCAGAGAAGGAAAGTTCCTGCCAAGGGTTTGACTTATCACTGTTTGGACAGCAGCTTGTTGAGTTTGTGCTATTAGAAAGAGGTAACTTTATATTCAAGTCAATTTTTGTAATCCGTTTTTTTTTTTATTTGGTGCTCAGCGCTCATTGCTGTGGTGTTTCTGCACTGCACTTCCCAGAGATCACCTGTCAATCAAACAGTGTGGGCGGGACTGTCACGTCTTTTTCCTTGGATTTTCTGTCGATGCAGTTTGAGTTGCTGTAGGTGGCGCTCTGTTTTCTTTGTCTGTTCAGCCATGGTGGCTATCGCCGCTCATGCCAACCATAGACTGTAAAAAAAGATGGACGTGTCACCCATATGTTTCTGAAGGGCCGTTTTGAAGCCAGAAGTTTGGGTTTACGATCTCCGCCATGTTGACATTTTTTGGAGCCGGAGCAGCCAAAGCGAAGCAGAGGGTCGTCCACAGAGCCGCAGCACCGCCTACTACCCTACCCTATGACGTGTGTGTGTGTGTGTGTGTGTGCGGGTGCTGAAGTCTTTCATATGGGCGCTGTCCGGTGCTGAAGTCTTTCATCTTTGCACATGAAAGACGTTTTTGTCATTGCCTTGTGGTCACTTGTATTAGGCTTATAGCTATTTTGTTGAATATTCTTTGGCCAAATTCAATTAAAAACTACATTTATATCGAACGTGCTGTGTGCCATATCTGCTTTTATTGAAAAAACGAGAACTTCCTTATAAAGTAACTCTTAAGTCATGAAAATCTATTTTCTTAGCACCCCCATGTATTGGTCAAGCTCCTCCGTAGCACCGGGAGAGAAAAAATCCTGCCGCTGTGCCTGCACACAAAGCTCTGCTGCTGTACCTGATGAAACCTCGTACAGGGTGCTATCCAAGTGAAGGGTTATTTATTCATTTGAAAATATTGCGTATAATGTAAACAGTTTAGTTCCAAAATGACCAAGGCCATAAGGTCGTTTAAGTCCTTGGTCGGTAAAATGATAACATGTTTACAGACTGGATGTTCTATATTATACATATATAGTGGTATTGAGTGGTGAATTCAGGTAATTTTCTTTTCCGAAATGGATACTTAGCAGTTTGGAAATGAACTCCAAGCTTAATTTTCACTAAAACCCTCCTTCAATGGGAAATATCAATTTATTTTTTGTTTTACTCGGTCCATCCCATCGATGTCCCACACACTACTACATGCTAAGCGCATGCTTATGAATGAACAGCAAGATGCATCAGATTTCACTGCAAAACATCTTGTACTATCAACTGTGCAGCTGCGTGATGTTTTTCAATCAAAACAGAGTAATTCCAGCAACCGTGCACGATTAAAATAATATGTTTTTAGCATCGCTGAATATTTCCTTCACAAAGCCTACTTAGTTAACAAACCATTTGTCTGGAAGGCTGGATGTCAGGATGTCTGACGCCGGGATAAGTGCGGTTCAACTGTAATGCCTTATTCTTCGCCCAGGGGTATGAAAAGATGAAAATGAGCTGATGATAAGAGGAGCATTTAGAGCGCCTTCCCCAGAAGTCATTCCACTCCAACACACACACACACACACACACACGCACACACAGAGTCATGTAAATTCATCCAAAATTCCCCTACGCTCTGTAGATGTAGAGGAAACAGACTTGCTAAGCACTGGGTCAAACTGTATGTATTTTTCCCATATTTCTAGGAAATAGAGAAACTGACAGACAATCTACTGAGCCTCAACAATCAAGACAGTCCCACATGGAATGAATGAACAAACACTAGGATTCCCCATGTAGATGAATTATGCTTGTGTCCCTTTTTATGCTTTTGTCTCCCATGAGTCCATGGGGCTCCTTGCCTCAGAATCATACAGAACGTGCATAATGCATGTTATTGATTGTTGTCCTCCACGGGTTTCATATTCAAAGCTGTACTCTGCAGTTTCAGATGGTGCCGGCCCCCAAATGGCAGCGGAAGTAACTGTTTGAAATTTGAGGAATTCATTACCCAGAAATCATTAAAGCTAGTGTTGTAGGTAGGTGGGTTAGTTTTAATTAGTTGCCTTTTTTTTTCACACCCTGTGCACAGAGAAGTTTTCCTGCCTGTGACTATACCTAACATCAGAATTCAATTTAGGCAATTAGGCATTTCAATTGGGGGGGATGGGATGCTCTTCTCTCTTGCAGCCCCAATTTCTGATTTAAGCTGATAAGACAAGTGTATTTTTACATAAAAATATTGCCTAGTTCAGCTTTAAGATTGCTAGGTTGAAGGTCCATGCCATAGTTTTTGCCCTTATCAAAAATGAGTATTATTTTCTAAAAAATGTTGGCAATGTCTTACATACATTGAGAGGTAGAATCACTTCATTTGCCAAGTACAATAAATGTGCATCTTAACAAGTCATTTAGTCTATTATTGAGTCCTAAAATTACAATTTTCTCAAAACAAGTGAAAAAATCTGCCAGTGGGGTTTGATCATTTCACTTGTTTCCAATGCAAATCAACTTGCTTCAAGATTTTATAGAATTAAGTGTCATTTTCTTGATAGTAGTGCAGTGATCTGCCTTTTTCTGACACCCCCTTCTAGAAAATTCCTGAAACAAGTGAAACTGAATTGGAAGCGAGTGGAGTTATCTCTCCTCACTGGCAGAATTTTTCTCTTGGTTTAAGAGAAATAAATTTTTGAAGGCCGAATATGAGACATAATGACTTGTTAAGATGGACGTTTTTGTTTTTTTTGCAGTGTTGAAGACTGCTATATTCAGTGCAAGAGGACAGTGTCTAAAATGCAGCAGAAAGTCGACTATATCATTCTGTTTGCATACATTCAGCTTGACATGTATTCACTAGTCAGTAGGTTCAGACAGTATGTCATGTAGTAATGGCATACAATTAGTGTTTATGTTTGTTTGAGTTCAAAGAACGGGCTGCCAGCGTTGCCTGTTGCAGACAGCGGGGAGCGAGAGTTTGATGGTGTTTAAAATGGAATTGCCCCGTTGAAGGAGAGGAACTGAGCGCTGGTTTTGGTCTGGGGTGAGAAGCTCTGGAGGTCACCACAGCCGCTCCCGTCCCTATGGCGATTGAGATTGCCTATTAGAAGGAGAGGTTTGTACACAGGTGAAAATCAATGGCATTGAAACTCACCGTGGGTGTTTACTAATGTGTGTGCCACCATGGGGCGAAGCACAATCAGGCTCCATAGTCACCCACAACAACAGGTAAAAAAAGGGAGGTTGCTCAATTCAGAGTCCAGGCAGGGTTCTATTCAATACCAGGTGGCCATGGAGATCAGTCAGGGAGGAGTGCACACTTCGCTGCAACAACCCCGCTGTCTCACTCCCAACAGCACCGCATTCACTAGGATCCAGACGACCCTGGTGATTCCTGAGCAAGGCTGACGTTAAATTACATAGCGCTATGAACTATTTGAAAGGTAAAATATCCTTTTCAGTTACATGAGCAATCTGCGAAAAGAGCAAACGATCACACAGTGCATATTTTGCTGTCATAATTTAACATTTTGTGAGTTTTAGCTCAATCTTGGCAATCTTTAGTAAAGGTATTCAGCTATGACTGCTCTCCAAAAATCCAAGGAGCCAACTTAGACCTAGTCAGGTTCTTTACCGCTAAAAAGTATGAACCTAATATCCTGTATATGTGTTGGGGAAAACAATCATTTCCCGCATAGTTCGTCATTCCATGTCTTTAAAATTTGAAGGAATCAGTCTTTACAGATTATGTCATTTTGTCAATCAATGACTTAATTTATGGTGCTATCTTTTAAAAGTTACCATAACTTGTTTTCATTTAGTGCCATCAATGATTTTGTTAAGAACTGGAGTCAAACTTTTCATTTTGTCCCAAGCGCCGAGGTTCTTTCTCCTTCAATGATGAGGTTGCCTAAACAAAATAAATTTTAACTTTAATAATCCAAAAAGCCAAAGATTAAACGGGACACGGTTTTGACACGGGCATTATCTAAAGTTTGTCTCCCTGCTATTTTCTAAACTTTGCAAAAGTGCAGTCCTTACTTGCCGTATGTTTCTAGTTGAAAACCCCAGATCTGATTAATTTGAAGGGGGCTGCATCCCTTATTGTAAAGTATTCATCACCATGCATGCTGTAAACTCAGAAGGAAAAAAGAATTCTGTTGGAAGGAGCCTCTGTGACAGATTGTATATTTACACCAATACAGTTGAGACAGCTGCATGATCTATATTCTCCACAAACACTAAAGTTATTTGCCTCCTCAGATTTGTGAAGTGGCATATCATTTTGTACATGAAAAGCAATGTTTTTCCATTTCCTCTGTAAGCCAGGAGTAAGACGGCTATCTGCAAATTGGCCACCAGACTTCTATGAGATCACATAGTGCATGTCAAAATAAATACCTGTCAAAATAATAAAATAATTGAGTATTGTTGCTCCATCAGAGTACAGAGACATATTTACCATATTGTGTCCTATCTTAAGTCTCTAATATTGAAGTTATACATGAATCATAAGAGAGGAAAAACAACCCTTCTACATTCTACACATACCAGAAACATCGGTGCCATTTTAATGCATTAACTGCAACGATGAGCTTTCACTCTTTTTTCACGGGGGAAAATAAATTCCCATGTAATCTATTGTGACATTCTGAGAGCATAATCATACAGAACAGTCTGTCATGCTATGGAGACACCATTAAAATATCAACATGAGCTCTTCAGAAAGGTCTCCCAATTACTGACGAGTTGATAGTATGATGTCTGGTTAGTCTGTAATTTCATGTCCTGAAAATGAAGTAAAATGTAATGTATAATCTGCAAAAACATGCCTATACCGAACTCAGTTAATGATGACCTAAATGTTATTTGAGCTTCATCTTTTCCCTGCAAAAACATCTCTCTTAATGAGTCGTTTAGTCTAATATTTCACTTGTTTCCAGAGTCGACTTGTCACCTGCCTCATTTCAAGGTAATCATCACTTGTTTCAAGAAAATTGTCAGATTTGTTCACTCGTTTTAAGAAAGATCTGATTGTAAGACTCAGCATTATGTCACTTGTTAGGATGGAAATGTATTGCAGTGTTTTATATAATATATTAAAGCAAAGCCTACTGTAACGTTCCCTCATCAACCCATCGGGTCTGATGAGGAGATCCATCTGTTGATCAGATCCAGTCAGTCAGACTCCGGTTCCTCCTCACCCAGCTTCCCCACTGCGATCATTACAGTTTGATGTAATTTAAAATCAAAACAAGGCAACAGTAAACATACAGTCACCCCTTGGGCCAAGCAGTTATCTTGCATCATCCTTCCAAGTTTCATCAAAATCAGAGCAGTTATGGACTGTCAAAGTCTGAAATTTTGATCTTCAATTAAAGCGCCCCCATCAGGCCAATCGGTGTATTTTTTAAATGCCAGAACACAGTGCCGAAATCCATCATCTAAGTTTGGTCAAAACCAGACTAAGATAGATATCATGTTTAAGTGAAAAAAAAGTTTTACCTTTAATTATAGCGCCCCCATTAGGCCAATCAGCGTAATTTGTAAGTATACCTGGATTAGTGTAGCAAGTTTTGTGTCAACCAGATTTTTTTGCTTTTTTTCCCTTCTTTCTTTTAATTCATTTTCTAAATATACACATAACATGACATACACAAACTTACAGATGAAAAACAAAATATAAAATAACAATTGGTATAAAACAAAAACACACACAAAGCACATACACCCACATAAAAAAACGGATATAAAATAAATAAATAAATGAATAAATAGATAGATAGATAAATAAATAAATACAAAGGGCTGAGTTCAAGCATCAGGGTTTGGTTCAATTCACCCTCCATCCAATCAATTGAGGAAGTGGACCTTGTTCAGCATTCAATTATTGAAAATCATTTGATATAAGATGCTATTAAATGCCAGAACACAGTGCCAAATCTGTGTGTCATCCCTCCGAGTTCCATCAAACAGATAGGCCTATTATGTTTGACTTTAAAATTTTGACAGCAAGGGATTCACCGGACACAAAATGCCCATGCTGTTTTCCACTCCACCTTCTTAATCTGCAATTTATTTCTGCTGTCTGTCTTCTTCTATGAAATGAAACACAGCTGTCAGTGTTATGTTGTTATGTGGGCTGATTTGGCAGGGAATGATGTGCTAGTAGCTACTAGCTAGCATAACTAACATGAACATGCTGAAGCACATACTATATGCACAGAACATAGAGCCACACACACACACAAACACACACACACACACACACACACACACACACACACACACACACACACGGATTAGCACCAGTCAGAGATGTTGGTGTTGTAGGTTGGAGGTTGTTGGCTTCTAGTTCAGGTCCCTCAGGCGAGTGTCTGTGTTTTAAAAACCGTGGATTTATCTCTGTGGTTAGCTCATCAGACCATGCCATCTTCCATTCTCTAAAAAAACTTGGGGGGGAATTTCTTAAAGCAGGATTTCCGCAGCCAGCTCATTTTAAAAATGCTGAAATAATTAGTGTTTCTCCTAATGAGAGCTCATTGGTTGGTAAGGCCATAAGATACGCATGAGAACGTATAGTTTGCAGTATAGTTACAGTTCTTTATCACAGTTATCTGGTTGAGTAATCCTGTTCCAGGTATTACAGCCCTGTTGTCACATTAATCTTTTACAGTTACACTTGTTTAGCAGCCATGGGAAAGAAAGAGTTTCCTGCTTGCTACCTTCAATTCTCCCTGGGATACAGTATCAACACGGCCTTTTGTATCTTATAATTCAATCCTTGTCTCACCAGGTGCCAAAAGCCAGAATCCACTCGACCCTGACTATATGCCAACAAGGTTTTCCTCTCCTCTGCTTTATCACTTTTCCAAATTTGAGACGACCCGGGCGCCGGAAAGAAAATGGGCAGTTCACAGCGAGACAGAGGAGAGACTGAGAACGGAGGGGTGGAGCGGGTCGAGATGGACAGAAGAGAGAGGCTGAAAATGGAGGAGAGGGAGTTGAGATGGACAGATACGCTGTGACCGGCGGAGTGCTTTGCAGGTTCAAAGTGATGGCAAGAAAAGTAGATTAAACCGCCTACTACCCTCATGAAACTTGTGATCTCTAAAACAATGAGGCTTTTTCACAGAATGCACACTGCAACTTCTTTCTCCACATCTAAGACATTGCACTGAAATAACCGTTATTCTGCTCAAAACATGCATTTGTGCCTCACATCATATCCGAGTGTTCACTGTCCCATTATCTTGCACCACTATCCGCGGTTGAGTCATGTCGTTTTTATGCCAGCAAGACAAAAAAATAGAAAAAAAATGAAAAAATTACATTAACGTATTACTGGAGGCCTTGCTAAGTGTATGTTAGCTGTAATGTTAGATATTAGGTTGTAGAAGTGAATAATTACTGGTGATTTCATTTTATTACGTTATTTATTAAGATACAGCTGGCAAACATGTAGTTTTCACTTGATTTTGAATATGTGGTGTTTTGTAATTAAAGTTCAATATTTCCTGCAGGTCAAACGTGAGGAATAATAATATATTTTTTGCACATAAGAGCGAGACCTTGCGTGTCCGCCTGGGATTTCGTGTGGTGTCATTAAATTTGAAAGTGGGTGATCGGGAAGAAATGTGACTCATTGTCATTCACTGAACTCACTTCATTATTGACTTGAAACATTGCCACAGGGCTTCATTTGAATGTGACCACGGCTTCATGGTCAAAAGTCTAAACTTTAAGCTTTAAGCTTTATCAAGGTGCGATGATGGTAATCCTCTCGAAGGTCACAAGAAATGCGCGTTTTCAAAGTGTGGAAAATCTGAAAATCATGCACTGGACTTCTCTGGTATTTTTGGTGAAGTGCCCCTGAGGGAGTTTCTGCACGTGGATTCACACACACATACACACACACACACACGCACACACATGCACACACGCACAAGACTGTATCAAGCAACTATGCTGACGCTTTAACACACAGCCAAAGCCACCCCGTCTCTTTAGGAAAGAAAGTAGTTTGTGATTGCTTTGGACACCATTGCTAAGGGTATTTTATTTAAAATTCTGGGCTATTTTCTTAAAGTAATAATCCGCTACATTTCCATATAAATGAATGTCCGCTTTGCCGCTGCCTATCACTGAATGATGTAACGCAATAGTGACTCAACCTATACCCAGTTCATGAAAGCTTTCATTTGTTGTTCTGGCGTCTGGTAGATCTTTCTCAGGAAAAATCCTCTGGCACACAGGACGGCTCTGTCTCAATCCATCTCCTTCTCCCTCACTCACTTGTGTGTTCTCCATGTTTGAAGGGCATCCCAATCCAGCTAGCAGGGAGGGGAGGTGGAATATAAAGCCTCCAACAGCGAGTGTGCGTCGATGCCGACTTGCCATGCACTACTACAACCTACGATGATGGAACCGCAACAGAAGCATGGAGGAAACGTCTTACCAATGTCAGTTCCCTGTCGACAGTGATTTTCACAAGTAGTATTTTTTAATGCACATAGGTAACCAGGCTTCATCGGCTTTTCCAAAATCACGGAATATGTGGTTGACCATAACAACCATTTTAATCCTGACTTTCAAGATAGAACTGTCTAAAAGAAGCAATCACTGTGGCCCTCAAGTAACTGAACGAACACCCGTCTCATTTTATAACCTTTGCTTACTTTGTTGGTATCATGCATTTTCAGGAACAGTCGACGAGACTAAACAACCGATAACAACAGCGAGCAAGGCACCCAGTGGTAGCCATGGTAACGGCTGTTTCCTGCTTCCGGTGGATGGTGTGGAGGACGTCCCACAGCTACAGTACCAGTTCATTTATACCTTATAACCCCTTAGTGAGGAGGGCTCTTCACAGCTGGGAGTGTGACTTCGTTTGGAGTGACACTTCATGGTGAAGTGCTAGTGGGCAGGGGAACCAATTGGGAAAAGGGCCGGAGCGATGCATTTTACATTTCCACCGGCAGCAGCAACAGCAGTTTGTTTGGAGTAAACAGAAGAAGAACTGGGTAGTTAGCATGAGCAGCGATAGCCACCATGGCTGAACAGACAAAGAAAAGAGAAACTCAAACTGCAGCGACAGAAAATCCAAGCTCCGCCCCCACACTGTTTGATTGACAGGTGATCTCTGGGAAGTGCAGTGCAGAAACACCACAGCAATGAGCGCTGAGCAACAAAGATGTACACAGAATTAGAAAAACGAGGATCTCACAGATTACTACTTAAATATTTTACTTGGAGTTTGTATTTTTTTCTATTTTAACACTTCCTCGATAAAGATGTAATGTATTGTTTTGATGTATCAAATATTTGTGTAGGTTATTGTGTTGCAGGTAAATATAGGAGATAATGTGCTAATTATGGGTGTTTGGACTCACAGGGCAACCATTCGGAGGTACCAAAAACACTTTGATTACGCTGCACAAGCTGTTTATAGATATCCGATGGTCATTTTATGTCCTTTTTGAAACTTGAGACTTGTGACACACTTTCACTTTTGGGGTGAACTGCTCCTTAAAACAGTTCTAAACCGTCTTCCAGGGTTGGATGAATAAGAATGTATTGATTTGTTGGAGAAAAATCAATCAGCTCGTCGTTCGAGTTTAAGGTGACTCAAGGTGACGCCTTTGGACAGCTGAAAAATACACCTTCACTCTGCTTTCAATTCCCCACAACAGGTAGCACACTGGCAAGGATAATTCATTGACAGATACAGTATCAGTTTGCCTACTACAATGACAGAAGTATCTTTCTGTTGATCTTCACTGCTATTGAGCCAAAGTATTGACGGATATCAGTTACTCTATTAAAATGACAGAGACATCTTTCTGTTGATCTTTGCTCCGTTGAGCCAAACCACAAAGCCTGCAGTTATTAGATGATAAAACATGTGGATGATCTATTCAATCTATCAGTGACACTTATTCTCCAGGTGTTAAATAAACAATTGCAACGTTATACACTACCAGTCAAAAGTTTGGACACACCTGATTTTTCTTTATTTTTACTATTTTCCGTATTTTAGAATAATAGTAAAGACATCAAAACTATGAAATAACACAAATGGAACGATGCAGTGACCAAAAAAGTGTTAAACAAATCAAAACTATCTTATATTTTAGATTCTTTAAAGTAGCCGCCCTTTGCCTTGATGGAAAGGCAAAGGCTTTGGAAAGAAATTCATACATAGGATCAACTTCACTATTTATATTTGTCTAAGAAACACATTTCAAGCATTTAAGCAGAAGCCGTTAGATCAAAATGACTTTAAGAGAATGAAAAACATAGAACATTCAATCCGGTGTGTCCAAACTTTTGACTGGTAATGTGTGCTGAGTAAAAACCACATAACTGCAACTTTATTTGAGTTTCATGACCTTTGAGCTCTTTAAACCTGTTGAAATGCCATTGTATAATACTAAAGTTCTTCTGAGAAAATTATATAATATTCTCTTTATTCCTGAAAAATGTAGTTGATTTTGATCCGAACAGCAGCAGTAATCTCCAAGCCAACACCCTGTGCATGTATAGTATACATAATAAGTCTTCAGATACGGCTGCGCTGTTCTGAGCCTGTCATCAAAGTTGTTCATGACATTGTGTACATCCTCGGGGATAGCGTATTTGTTTCTTTGCCCAGCAGCAAAGGCACGGCGTACCTTAACCCAGCCGGGTCTGTATAGCGATGTGACCGTGGATATGAGCACAGGATGGCATGAGAGTAAATGAGGCTTGCTGATGGTTTTAAAATGCCAAATTTCTGCCTGGCAGCGAAGACAAGTTTCTATCCTAAGGGACATCTAGCATGGCAAGCTTTCAGCCATCTGTGAATAGGCGATGGGTTTATTTATTTATTTATTTTTTTAATTAGGGCCCCTCTTCCCTGTGTTCAGCCAGCACCTACTTGACTATCCAAACTCTATAAACTGCCACTACTTTCTGTTATAGCTCCCATACATCCACTGCACAGTATATGACTTTATTTAAAACACCCCTGAAAGCATATTTTTATCAGAAAAATATATAGTATATAGTATAATCACTCTACTCGCTTGTATTTGTGTTTTATTTCATTTATTTATTTGTCTATTTTAATGTAAACTTGTTTTATCGTGACATTTACTCTGATGAACTTGGTGTCACTATGGTTTTATGTTTTATCTTCATTTTGCTTTTATCACCTTTTGATTTGTTTGTGTGAAGCACATTTGTTTTGAGAAGTGCTATATAAATAAAGTATCATCATATTTTTTACATCCCATAGACGGCAACATAATGCTTTACGAAGGCACTGATAAACGTTTGTGCCACCTAAGTGAAGGCATTAATATTTGTCTAAGCATTGTGTGCATGCTAGACATTGTTGAAGGTCAATCCATCTAAATCTGAAACAACCATCAACATGTTTGCAATTCTCCCAGAAGGAATGAAACACTTATTCTGCAGGTATATTAAGAGTAGATTACTTAAGGGATAAATTCAGCTGTGACGCCCACTCAGGATCCCTTGTTTAAAATGTCCTTTTGATTTTGAATCTGTATTCATCCAGAGAAGGCCTGTTGAGCATGCATGTTATTTTTCAGCAATGACCTGCTTTACAACACACATTTGCGTGCATTTACATATGTGAGCTGCCCAGTACAACCAGCATCCACTGAGCAGCTTACTGGAGCAGTCGCTGGTTAAGTGTCTTTCTTAATAAGAGCACTTCAGATGTAGATGTGAAGGTAATAGAAAGTGCTATTCAATCACTTTCTGTCCAGATTTCCCCAGTCAGCTCTGGGATTTCCACTATCAGAACTGCTTGAATGAAATGGTGTGGGCGATTAAAATATTATACCTGAAGCTTATGCAAAATGTGAAACACACATGTACATGTGTCTAATTTGCTTAAAAAGCTTAAAAAAAAAAGAAACCCATTAAAAAGTGGGTATCATTTTACAGTGTATTAAAAAATGTGAATTCACTTATGGAAAAGTACTGTGATTTATTGTTAGTGTTGTAGTACAGTCCATTGTGTTGTGTCATCATTTTAGGTACATTGTGTATTATGGAATATTTTAACACAGTATTGTTATTGTGTAGTAAGAATATTTTCCATAGATTAAAGAACAGTTTAGTAAGACTGTTCTGAAGTGTTAATGAAAAATGTATACAATTAATAGATCACATTTTCAGACTGTCACATTCCTAGTTCATCATACCCAGCTGGTAATTGGCCAGTTATTAATTTTGAGGTTTGGATACACAAGGTCCTGTACTAGCGTAATTTATTACACATCACAAATGACTTTCAGGTACGCCATTTGTCTCCACAACAACGAGGAATGTGGGCCTCCACTTTAAGAGGAGGGTCAAAAAGTCATTACTATG
Organism: Centroberyx gerrardi; assembly: GCF_048128805.1. Taxonomy (NCBI): domain Eukaryota; kingdom Metazoa; phylum Chordata; class Actinopteri; order Beryciformes; family Berycidae; genus Centroberyx; species Centroberyx gerrardi. Next base: position 4,880,207 of record NC_136018.1, on the reverse strand, counting down.
GTAATGCAATGCAATGGCTGGAGGCAAGGAGCCAACAATTGATCTTGAAATTGACATGCTGTCACCATGACTGGTCCCTACTCCATTGAGATAAACAAATGTGCGCCCTAAAAAAAGAATAATCAATCGTGTATTCTCAGGCCTGAAAGTTGGTAAAATGATTATTTTCCATGAAGTTATCAGATTGAAAGGTAAGTACTTTAGAGAAAACGCTGCTGTGTGGCTATTCAAACTCGTTTTTCCACATCTGTGAGGGTGACTTTGTTGTAGTTCTAGCTAGACTATACAGCCAGAACATGTACAGTGTCAAGATAATTCAAAATATAGTAACTATCTTTCATTTATTCATTCGTTCATTCATTTATTCATTTTCTTTAGGGTCATGGGGGGCTGGAGCCAATCCCAGCATGCAGTGGGCGGATGGCAAATAACTATCTCAAGTCATTAAAATCCTTCCATTATTTTTCCTACTGCTAATCATAGATAATTTTCTCTAATGTGTCTGGCTCCGAACAGATTCAAGGTCAGGATGATGGTGCTGCACTCTCCAGAGACTGTAAATAAACTTGAAATTGAGAAATAAATATAGATAAAGTAATTCTTGCATAAGAATAATAATAAAAAATCTATCTTTTCTCCCTGGCTGCTATTAAGAAGCAGCTTCTCTATCATACATGAATCTTTCTGGGACACAGGAATATTGTGTTGAATATGTTGGATATATCTTTCATCAGCGTTGTGGATTTCACCCTTGCACTTCTTAGTGTTGGTTGCTTTTAATGTTGATGAGAAAGGAGAGCGTACTCTATTGTTGCACTTTTTTGTAAAACAATCTGGATGAGAGCATCAGCAAAACACCTAAAATGTAAAATGTAAATATAGAGCATGGGGCTGTCAGTATAGCACCCGTCATCCAACAGTAAAATATTTTTAGGAATCCTCACATTTCCCAATACACAGGATTTGATGTTGCAGTCTTTTGTGCCATAATCCAGGGTGAGCGTTCATACAGAAGCAGATTCAGATGTCAACAGAATCATGTACTAACCCACTTTGCAAAAACCGTCAAACTTATTCTATCTTGTATCCAGACTTATATATAGCTTATTTTAGGATTTTTTTTTTTTTGTGTGAAATCATCTTACTGCACTGGCAGATAATTTTACCGGTTTCAACAAATTTGACTTTTTTTTTTTTCGGGAGAATGTAATTTGTTTCAGGACATTTACTTGGTAAAAGTGGAGAAAGTTTTTCGATTTTCTTCATTGTTTTATGATGATTACTTCAACAAAGTCATATTGACATGAAGTATGAAGTGAAATGGATTGAAACCAGCAAGATTATCTGCCAGTGCAGGGAGTTTATTTGACTAAAAATATCCTGAAATAAGCTTGATAGGTCTGGAAACAAGATAAAATCACTTTGCAAGTTTTCCAGTTTTTGCAGTGTGATGACTATAGTGGATATCAGGCTCTGCCATCATAACTCTGGACCAGGACCACACCACACCTACATAATATAGACTTTCTTGGTCTGCAATTGTCGCAGCAAACACTTATTCAAGCTTATCCAATTAGCAAGACATAACCTTACTGCTCAGTATGGAGGTCAGCGGAAAAGGCTACTGATGGTTCACGCGGTGCTGATTTAACACCCGTGTCAGACATGCTCAATTTCAGCTCTCATTGCAAGCAAGTTGCATCAGACTGCCATCTTGTAGAATTTTGTTAGGTCACTGCTGTCTCTTTGATTAGATTTCAGTTCCAGTTTTCTGTATTTTACATTTAAGGCGTTTAGCTGATGCTTTCAACCAAAGCAACTCAGAAAATGGCTTAAATTCTCAGATCACCAACATTACAAGCTAGAGTAAAGAAAGGAGTGCAAAGGTCAGAGCCACAGCATCCTAACAACAGATGTGACGAGTATCCCTGTGTGTGTGTGTGTGTGTGTGTGTGTGTAAGAAATGGAAAAAAGTACCCGTCAGAAACACACAAGATGTTCCTTTGAGAGTTTAATCTTATAACGATAAAGCAAATTCAGTCGTCTTGAGTAGGCACTTTAGGCACTTAAGGTGGAAATGTTGGTCAAAGGTTACACACTAAGTGAGCAAATAGGAATGTTGCTTAGTGTAGGTACTTTTCCATTTCTTCCTCAACAGTCCACAGCATGTATGATAGAAATGTGCTTGGTAAAGAAAGGCGGCTATTGGTGATCATCACTCAATCACCAACATGAAGTGAATGTCATTCTGAACATCATAGCCTCATTAAAGGTGTGTTGTCAATATATAACGGTCAATAATTCATGAGTTTTGTGAGAACAAGACAGTTTAAATGGAAGAAGCCCATTAGCATGACAAAAGCGTACAGGACTCATGTCGGCGAGCCGTCACAGACGCATTGAGTCATTACTTGAAATATTAAATTTCTTTTGCCAATTCTTTTGATGAAGGACTTCGTCTTGATGGAACTTAATCAGAAATTACTGTCAAAACCTGCCACCTTTAGTCATCTCAGAAGCCTGGCTGTTTGACTCACTCACAGCCCATGGCATGTAAAATTAAGGCACCTCACAGCGAGGGTTTTGGTAAAAATGGAGATTCATTAAAGTTCATTCTATGGCCTCCAGGGAAATCAACAGTGATAGAGTCCAGAGAGCTTTACCGTAATCCAATCTGCCCAGATATGACAATCGGCAGTGCTTTATGAGTAATAAAGTGGGAAATATTTAGGCTGCTCAAAGACTTTAAAGGGCAATCATTGAGCTGGGAGATTAATTCGAATTGACATCGACTCTCTATGTTTGAATCATCATGTACAACTTAAGTCCTTGAATTCACGCCCCACACTGCAAAAAACGTCCATTTTAACGAGTCATTTAGTCTCATAATCAGCCTTCAAATCTTATTTTTTGTAAACCAAAAGAAAGATTCTGCCAGTGAGGTGAGATAACTCCACTTGTTCCCAATGCGGTTCACTTGTTTCAGGAATTTTCTAGACATGAGTGTCAGTATCTTGAAACAAGTCAGAATAAAGCAAAATCACTGCACTGCTACCAAGAAAATGACACTTGTTTCTACAAAATTCTTGAAACAAGTTGATTTGCATTGGAAACAAGTTAAATTCTCTAACAGCATTGGCAGATTTTTTCACTTGTTTTAAGAAAATGACGATTTTAGGACTCAATAATAGACTAATGACTTGTTAAGATGGTTGATTCGAGAATGAGCTGGTGCACTTTTCAATATAATGACCCAAAAGGAGAATCATTCAGTCCAACACATTTATCAACAGTGGCACGTCAGCAGTGCTTTTGTGTGCATCACATAAAACGTCTTTGATTTGTCGGACATACTTTTGCGTTCATGTAACATCGAGTATTGACAGATCCCCCGACTCAAGGCAACAGATCATTCTGCTCCTGACTGTTAATCACAGCAAGTGCAACCTTGACTTTCACTTGGGTATGCCTGTCACACACATTAGTCGGTGACACAGATCACTAATAGCGACTCCGCTTTATGTCCAAATAATTAAAGTGTGGGTCGTCAGCTTCATTCAGGCCTCCAGAGGATGGTTCAGAGCGGGGAGAAGCATTATCAGCACTTTAAGGGCAATGTGCCTGATTTATAATGTTTTGTCAAGATTTTACTTGGAAAGAAGCCACAAAGCTTCATTTGGTTCTTTCAGTTATTCTGAACTGATTCCGAGCGCTAATTAAAGAAAGATTTTTGCATGTGGGACCTGTTTGCATTTTTCACCGTGGCGATAACAGTTACTGTTTTCATTTCTAAGAGTAGTTAAGAGAGGTTTAAATACGGGCATCATAGATCATTATTAATTTAAGAGAATGTAATGGTTTGTCTTGTGTATCATTGTGTCTGTCGAGGGCTTTTATTGCTCCATTAAGGCAAAACTACCAATAGCACTTAAAGGGCTTTCATATGAATGCTCCCCTCTTCAATGTTTTTATGGGAATTTAGGTTAATGTTAATTTTCATTTTTTGTTGCTTAAGGGTGGATTTTCGTTTTAAAGAAAGGATGGTCTTTGCACGGTCCATTAGTCAAGTTGGATTAGTACATTTGCCCTTTAAATCGTATGGGAAAAGCTCCATTCAGCTCTCAATATAGCATTAAAAAACATACAGATAAATTTTTTGCTTTGCTAAACTGAGGAGGTACAGGCAGTCACGGTGTTTGTGCCACACAGTGCACAATGTTATTCTCAGATAGCTCTATGAAAAATATTCTGCTGCTAGTACTGTCATTCATCTGACATGAAATAGAGATTTTCCCCCGCAAAGTTGAAATCCATCATTGTTAAATGTTGACAAACACAGGTTCCCCACCATTCCCTGACTACAAGGTTTGCTGTCATACATCAGTAGTTTGAGTGACTCTTTGAGCAATAAATAGCCAGTGTTAGTAGGCTTTTTACAAAGAAGTGCACAGGCTGCCAAGCAGATCAGGTATTTTTGTTTCTACTGCTGATTTCCTAGAGGCACTTGTAACTTAAAAATTTTTTTTAAAACCCCATAGGTTGTGGACGCCCTGTGCAACAGCACCAATTTTCTCAAAGCAGGAAAAATTACCCATGTAATAATGACAGTATTGTAGTGCTCACTGAGAGGCTTCAGACCTGTTGTGTTAGTTTAATATCTTTAATGTCTCCCTGGAGCAACAATAAACACATTGGGGTGAACAACATGTTTTGCCTCTCAGGTTCACTCATTACAGTAAAAGTCAATAGGTTACTGTTATTTAAGTAAATATAGTTTATTATTATGATTATTGTTATTAGACTGTGTTTATGTGATATGTTAATGTGATAAATTGCTGGATAATGTCATAACAAAACATTATTACATTAACCAGAGTTTATGACTTCATACGGGATGTCATATGTTTAACTGATGATGTCATTATAATAAAGACTAATAATGTTACAACTGGTAAGAAGAATGTCATAACTTGAGTTGTTACATTATTAGTCAATATCATTATTGCATCATGAGGTTTATGTATATAACCCTTCATCACAAAAGCTTTACTAACAACAGACCTACGTAAATTTAACTAATCAACAATCAATCACAAAATAATACAGTGATGGAATACAGTGTACAACATATTAAAACACAATATCTTAACAATATGTTGCACCCTGTTTGATGTAATTATCGCTGGTTAATGTAAGAAAGTCATGTTATTTATTACAGGTTTATAACAGGTTTTATTACATTTTCGACCCATTTAGAGGGACATTTTATTACATTTTGACAGTTATTCGAGAGTTATTACATTATCAGTTGTTACGAGGAGTCGTGATTTTTTTGATTCATTGGTAATTACTCATATCATATTCATGTAGACACTGGCACACTGACATGTCATGCGTGGATGGTAGCGCTGAGGCCGAGACTTCAGATGTGAATCAAACTCTTAACACGTTCATAATCAAGATGGTGCTTCAGATGAATCACCTTCCCGCCTTAGACATGACCAAACTCTGTGTTGAGAGTGCAGATATTACCATAAGGCCACAGGAACAGACTCTAAATTCATGGTCCATGTAGCCCAGTTAAAACAGACACATTGGGGGACAGATGGAAAAGGAGTTCATGCACATAAAAACGATGCGTACACCTTTTTCCACAGGCGTGAGAATGTGCTCACCTCCACGCAACCTGTACATGTGTCCACAGACATAGAAGCCAATGGTGTGTGGGATACGGTAAGACCATGATATGAGTGAGTTGATAATAAATGAGATGATGATTATCGTATAATCCTACGCATTATTAAATGTCAATGCTAAATGCAAAGGAGAGACATTCATAAAAGTGCTGCCCAGTAAATTGAGGCTTATCTAAATGATGTTTTCAGCAGTTATGTCGGCCAAATTCAGCCTTGCATGCCTCTTAACAAGCTTCATTAATGATTCAAGATCATAATAATTTGCCTACTTTGTGTATTCACCAAAGAAAATAATAAGCTGTTATTTTTTTGTCCTTCAAGAACCATATAATATGTTGTACAATGCGTTTATGTACAGCACCGTGGGGTGATTTATGTCTTATGATTTTTTCTGTCAACACATAATATTTTCCAGTGTTAATAAGTGCTAATTTTTCAGTGACAATTATTGTTGACAAGTGTTGATTGGAGTGTTGTTTGCTCACTCATAGAGCTGATATGACTCTGGGGCGGCTGTTCAAAACTAACAGTGTTAAATTACTTCTGATAGGTCTGCACTTATAAAAACACTGGCATAGCGTTGATTTTCACACTCGTAGGGCTCTATTTTCGTGACGGCCAATTCGACTTTGATATAAATCCCTCAAGCAGGAAAAATAAGATAAAACATTTTTAATTTATTCTAACTCTATACACATGTGGCTGTGGTGTGAATGGCTCTTCGCCTAACATCGTTGAACCGTTTCTTCCATTGGGTAACACATAGTAGTGATATGTGCTATAAAGTTACTGTTTACACTGTTAGTAACACATGCGCGTTTGGAGCGAATTGTGGAATTTGAAGTTTCACTTTTGTTTTCACAACAGGAGGCTCTGTTGTACAGAGTACAATGCTGCTGGTCTGCTGTGTATCGCCGAATGACAGACATGACGAGATGCGCACATCAGCCACATTAGAGATCAATTTCTATACATAGACAGATTAAATGTTTTATTTTGTGGCAGTGTGCCACAAATGAGCCTAGGCTATGTATGGGAAACACTGCATCTCACAGCCAAAGACGCCCTCTAGAGGCCATCTGATGAAGCATTGACGACTGACTGACGGGAATATGGCTCGTGATGCCCTCGGCTGCACCGTGGGAAACATAGAACCCTTAGAATTAAATTAACACTGACAATTGTGCTGTGTAGTTTTTAATGCGTTCTATAAAACAAAAACCTTCTCACAACACCACTTTTAACACCAATGGGGCTCAGAGGAGCACCTATAGAGCAGCATGGGTTCAGGAATTAAACACATCAACACAATAACATTTATTCATCTGGGGAAAGTTTGCTGAGCATGCATCCCTTTTTTCAGCAATGCCCTGCTTCACAATCATACAGTTACACACATCCACACTTCTGAGTCCTCCAGAACAACCACAGTCTTCTACTTTGGGGGCAATGTGCCTTGCACAAGAGCACAGTATATATCCACTTTCCCCAGTCCAGGGATTCGAGCCAGAAACCTTTCTTTTCTAATCTTTCGGCTCCTCATCCCACTGTCTAAACCATGCTGCTGAAAGCCACTCTCTGAGCATTTTTGGTTTGCTCAAGGACGTGAGAAATAGAACAGACAGCGGGCCATGATGAATCCAAAATGGTCGAGTCCACAACATGGCCAGTAGGGCTGCACACCACGTGCCTGGCGGCCACAAACTCCATCGCCCCGATAGTTCTGCAGCACCCAAAGCCATGGCTGAGCTGCTGCAGTCAGCCTCCTGGCAGAAACACAGGAGCTGCCAGTCATTTGAGGAATGGCTGAGCCGGCACAGAAATGACTGGCTGATTCATTCCAGAAGGAGAGACTAGAGAGAAGTGGCACATTTTACTCCTCTGTGTATTGGTTGTGATACTTAATTATTTACACTGCGTGGGTTTTTTCTGTTATTCTTTGGAACAGGTTTAAGTAAAGAAACAGTTTGATGGAGGAACATATGCATGGTTCATACGTTACTTCAAACACAGTATTGTTGCTTCATATAATATATGATTTTGCAGGTAATCTAAACGCAACTATATGTCGTTATCATGATGTTTAATGTCTGTTAAGCAAGATGTTGCAGGCGTTGTGAGGCTGCAGTGCTGCACGCTCCTTTTCTTCTACTTCAAAACTTGTCCTCTGCAATTTGACTGTCTCAGGCAGCAGCGAGGCCTCTGTACTTTTATGTTGCTACTGGTAAGAAAGCTGGGAGCCACATCTGTACAGTTCATTGTTGTTATTCTGCATTTGAAAATCATTGTTTGATCAAAGATGAAGACAAATGCAAAAAATAATCCTGTGAACTACACAACGGCTGAAAGGTGTGTGTTTATTTTTGCATTTGTAGCTGTTCTCTTAACATTTGAATCACCATTGTGATTAAACCTGGCTTGAACGCAGCCAGGCAGCTGTCACTGCTTTTGGTGATAGGACTGCTGTTTATCTTCAGTGCGACCAAGATGCATTTGGTGTATAAGCTGCAAATACAGTGATAAATATAATGGTGTTAAAGGTGCAATAATTAAGATTTTAAGGTCCCATACCACAAAAGGACCATAATATATGATAGGGTTGTTGATCAATACCAATGACTCAACCATTACTTCACCAGGTGCTGGGATTTCTGGCTTTCACAACACACTGTCTGGCCCGTGCTGTTTCGGAATACCCCCCCACCCCCCACACAAACACACACACTTACATACACACACCAGTTTACATTTCCAGCTGCTCAACAATAAAGGAAGGTGCTACAGCAGGAGACCGGTGTCACGAGACATTTTGTTCCCCAGCCAAAAAAGCGTTGACAAAGAAGTATCATTATTACAGCTTTTTGCATCGTGATATATTACCTCTTCATTTCTGATGCATCTCCGCTCTAATTAGCTTACTCATTTTTGTTTAATGTGACTATATTATTCATGTAAATTACAGGCCACCGTAAGCCGTGCCAGAGACTTGTTGATGTTGCAATCCCTTCATCGCCAAACGAGGACAGAAGTCATAGATTACTTAATGCCCTTTCAAGAAGCTGATGTTTATTCTCATCTTCTGTGAATCACAAGTCAGCTGCCTCATTAGCCGCCCACTTTAATCTATGCCCAATTCTCTTATTATGCCTTAACAACTAACTAATTCCGAGTGGCAACAACAAGCTAGTTGATATTTCTCAAAAACAAAGCACCAAATAAGTCATCAAGGGAAATGCCACACGGAGACGTAACCTTTTAAAGGGGCTAACCTTTGAGGCTCAGTGGCAAGATGGATAGTCATTTAGTGGAGGTGGAGTAGTGCTGGGTTCTAATGAGCGCCGCCGTGGTGTTTGTGACAGAAATTAACTTTAGGTTAATGATTAGGGAGTGTCATCTGGGAGCTCCTTAGCACAGCAATACATACTGCAAAAGCAAGCACAAACAGGCCTCCATGCTCCATTACAGATGCAGATACACACACACACACACACGGCTGTTTACACTGCAAAAAATATCCACCTTAACAAGTCATTTAGTCCATTATTGAGTCGTAAAATCGTAATTTTCTTAAAACAAGTGAAAAAATCTGCCAATGGGGTTTGATAATTTCACTTGCTTCCAATGCAAATCAACCTGTTTCAAGAATTTTTGTAGAATCAAGTGTCATTTTCTTGATAGTCGTGCAGTGATTTTGCCTTATTCTGACTTGTTTCAAGATAATGACACTCATTTCTAGAAGATTCCTGAAACAAGTCAAACTGCATCGGAAACAAGTGGAGTTATCTCACCTCACTGGCAGAATTTTTCGCTTGGTTTAAGAAAAATAAGATTTAAAGGCTGAATATGAGACTAAATGACTTGTTAAGGTGGACGTTTTTTGCAGTGCACGCATACACACACACACATACAAAAACACACACATACAGACGTAGCAAGGGGGTTTGCCAAATGAACAGTGTCCATCTTGTGGCTTTGCTGATTAAAACCTTGAGACTCTCCAGGATTATTTGGTCAGCAGCTACTCCCCTAGAGTCATTTGGGTGATATGAAGCAGCCACTCTAGATTCAGATCAGGTACTGCAGGAGACTTTAGAGGCTCCTGAACCTCAGAGCGCTCGCCTGCACTGGTTATGTTGTTCAGTACAATTTGTAATTGAATTAGTTTATTTTCTCCACACACACACACACACACAAACCCACAAGCACAAACAAGCACATACAAGTGACAGAGCCTGCCTAAATTTAGTGTTGCTCTCATGCTGAATACAGACTGCCGAGGCCAATATTGATGCATAAGCTTTGCCATGTAACGATCCATGTAAGGTTTTCCTTCCCGATGCAAAAGGTTGAACAGCGTGGCGGTAAACAGTGTCATCGGTCATGTGTGTGGTCATCACTGCGCAGTGTCTTTGAGGTCTGTCTGCAGCGTTGCCTGCATGATGAAGCATCTTGCCCCAGGTTTAAGTCATAAAAGTGAAGCTGCTGGGCCAGAAAACCACATTTTCTGAGTAGGTAATCATGACCATTAATCATGCTGGCACACTTCTCTTTCCCATTGGCCAAAAAGAATAGGTCATGGCTAAAGACTGTACCTCCATATTGGCGGTGAATATGCGCCCCCTCCCCCAACTCAAGGCCATTTGGTCTTATTTGTAGCAACGGTCCTGTGAAATTACCTGAGGTTGTGGTTGTCGAAAATAAAAAAATAATGATAAATTGGCAAATTTGTACGAGTGGAAGCCAATTTAACAGTCTGACACTGTCAACGCCGGCTCTTTTAAAGCTGTAATCTGAGAAGCTTTAGGTATATAAACATAATGATTTTTTTTAATAGTGTGACATTTTTCATCTTTCATATCCCAGTGACTCAAATGTTTGCAGGCAGCAAAGATCTTGTAAACAGATCTTTCAGAGCTTCAAAATACATTCAAACAGCCTGTAATAAGATATTGCATATTGTCAGTTCATGTATCAAAAGCTCAGTCAATTTAATTGGAGTTTCATTCCAAGATGAGATATGCTACTACTTGACACCCACTCTTACAAAATGACTGCTGACATGAAAATACATTTTGACAAATAATATTGGGACATGAATTTCAGCTGTCTGTTAATCTGTTAATGGATATTTTAGCTTTTCTGGGAGCACTTTTGCTGACATTTGGGTTAAGGAATAGGCCTTTAGGTTATTTCTTCCCCTACATTGAAAAAATGTCCACCATAATAAGTAATTCAGTCTGATATTCTCTCATAATGTAAAATTCTTATTTTTCTTAAAACAAGTGAAAAATGTGAGATACCTCCACTCCACGTTTCCAATGCAGTTTCACTTGAATCTTCTAGGAACAAGAGTCGATATCTTGAAACAAGGCAGAATAAAGCAAACAACTCCACTAGTATCAAGAAAAAATGTATCATGAACAAGTGAAAAGCAAAATCACTTTTCACTTTGTTTTACAATGCTGTCACCTCTTCCAAACAAGACAGACGCTCCACTTTCAAGATGATTTAAGGTGCCAACTGATTCAAGAGAAAACTTATGTCTTAAGTCAACTTATCTGTCCCCTTTGGCTGTTTTTTTCCACTTGTTTTCAAGAAAATAAGATCTCAACACATGATTAAGTGACTTGTTCAGATGAACTATCTTTGTGCTGTAGCTTCAGTATGGTAGCCTTTCAATTTCTGGGTTCAGAATTGCAGCTATCCCATGGTGCCTTTTAGGAACTGAGTCAACGCTGAGCAGAATATGACAAAATGAGGTCACACACTTCGCTATGGCTGCAACCGCTGCTGTTTGTTGCTTAGTGCACCATGCCATGCTTTTGGGTATCAGAGTGCGGTCTGAAAACGCCCCTGTGGGCCTTCTGATCTTTAACACACTGGACTGATAGCTGACAAACAAACACAGATACTGTCAAAACTCCCTGACCTCACACTAAACCGCTGTATTGCCGCTGCTGGCAATATTGCTGACATACTGCGCTGAGACGTGATAATGACTTTTCTCATGTGGTGAAAAGAAATCATGGAAATGCTTATTAGATTCAGGGCTCATTTAGAGTTGGAGGCAATTTAAATTGGGACTTTATCTCACGAGTGCGGCATGTCGAGCCTCAGTGGTGAACGTAAAATCGCCTTATGCTGTCTTGGCCCGTCATGACAGCTTTTATGTCTGGCCTTTTGATGGGGTGAAGTGCCAGACACTCACCCCCCTGCCTCCATCTCCATGTATCTGAATGAATACATGCATGCTATTTGGTGGGTGCTTTCATCCAAAGCATCTCTCGGAATAATGTGTGCATATATTTCTAGCAGTTAGAGCCCCTAAACCTGGCAGTGTTACCGCCATGCTCTAACCATTGATCTACACACTGCAAAAAATGTCCACCATAACAAATTTGACCTAGTATTGCGTCTTAAAAATGTAAAATCTACCAGTGGGGTGCGATAATTTCACTTGTTTCCAAATGCTAATCCATATGTTTCATGATTTTTTTGTTATTTTCTCGATACTAGTCAGGTGATCTGCCTTGTTTCAAGATATTTACACTTATTCTAGAAAAATCCTGAAACTACATTGGAAATAAGGGGAACAATCTCACCCCACTGGCAGATTTTTTCAGTTGTTTTAAGACTAAATGACTTGTTAAGCTGTGATACAGCACCATCATGGATTCTCCCACCTCTAAAGTACTTTCACGGTGCTACTATAATCTCACTCTTTGATCAAGGCCCCGGTGAATTGGACTATTTTAATGCATCAGAAGTCAGTTTGATGTTTAAAACTAGAATGTAGAAGCAAAACTGCATTTTTCATGACGCTGGTAAAAGCAGCATGTTGTGCTGTGCCACCAGTGTTAATGTTAAACTTGTCTGTTTGAATGGAAGCCCCACAGCGGATTGCAGCACTCTCGTAAAAAAAAAAACCCACAACTCTGTGGTGCATTTGTTTAGAAATGAGCCCAATCTGTCAATGTTTGAATGGTTTTTGTGAAATGTTAATGAAATAAACAGCCTGAGATCAAAATATTTGCATGCTATTATGTGTGACTCACTTGAGACAACAGCATTTGCCTATTTTTATTTATTTTTTTTTTCACTTTTACTCTTTCAATTTTTCCCCATCAGCTCAATGGAGGCTCGTTTTGGAGAGTGTCTCTGTGCAGGAAGCTCAGCGGTGGAAAAACAGCGCCACCACAGGGCCGTTTGGAAACAGCACCCGCTCCTCTGGACACACGAGGCCTTGCAGCCGGCTGGCGATAAAATGTGATTTTCCCACCCAAAGAGACTGCTCATGCGGAACACCTCTCAGACTGAACCAGCCTCTCTCTGTGGTGTACCTTACTGTGAAATCTGTAGGAGAATCATCTCCCTAATGGTGTGCCATCTCCATAAAAAGAAATGAGCTGAGAGAGAGAGAGAGAGAGAGAGAGCTGAAGAATAAGACAGGGAAAGGTAAAGGGGGAGGAGGGAGGGTTAGAGCAGCAGTGAGAAACGGATAGAAAGGGAGAGTGACTGATATACGCAGGAATGAAAGAAAGGAAGAAAGAAAGAAAGAAAGAAAGAAAGAAAAAGAAAGGCCAGCTTACCCTCTAGATCAGGGCAAATAGTATTTTAGTAATGTCCTATCTCCATCAAACCATACATGGAGATTAGTATGGACAGGCTGGAGTGGGGAAAGGGTAGCAGGTATTGTGTATTTGCCCATCGGACCCATTGATCAAAGTAAACACACTCTGAGAGACGCCCCATGTGGAATGGATCAATGAGGATCAATGAAATCAGACCAAACAGGCCACAGCCAGTAAATATCAAAGGTTGATTTGCCTGGCAAGGGATGTATCAGAGCAGAATAATAAGCAAGGTGAACTTCGCTGAAACAATGGAAGTTGTGCTAAAAGTGGGCCATAAATCACCACCGGCACTTCAACATATGAAGGGTTTAATTCCGAAACTCGAAAAAATGACCCGGCGTCCATTACTCAGCAGATGATTACATCCCCAAAGGCTTGAGATAGCTGATAACTTCAGTAATATTAAATGCTGAGGTTTGCTTTCATGCCAGCCATGAGTAATGTTTAACTGAAGTACTGTTATTGGTGAAGCCCAGCATTGTATTTTTTGCAGAATATCGAGATATCTTCCTCTACAACTCATTCAAAAACCAAATGTTGCACTGTTTACTAGCTGGAATAAACACATTTCAACTAAGTCACTGTTTCATCATCAGTAGTTGAGTACTAATAACTCCAATTTGAAATGTTAAGATTAATCACCAATTCCACCAAGATAAGATTTCCTTGTTTTATAAGAGCAAAATTTGACATAACAGGAATATATTCTGAAGCTGAACTAAATAATTTAAGTAGGCAGGACGCATAAATGAATTCATGAATCTAAAGTCAACTACTGTGGTAAAAGTTGAGAAACCTCAAAAATATCTTGCAGCATGTTGCCTTTAAGTTTTCTCAGTTTTTTCTTTTTTTTTACAGTGCATCATTTTCTCAGCCCATCTGTCACATTTCCAAACGGTGACTGTTGCATTTGGATCTCATTTAAACTCTTAATTTGAATGTAGAGCAGAGTGTGTGACATGCAAAAGCTGAAATCTCTGTGTAATTTGACCACACAGCATTGCCACCATTGTACTTATTGTATTCCAATATCAGGTAGCAGCTGGGTAATCACACGCATCTGCTGGAGGCATTTTTAATCAACAGCTATACGGAAAGGTGCAACAGTGAAATCCTGTTACTGTGAAACCCAGATGCAGAATATCCGTCGCCAATGGCCCAATTTGCACAACACTAATATTGTATATAATATTAATGAATGACCCTTTAACCTCTGTGTTTCATGAAACACATTCGCATAATGAAATTCGCTGAAATCACCAGTGCCCCAGATACAACTGTATGATGAAGATTTTGCAATTCACTTTATGATTTAGCAATGCAAGACTTTTGCACCAAAAATGCTCTCTATTGCCAACTGATATAATGCAACAGTGATTCAACCTATAGCCGGTTCATGAAATATTTTACATTGTCTGTTCTAAACAGCTGGTGTCTGGTAGGTCTTTCCTAGGAAAAATCCTCAGGTGCACAAGAAGTGATGCGGTTTACATTTCCAGCAGCAGCAACAGCGATTAGTTTAGAATGAACAGAAGAAGAACCGGGTAGTTAGCATGAGCAGCGATAGCCACCATGGCTGAACAGACAAAGAAAAGAGCGCCACCTACAGAAACTCAAACTGCATCAACAGAAAATCCAAGCTCCGCCCACACTGTTTGATTGACAGGTGATCTCTGGGGAAGTGCAGTGCAGAAACACCACAGCAGAGAGCGCTTAGCAACAAAGATAGAACCAAAAAAACAAACAAAAAAAAAACAAACAAGAATTTCTCATATCACCACTTTAAAGTATTACCCTCATTGTTTTTGTTAGCAAAAATGTGTTGGTGCGTTTCATTGTTTCAACTATTTTGCTATGAATTAGCCAAGAAAAAACTCATAATCATTATTTTAATGCCTATAAATTCATTGAAGACTTGCTCTCTTCATTTTTTTGAAGATATGGATGCCCCATTCCCATCAAAGCACCTCTCTTCTATAACTGTGAAGCCAAGGCAACAGCCTTCCAACAGTGTGCTACATGTGTTATATCAACATAGTCTAGCAATAAGCATCATAAGCTAAGTGTTAATTGAGTAATACTTGCATACTTAGTGCATACTATATCAGTAGCAAAAATGCGTTGCACAGTGTAAGGCTTAGCAAACATGGCAAGGCAAAAACTTAAACATAAAACAAGGAGGAGAAAGTGTTTAATCATGTAAAATAATTCCAGTGAAATGGCCAAATCCCAACTGTAGCAGTTTATAACACATACTTGGGTATATGCCTTACCTGGTAAACATTGTTATTCCAGTCATTTTTTCCCTCTAACTTTAGTGCAAAATCTCGACAGTATCCCACTCTGAAACACTCTCTTTGAAATCCAGCTGTGTTGACAATCTCGCCTCAGAGTTTGGCTTCAATGCAGCCTAACACTTTCTCATGTATAGCACATCAGGAGTCGGTCTCACTGACATATTACGTCTTTGTTTCTCCTCCTTCTCCTCTCTGCTCTCTCCAGCAGTCTTTTATGCAGCACAACCTCTGCATTATAAAATAGAAAGTCAACTCAAAATCAACTTAAAGAAATCCCAGGGTGTTTTAAATTAATCTGCTTCACCAGGCACTGGTCACATATCAATCTCGCTGTGTGTGTGTGGGTGTGTGTGTGAGAGAGAGAGAGAGAGAGAGAGAGAGAGAGAGAGAGAGAGAGAGAGAGAGAGAGAGATTGCATGCATGTACACAGAAATTCCCTCAGAGGCCAAAACAGATGATTTTTGAGTTTCAGCTTAAAAATATGAATTTCTCGTGGGAGACAGTGCAGTTGAATGCTTTGAATAAGACTGAGATATTTCATTTGGCACCCAGAAACATGAATAGAGAGATTAATACTGATCAATATCTTCGGCTTTGTCAATTTGAAATACCTTGACACAATGTTTTAATCATTTTGGGTTCTTTTTTTTCTTATCATCCAAATACCAGACAACTGTCTACCAGACAAATGAACAACAATCTCACACACCTCACTGACATGAACAGTATCTACATAGACTGTACATGCTCTGTATCAGCAGCAGGTATCCAGAAGCCGTTTTTTCACGTACAAAAGACACGCCTCTCTAATCAATGCCACACACACAACACAGCTACACATTGTACAAAAATCACACCACATGGTAAACATTGTGATTCAGTGGTTTCAAAATGTGTCCATAGTGCATGAAACACCGAACAGACGGGGTTTAACCTGATGTTATGCTTCTCTGTGGCACAAGTGCGGTACGCTGTCCAGTTTCCTTTGAGCTCCACCAAGAGTCGGATGAGTGAACTCACATGATAAGCTTTACCGTCTGTCTTTATGAGTAGGTAAAGGAGGTACAATAGCCAGCAGACGGGTGGGTAGTGTGTGTGTGTGTGTGTGTGTGTGTGTGTGTGTGTTTGTGGTGATGGAGGGCGGGGAGGGGTGGGACTGATAGCGGGACATAAAACTTTATTGCATACCAACGCTCCACCAATCTCTAATGCACCCCTAATGTGTTCGGACCACCACAATCTTCTTCTTTCTTTTTTTTTTTTCTCTCTCTCCAACAGGCTAAGCATAGCAACAGTTTCACCAAGTCTCCCCCCCCCCCCCCGCCTCCACCCCCAAAATCCGTCTAATCTCGGAAAAAAAAAGGTAAATTATGCAGTAACTTAGGAAGCCGAATCAGCCACGAAGATTTTAAAAGATGCATGCAGCGAGCGTACATTTCACACAACGCCAAGTCTGAATCTCATGAAGGCAAAGTAGCACTTTGTTTTGCTCTCACCTTACCTGTGCGGCTGCCTGACGTAGAGTTCCAGATGGGTGGTTTGCAGACGACTGATACCTCAGGTTGTGGACGCTGTGCTGGAGTGCGCACGGCGAGCGAGCAGCAGCAGCAGCAAAAGCAGTAGGAGGAAGGAGATAGAAAAAAAAGAAAAAAAAAAGGGAGGAGGAGGAGGAGGAGGAGGAGGAGGAGAGGAAGGCGCAAATGCTGAATTATGGATGTGGAGAGGGGAGAGAGAGAGAGAGAGAGAGATATTCCTCTGCCGCTCTCACTCCCCAGATCGCGGAGCGTGAATCATCTCCTGCATGGATCAAATGGCACAGTCCACCGAAGGGCTGGGTCGGTGCGGTGAGCAGAGCAGAGGGTATCAGCCGAGGCAGGGATGGGATGTGGAGGGGTGGAGGGGTGGTGGAGGAGGAGGGGGGGGTGGTGGAGGGGGGGGTGGGGTGTGGTGAAGTTATGCTATATGAGAAACACAGCGCAGCAGAGAAGTGTTACAGATAGTATGAGGAGCCATTCTTCAGCTAAAAACATTCCACGGCTTGCTAAACACTCTCACGTTCTCCCTCTCTCTGTCCCTCTCTTTCTCCCCTCCCACCTGTCTCTTTCTCTTCCTCTCTCACTCCATTCTGCACACACACACACACACACACACACACATACCCCTTCCTCGCCTGTCTAATCAGTACACCCTGACGGTAGCTAATAGTCCTCTATTTAACCAGCCAATCTATATCTGGGATTCTTTATGGGACAAATCTCTGGGTACGGCTCACTACGGACATAAACAACTGCATTTTTCACCCCATGTGCAAGTTTTTTGCTTCGCCACTAGTGCAGCTTTGAAGTAATTGCCAACTTGTATTCACAGTCATACCACAAGCATGCTGTCTTCTGGTATGTGTAGTGAGGAGTCGAAAGTTCATGGGGTCCTGACAGGAGTTCACCTGACAGGAATCAAAATGGTTGTTAGTGTGTAAATATTTCATGATCTGATTTTCACATGAATAAATGTTCGTTTTTTTCTACTCTCTACCTCCAACACCATAGTGATTCAAGTGATTCAATATAGTGATTGGAACCAAACTCTTTATATTATGTAATGTAATAATGCGTAATATTTTCAAATATTGTACAAGGTTTCATCAGGTACAGTTCTACAGTTTCACTTGGGTTTTCTAATCTAGTGTTATGTGAAGTGGACACTCACCTCTAATCATAATCTCAGGTTTTGCTGCTCTGTATGTCCAACTGATATAACGCAATAGTGATTCAACCTGCTGTTCAATCACCTGGCATCGGGTTCATCTTTCCCATAAAAATCCTGAAGTGATGCATTTTACATTTCTGCCAGCAGCAACAGCGGCTTGTGTTGGAATAAACAGAAGAAGAACTGGGTAGTTAGCATGAGCAGCGATAGCCACCATGGCTGAACAGACAAAGAAAAGAGAAACTCAAACTGCATCAACAGAAAATCCAAGCTCCGCCCCCACACTGTTTGATTGACAGGTGATCTCTGGGAAGTGCAGTGCAGAAACGCCACAGCAATGAGCACTTAGCAACAAAGATGTCACCAAAATAAAAATTAAACAGGATCTCGTAGATTACCACTTTAACGCTATTTCAGTGC
The DNA here is from genome assembly GCF_048128805.1 of Centroberyx gerrardi. Taxonomy (NCBI): domain Eukaryota; kingdom Metazoa; phylum Chordata; class Actinopteri; order Beryciformes; family Berycidae; genus Centroberyx; species Centroberyx gerrardi. The sequence continues at coordinate 4,861,454 of NC_136018.1, read as the reverse complement.
TGCCATGTTATTACTGGTTGTGTTTCATTAAGTTTTGTTTAATTTCATTCCTCAGTTACAACCTTTGGTAGTGCTCTTGTGGCTTAGTAACTAAGCTGAATCTGATGCAGAATGTTTGCACTAATAATGCCTTAATATTTGATGTGTGCTAAGACATAATGCTTTTTTGTTTATTTCAAATCTCTTACTCTCCTCAAATACACCTCTGACATTCTTTACCACAAGGTCTAAAGTGGAACCATTTGGAAGAATTCTTGGCTGTTATTGTTGTGGAAGACAGAAAGGGACCATTTACTCCGAGACACATTTTCCTCTGTTTCCATTTGATTTCTGTCATTTACCATGAGAGGCAGATGATTGAGCTGATTGCCGTCTCCAGTTTAAGAAACAGTTGCACACGCGTGCTCCTATTGAATACCAATAAGCGGAAACAACCCCTCCGTATCCACGCTCCATTCCTGCAGAAGCCATTGACGTAAAGTGTTCTCCTATCTTTATTTCAATCTATACCATCAACTGTGAGGCCTCTTCAGGTGTGTGCATCGTCGTATTGACGGCACCGAGGAGCATTTGTCTCCCTCCGAGCATGCCCTTGGCTCCGTGATTGAGCTTTACACCTGCGTTTTCATCCCTGTTACGTTTCTGCCTTGTTGAACCTATCTTCAGCTTCTCTTGTGCCTACCGCCACGGCTCTTCCCCCGTCAATGTCAGGCTGTCAGGGAGCGAGGGAGTCGGCGACGGCTGCTCTGCAGCCTCGGCCCAGCCATGCGTCTGTAATCATTCTCGCAGTTGCGGTGCTGATTGGTGCTCCGGTGTCGGGGCCTGCTGTAGGTGAGTGATCAGCCGTTCTCTGCGATACACAAGTCTGCGGTTGATCAATTGCCCCATTAATCCAGCAGCAGAATGGATAACACACTAGCAGCTAGCAGGGATACGCGCTCTGCCACGGTGACACAGGCACGTGTTCTCGCTTTAAAGCCCTTGTTAAACAACCCCTGAGGTTGTTTTAGGAAGGTCTTACACGGATGATATCCCCTCTATCCATTTGCATAATATTGTACCTTAAGAGCGGAATATTGCTCTGAGACGCAAGAAGCCAAGGTCTACCTCTGACAGTGTGCTGGCTATAATGCGGTGTTGAGTTCGTTGAATCAATCGTTCAATCCATCCAGGAAATGATCACTTGAGCCAATTTAATTCCTATTAAGTCCTTGGAAATGTAGCCAAAACAAAGCATGCAATCACCAACAGTCACTAAAACTGTTTTCTCACTGCATACAATGGAGACATTAGAGATATATGATAATGCAGTCTAATGGAACTAACACCGAAATGGAAAAAGACAGTGGCCTCAGGCTGCAAACGACTCAGCCTTTTATCTGAGTTGGGCAGTAAGGTGGCCTAGTGGTTAGAGAGCCTGTCCTGTAGCTGAGAGGCCACAGGTTTGATCCCTGCAACAGTCAATGTGTGGCCATTAACAACCATGAGTGCTTTTTACTCACAGAGCTGAGTATATCAAGTATGTATATGATGTAGTATGTATATGACATGTATATGATTGTATGTAAAGCCCTTTGAGACTTGACTGTGATAAAGGGCGATATAAATAAACAAGACTACACTAGACTAGACTGAAACGTCCCCCCATTAATTTTCTCAGCATTTCTAGACAATTCAGAAAATCCCAAAAGAGTTTTAAGCTTTGAACTGAACCAACCAGCTTTCAATTGAACCATGAGCTTATAACAACAGATTCAGAAAAAAACTATAAATCAAAAAAAGGCCAGGGTAAAAGACTGTAGTGTTTTTTAAGGGGGAATGAACTACTCATCCCATCGCAGCATTGCGAATGATACAATTCCTTTCCTTTCCCTAATTTTCAACAGTGATACTGAATAATATAAGCTAACAATTTAATGTAATGGTGATTACTGATTTGCACAAATAAAAAAAACACACCATATCTGACAATAAAACCATGGTATTGTGGTGCCAATCACCGATACAGGTTGCTAGCCGACTAACTTCACTCTGGTCTGGCTACCAAACTTATACAACTTTGGAGCAGGTAACGTTTCTATGGTAACAGCGACCTCTCTGATTGGTGGGAACTCGCTAAAGCTTGTGGATAGTGTTGTGTTTAACGAGGAACTCTGGAATAAAACATGATTTCTTAACACTCAAGTAGAAAAGATTGACTGATGGATTCTACAGGAACGTACAGTATACAGTCGTTTCACAATCTGACAGCTCATGCTAAGTCTACCGTTAAAACATTACAGCTAATAATTATGGGAGAAATTAATTGGAAATGTACTTTGTAAGTTTCTCTGGATAATAGCTACTGTGGTAAAAGAATGGACAATATCTAGAGGTAGATATAGATATAGACTAACTGACAGACTTACATGCATACATAGACAGGTACTTAGATATAAATGTATACTATACCGTCTCCGACTCTCTCTCTCTCTCTCTCTCTCTCTCTCTCTCTCTTTGGTTTATTTATAGAGCAGCCATGTTCCACAGATGTTGGTCTATTTTCCTTTCAAAATTACTGCTTTGTTTATCTATCCATTATTGTATCCCCATGGCAACAAATTGGCAAGCAACTCAATTATTAAATGTCTTTAAAGTTATTGTTAAAGAAACACAGCAGCTGACTCACCGGAAGACATTTTTGCCTCAGCAGCCGTATTAAGATGCAAAAAAGATACTTGAGTCAAGTGACTTCCTCAGTCGGTGTATTGACTCTGTGCCTCATTCAGTGTTAACAGTTTCTCTCTCATTTATTTTGGTGCCTGGGTGCTGCAAAATTATGGACTGCGATTCAGCACATTTTCTCCTTGCAGCGCCACTGTTTGAATATAATTTTGTTTGCCGACTGTATCTATTTATGAGCCTCTTCCTTGTTAACACTGTGAGAGTTTTACAGCATTTTGTGTCTCTTCAGTTTGTGAGGAAAGTGATCAGTCATAGCTGCTGATTGGGGAACTTGAGTGATGAATTGTAGATTCCACTCAAGTAAATGCATGCTGAAGCAGAAGTATGGCAATAATGTCTGGCACATTAATTCCTGGCTGCATCTCCATAGCTTATATGAATATATACAGCTACGGGTCATAAGTATCAGCAAACAAACAAATAAGTAAATAGACAGACAGACAGACAGACAGACATGCAGATAGATAGATAGATAGATAGATAGATAACTGCTTGAAGTAAATCATTCAAAATGTTAACATTTTGTTAGGCAAGGTCTTATTACTTCCATCATTTGTTTTATTGTTTTTCCAATAAATCATTTTGTAATAGCAGATCCCACTATATTCAAATGGTGGCTGTGTTAGCCTTTGATATTAGTCAACATCTTCTCTTTTGGTGTGACATACGGTATATTTCCGAATATCCGGGATCCGGTGTAACTGCGGCTAAACTTGGGTGAATGCCGATGAGGAACCCTGTGGCTTGGATGTCAGAAGAGAGAAGGGACAAGGGTGGATGAGAGCAGGTATGTCGCTGGATTATCAAACGGCAGCATCCCTCACATGTTCTGTTGAATTCACCCCATAACACCTCCAGAAAGGCTCATCCATATATGTATACTGGCATCACCCAACCTATATACATCTATACACTCACAGCACTGACAATACATACGCTTCTCTGCAGCCTTAACTCCTTTTAGTTTGGTTTGTTCGGGTGAGAACAGTGCCATCTGAACTCGGGCGGCACCAAATAGCCACACAAGGTCTCAGTCCCTCCTCCAAGCAAAGTGTGGCGTGGTTTGTGAGTGAGAATGTAACCCGAACCGACTAGAAAGAAATGACCACAGAGCACAAGGTTTTATGGGTATAAGGAGACGGATGCTGACATCTGATAGCCAGCAGTTGCTCATGCTAGCCTAGCATAACAAAATGAATTGAGGGCAAACCGCAGTCTCGACTGATGCTCATATTCAACTATTCCTCATGTGATCTTAACTGGTATGAACACCAGAAAATGTAAATTATGGCATATACAAGTCGATCATGCTTAGCTAAAATTACAGGAACTGGAATTGGATTTGTTTTGACTCCCTCCTCCCACGAAAAAATGTTTAACCTTGCAGGACGACAGGTTACCAAAACTCTGCCTATATATAATAAATAATGAGCCTCTTGTGAGTCCATGTGACCTTTGTTTACAATGGTTGTTCGCATGTAATTGGGCAGTGTGGACCTAAACAAACCAAATACAAAAATGCAACAAGTTCGCTTGTTAGCATTAAGAAGTTAAGTTTTCCACCACGGTTTGGACTAAGGCAAATGAAGCTGTGATCGCACCCTTACGCTACACTGACATCCACAAAAAGGCTTACACTTCTATGCTTATCCTTTTGACTTGACGACATCCCACCTGAACATTTCTCCTTTGCTTTGAGGTCCTTCCCCATCGCAGCTCGGCGTTGAGGTGCTGCCGTTACGTCCCCACAGAGCTGACTGGCATATCTCCAGGAGGAACTGATGAGTCGCGTCTCAATCATTAATTAAGAAGATTAAGCTGAGCAATGCACTCGCTCATTAGCCGTCAGAGTGACTGGGCGTGCATTGTGTATTCTGCTTGCCGCCGCTGCCCCGTCTCTGGACAATATCAAGGTCACTGACAGCCACTGTCTTTGCTAGCTGTTGCTTTGCTGTGCTCCGCTAACAACATTTTGTGTACTGCTTGTATTCCATCAGGCATACACTTGGCCGCCTTGTTCTACGAAATTAGCTGATCATTACAGAACGGATGAAACATAATGACTCTGAAACGTGGCACACTTTTAGGTAATTATTGAGGTTGCCATGCCCTGTAAATTCTCATTCGCTTGTCAATTTCCCTTTATTACTCCTACTCAGTGCTATACACTCAGGATACTACAGAATACAACCTAAATAGCTGCTTGCGTATGTGTCTGCCGCAGCTATACATCCGCTAACTCTACTCTTAGTGCGCTGAATGTCCCCGACACAAATAAATGAATCCATACGAAGTGGTAAACGATGAGTGAGGAAGGAGCGGGGCTCTCTCTTCCAAGCCCTCCATCATCCTGTCTCCCAATCACCCACGATGATTGAGGCCAATCAGTGGCATCAGGGTCTGCCTCTTTGCTCTCCCCTCTCCTCCATCTATGACCCATTCTAAAAAGCATTAGCCCTTCCACTCAGAATACCGTTCTCCCAGCAGAATCTTCCCACACTATGCCGGCGCCTAATTGAGGTTTTCTAAATCCCCTCCTCTTTACCTATGGCTCAATCATGCCGAGATTGCATCGTCCATAAACATTGTGCCTTTCATGTGTAGGTTTCTCTCTCTCTGTGTGTGTGTGTGTGTGTGTGTAGCGTGTGTGTGCATGCCTGCGGATGGCAATAGGAATGTGCACCCATGCCATTTGGAAATATTTTCCCCATCTAGGGAAAACCTGGGTGTGCAGAGCTGCAGCACCTGAACTTTAAGCATCGTAGTTAATTTCAAAATTGAATTAATCTGTGACCTTTTCATATTTCCGTTTTGCTGCTCTCTATCGGCAATTGATAACACAATAGTGATTCAACCCATACCCAGTTCATGAAGTCGTTTACATTTGCTCTTCTAATTGGGTCAGGTAGGTCTTTCCCTGGAAAAATTCTCTGGCGCACAAAGTGATGTGTTTTACAATTCCGGTTTGATTGGAATAAACAGAAGAACTGGGTAGATAGCATGAGCAGCGATAGCCACCATGACTGAACAGACAAAAAAAAAAGAGTGCCACCTACAAAAACTCAAACTTTGTCGAGAGAAAATCCCCAAAAAATGACGCTACAGTGTTTGGTTGCCAAGTGACCTCTGGGAATCGCAGTGCAGAAACACCACAGCAATGAGCGCTGAGCACCAAAGATGCCGCCAAGTTAAAAAAAAACACAAGAACCTTGCGGGAATACCTCTTTAAAATCCATCTCAGTATTGTATTTTTGTTGTATTTATGGCCACATAGTCAATCACAACATACATGGATTTCTCATTCATAAGAGCATCACATTTGGGAAGATGTACTGGCCAGCGTGGGGTAAAATATGGCGCGGGTGTCTCCGGCCCACGCACCCCCTGAGCCTTTTGGTTTGGGTGACACACTTCTGCCTGGGAGATTTACTGAGCAACGTTGGGGCCATTAGTCACCGCACTGCAGGGTCAGAGCTCTGTCTCGGCTGTCTGCCTCGCGTCGGCCTGCAGAGACTCATCCGGCGCTAATGATAGCAAGGTGTGAGCTTGTGGACATTTCCTGCGTCACCTGTGACCCTTGTGTTACTTCAGGAATGGGGCAACTGGTGGCTCGTGAGATGCATCTGGTCCCCGCCCCTCGTCAAAGCAGCCCGTATTTTTAAATTCAAGGTACAATAAGTCAGATTTTTTACTGTCCATAACACAAAATGGTCCTAATATATCGGTTGGAGGTTTCATAGGTTGTTTATCAAAACCAATAACTCAACTGTTACTTGACCAGACGCTGTATCGTTGCATGTTTTGTGTAATCGGTACCTAAATATCTTCCTGATATCAGTTTGAAACAGTTCCCAGAGCTGTTTTAATATGAATTTTTACCAGGCCATTACATCAGATTGTGAAAATTTTGTGCTCATTTGGGTTGACGTTGAACTGGGTTCCCTTGATTTGAGACCCGCTTGAAACAATATGCATGTTTTTACCTTAGGAGCTCTTGAAACTGACCTTTTCCCTGTTACTTCCCTTATTTTTGGCTTCACTTATTTTCTAAGCTAATTTTTCCTAAACCATGTTCTCAGCAAATCCTGGTCTTTTTCAGCAACACCCTGCTTTACACTCCTTCAGTTACAGATGTTCATACCTGGGTTCTGCCTGATACTACCACAGTCTTCTACTGTTGCACTGTTGTAGTTGGTGGCATAAGAGCATCTCAAGAGCACCTTGATAATAATTGTTGCATAAATAAATGTTTCAGCCACTTCAGAATTCGAACCAGCAACCCACCAGTCAAAAGCTTGCTTCTCTAACCATGGCATTACCATCTACCAAAGCTCTCCATCATCTCCAGAAATAAAAATCTGACTGCTGTATATTCTCAGGATGAAAGAGCGGATGTAAGACAGCCAGAAACTTGTAACTTGCCAGGGTTTCTGGGGCCAAATTTCCCTTTCAGACGTGGCTGATATAAATCATATATCACTGAACATATTATGATTTGGTGAACAATATCAAAGGATCCTTTGAAGGTTTTCTTTTTTTTTTTGTCAGATTTTTGTCTCACCTGCACAGTTCTGTATTTTTTTTCTTTATGTGTCATTTATAGGTGCAAACAACTAAACTAAGGATTATGAAGAATTAACACATTGATTAAATTATGTAATGATCATTTGACAATTAAATGATTAAATGTATGTAACTGAATATCTATTCAGAATTTAACAGATGTTCAAATTCATGCATTATTTTCCAACATATTGCCCAGATTGCCCGCGTTTCACCCTATGAGTTGACTTCATGTGTGTGTTGAAAAATAGAGTGCTCATACATACACACACACACACACACACACACACACACACACACACACACACACACACACACATATTGGCTGTTTTGAATTGTTTTTGTCTCCATCACCAGCAAATTTACTCATCCCTGTATCACCTACCTGTGGAAATATTTCATTGGGCGGTCACATGTCATTTAAACACACACAGCAGAGGTGTGAGATTGCTCTAGTTCCTCTCGTTCAGGATTTAAAAAAAAAGAAATTGCTGCTGTTGTGTAAAAAAAAATAAAAATTTCCCTTTTCTTACTTAGATTGATAGTTTATATGGTCATTTATGTGTTGAGTGGGTTTCATGACCCTCGGGACCTCCACACTTATGAAAGGCTGATTGTAAATGAACTATGAAATGAACTAATTCTGTTTCCCGTAAGAAAAAAATGTCCAACATTTGCATCAGCTTTTTGAATTTATCCAAGGATGCCTGTGGAACATGAAACTGCCAAAAAAAATGATAAAGTTGAAAGGTTTTATTATTGAAAATGTAATATTCAAAATCTCTTGCGTGTAGAAGAGACATTTCGTCAATAGAGGACTTAAGTTGCATCACCGACTAATCTGATTTCATTTTGTAAGAAGTGTCACTGTTTTAAAAGGTGGATATCTCCCTTTTGAATGTGTTGTTCTTTAAACTTTATGATGAGAGTGTTTCCATTTTCAGTTATGAGTCATGCAGCGCAAAAAAAAATGACACTTAGTCTTGTATTCCTGTCAGTATTTTTTGGAGAAAATGGAAAAAAAAGAATCTGCCATTAGTAACAAATAGAAAGAAAAATAACATTTCACACATCAGTACTTGACTAAATAGCTTGTTAAAATGCACTTTTTTTTGTTGCAATGAACAAAGTTTGAGGCGCTGCTCCTTCTGAATGATCATCTTGGGTGTAAGGGATCTTTATTGGCTCTCTGACCGCCTTTGATCTGACCAGACTCCTTTGATATGGATTATTCTCGATTGTCCATATTGGCAGGATAATGCAAGATACAAAATGCAATGCCATTTCATCTCCCGAGGGAAATTCGGTGCGTGCAAGGCCAGCACAGAACAACAACAACAGCATGAATCATACACAACACCGGACAACATACAACACACAAGGTAATTGAAGGTATCTGCAGACATTTTTTTTTTTGTTTTGTCTTTTGCGAGACGAATGGCTGTGTTATTTGCACTGGCACGGTTCCATTTGCTGCCTATGAGTTAGTTTAGGCCTACATGTGACAGAAGAAACTGAAAAAAAAAAAGTGGAAATTCAAATTCGTAAGCCAAGAAAAGATTATTTTTTGCCACAGATAATTTGCTTCCTAGATGAACATCATTCAGTTATTTTGTTGATATGTTACATTTCAGAGTTTCAAATTTCAAGGCTCAACCAGCCATGAATGAGGATGAAAATCAGCACGATGCATTTCAAACTATTAGTTGAGCCGTCTGAATATTTTGAATATTTTACCATATTATGAAAGGTAGCTAATATCTGAGAGCTCTTCAATTGTAATGAATCGTTTCCTCTTTTCTGGGGCGATCTGTTCTTTTAAAAGATCCTATACTGTACCTGACTGATCGGTAATTGTTTTTCACACCAGCAGTTATTTACACCCTGTCTCTCATGCACAAACCAATGGACAGTTTTCAAATAACTGGCGCAGCATAGCAGGGGTGGTCTGCCTTTAACACGAGAACAGCTTCCAGGCACCATGATATTTAGCAGGAGGAATCCGGCGGACCAGATTTGATGAGGATGACTTTAATAGAAAACGACATGAAGGAAAATGCCGCACATAAGCCTGTTGTTCCACTGAGGCACTGGGAGGCCATGAGGATAGACTGGGAGAAACCGAACGGCACAAAACACAGCGATGGCTCTGGCTGGAGCCCAAAACAGATCACTTATTTATTGGCAAAGTCTGTTCACAAAAACTGACGTCTACCATTGGAGAAAAGTGACACCTCCTATTGGAAAAATTGGTTGTAGCACAAAACTGCATAAATAATCAATAATTAATGAAATAATTTGTGATGCGTTCTCACAATTGCCATAAGGTGGCGGTGCGCCAGATATAGTGGGCCACACAAGTCCTTGGTATATAAAATTACAACAATTTTACATATTGGATCATCTGTATTTTTCAGGTATTGAATGACTTTTATTTCCCCCAAATGGGTATTGAACCCTTCAATGTGAACACACAACTCATCACACACCCAGTTATTATCAAAACAGTGCCATCCAAGCAAGATGATGATTGGATTGTATTTTTTTATAATTGCTTTCATAATGAATAATATGTTTTATCCATTTGCATGTGGTCGTGTTTGCTTTTATTTCATTATGCTGGAAGCCAAAAAAATTAGAGATGGCACTCTTTTACTCACAGCTGACATCAATTAGCAGAGAGGATTCGGTTTTCCGTTCCTGATTACTGTAATGAGCTTCTCTTCATTCTGCTCAAGCATGCACAGGATTGTTGGATTTCATTTTCGATACCGCATGAATTATAACTTATTATTTACCTGCTTTTATGATATAGTGCATGCAAATAGTATGCATAGCAGCCAAGGGTGTTTTCTGCCATATGATGAGTATTGACAGAGATAGCATTGTGTGGCAATGTAGCCAAATATTAAACAATTCTTCTTCTTTGTTTTGCTCCCATGAATCTATTTTTCTCCTTTTGTTTCTAAGCTCAGTGAACTCTGAACACAAGGCTCTGTGTAGTCAGTTATGATCAGACTTCTGTAGCAGTCTGAGCAGCCTTCCAGCAACAAGACAGAGTCCAGCTGACTTCTGTGAACCTATTTGTGAATGCCAGATGAATGGTGTGTATGCGTGTGTATGCGTGTGTGTGTGTGCATGTGTGTGTGTGTGTGTGTGCGTGTGTGTCTGGGGTCGTTCTCGGTATGCGCTGCAGCGTGTTTAATTCCACTGAGTGTCTAAACTTTTATTCTGCCATGGGTGATCTAGTACTACTAAAATATTAATGTGCAATATTATGTGTAAGATGCATTCTGAATTTGGAAAAGTTCTATTCCAGTACACTGTATATCCTTTCAAAATCTCTAAAAATGAATCCGGTATTTAAAAAGTCATTTTGTCAACAAAGAAGTTGATGTGTTGGAAATATATCATGTCAATATTTCAACAGATATGGTGCATTTTATCCAAACTCTGAATATGCATCAGAAATGATCCATATTTTGAAGAGGGTCTTGAAAATATCCATTATCGTTATTTATGAATTCTAGCCATTTTCCTGCTGTGATATCCACTTTATACTGCAGCGGATCATGATGAGATATCTTGAGGCAGAAGTTTTGTGATATCCTTGAACATAGTATTCATAAAAAGCGATTATTGAGTCAATATTTGTCCATACTGTATATCAGTATACTCAAGATATGATCCGGATTCCTCTCAATCTCTGGATACATTAAGTGGTTGGTTTTGTAATAAGACCATTGATATGCTTCGTATATACTGTATGTGCATATCAGAAAAGTATTCCAATCAAAATATGACCAAAAGCCATATTTGCACTCAATATTGCACCATATTTGTTTGTATTACAAGAAGTGGTGATATGCTACAAATTGGGTCTTTATTATTCTAGTCAAAATAATGAGCCCATATATCCTCATACACAGCATGAAGTCATATTCACAAATTAGAAATTACATGTGATGTGTGTGAGCATATTCTATTCCTGCAAGCAAAATACTGACTCAATATTGTCCCAGGCATGGTATATATTGACAAAACCTCTCATGTGATCAAATATGATCCAGATTCTTCCTAGAGTAAAAAAACAATATCCATCAGTGATCTCTCTGGATTCTTGGGATTTTCACTCAGTGCAAGTGACCTGTTATCCTTTAAGGTCATTAGTGGCACCATGATCTTGTTTTGAGGGCGGCTGTGGCTCAGGAGGTAGAGCGGGTCATCCACTAATCAGAAGGTCGGTGGTTCGATCCCCGGCTCCTCCAGCCCGCATGTCAAAGTGTCCTTGGGCAAGACACTGAACCCCAAATTGCTCCTGATAGTTGCGCCAGCACCCTGCGTGGTAGCTTGCCGCCATCGGTGTGTGAATGGGTGAATGTAAGCATTGTTGTAAAGTGCTTTGAGTGGTCGGTAGACTAGAAAAGTGCTATATAAATGCAGTCCATTTACCATTTTGAGGACTGTCAGGTCAGATTGTAAACAGTAGAGATCGGTAGAAGACGATCCACTGAGTGGAAATGGTGCGGTGCTGCTGCTTTCCGGGCCGTGGAGAGAAATATGTCGGTTGGTTGTCATATCGTTTTCACAAACTGGCTTTGTTAGATGAGATATTTTGACAAACCTTGTTTGGACTCGTTTGGACTTGTTAGCAACAAGAGGCAACAGAGCTCGCTGTTTCAACTGACAGCTGACTCAGGAGCCAATATTCTCTGTGGGTCCAAGTACTGCAGGTATGAGAAACAAATGATATACGTCCAAAATCACCAAACTTATCCTTTAAGATGCCTAAACCTAACCTTAACCCTTGCCTAAACTTTACCTTTAGCCTTTTCACGAGATTAATCCATATTCCTGATCCAGTGATCCATGATCCAATGCATGCTATTGTCACATAATCCTTTCATTGTGGACAAACATAATTTTCACATTATTTGTGTCCACAACATGTAATCTGCATTTCAGAGTTTGTGCTCATTTCGCAAAGTTTTTGGAGACTGTTGTGTGTGACTGTAATGGCAATGGATGATAGAGAAGCGCTTGGTTAGAAAATAGGAACTGAAGAGAAAAACAACCTTTTCAGTAAAACATAATTTGAATCCCCATACATTTCTTAAACAAAAACACTTAAAATAATTGCACACCACAAGGCTGCAATTTTGATATATTTAACAATCAAAAGATGAGTAAGTGCATTCACCTTTGTAAAAAAAAAAAAACAGAGGGAGTATTTCTGGAAATTGTCTATCTCCTATTTTACCAGCACACTAGATAGTAAGAATTGGTTTGCAGGGCAGTTACACTGTTCTATGAAGCCAAAAAGCACGAAATGCGTGAGTAGTGAAACTGAGAAAAATTACCTCAGCATTTATCTCCTCGCTGAAAAAAAAAGTATTCTTACAGAAGTGGACTGTATATCATTTAATAGCATTTATGGGTATAATTTTGTTTCTAAATCCTAGTCTTGACCTGTAAAACACATAAAAAATGTTATTGCTTTTTGGCTTTTCCAGGAAGTACATTTTGAAGAGAAAATATCTAGAATAACATTTCTGTTTCATATTTTTCATATTACATTTCCTGGCTCAATGCAGGTGTTCCTACCTCTCTCCTTGAAGGACATGGGCGGCTGTGAAACTGCTCACATCCTCTGTATAACTCTTTGGTGTTTACATTGTGATATCGGTTCCCTCTCATTTTATTACACAGAGCGATTTTACGACAGACTTGCTTGAGCCGAGCATTAAAGTGTCAGAAGAGGAATAAGCTTTCATTTTAGAATAGGCTGACATTTTCAGAACTGTAGATACAAAATCCATATCCACCTTTTTCTCCAGCAGCTTTTTTCTACATAGTAGGCTACTTTTAAGAAAAGAATTAGACAGGACAGAGAACGTTGCTTATGACCAGCTTTGTGATAACATGTCGATCTGGAATCGACGTGTGCATAATTACACAATTGGCAGGAATAATTTGATATCGCCTATTAACCTACTATCCTTGGGGTCAAAGCCCATTTTGAAGATGTTGATATACATTGAAATTGGCACTTTTTTAACACTTAAAATATCACAAAAATATGTTTTACTGATTGCACAAAATGACCCTAATATAGTGTGTTGTTGATCAATGCCAGTCACTTGAGATTTCAAGCTTTCTAAACAAGCAGTCCGGCCCACACTCTCTGTTTTGGTGGAAATTTCAATATACGCCCAAGCTCCGCCCCCTGAACTAACCCCCTTGCATTCAGAAGAATGTGCAGCGACCAAACGATCAGCTTTGCAAGAAACCACCGCAACGAAGCCTAAAAAGCCTTATTCAAAAGCCAAAAAGTCCAATGACAAAGCCCGCTCCAAAACCTGAGCGGACATTGCTGCAGCATTTCAAAGGTGGAAGTGGTGTAGGACTCTGAAAAGCTTCAAGACCGATGCGGAGATGGCCTTACGTTTGTTGGACAGGTGAGCAACCTATGATGCACCTAACGTTAGCCACAGAAGCTAGCTAGCTAATGTTTCGTGTTGATATAGCAACACACACAGCTTCGTTCCACATAAATGTCCACATAAATGTCAAGCAACATGCTAACAAACAAACCTGTTGCTAGTAAGCGGCTAAAGGATATTGGGTAAAGTTGGTGAACGTTAGCTACAGCTTGAGCCGCTACACCTCTGGGTTAGCTGATAGCATAGCATTGCTAGCTATCGATTCCATGTTTTCCTTGACTTGCTGTATAATAACGTTAGTTCTGTAACTCTGTGGGCTGTTCTAAACACTTCTAACAGTTTGCAATGGGTTATGTTACCTCTTCACTTGACATTTCTGAACTGTAATGCTACATGGCTAGTTGGTGTCTGTTGTGAAAACGCCACTTCATACTTTCTGTCAATTTCAGGCCACCGTAGCTCACGGGGACGGGAAAGGTGATAGAGGTTTGGGTGGAGCTGGGGGCTTTGGCTGAGACTTGTGGAGGAGGACACATGACACCGATGTTGTTGTAGTTCCTATGCATGGCTGCCATTGCCTAGATTTTACTAAAGAGTCCATATTACCAATTGTTCCTTTAATGCGTATAAACACAGCTGCCTTATTATTTCACCTCAATAGACTATCTAGCTGCTAAGAAGCCCTAAAGACAAAACACAAGACAAAAGGATTTAGAAATTCACAGAAACTACACCCAGGAATACGCCCAGAATAAAAACATAAGAAAGAAAGCAATTTTGCAGTCTATTTCTACGTTGTACAAGTGAAAAAAAGAACAATATGACAACAGGTTGTTGGTTATAGCACATAATAACTGTGACTCCAGGGTTTTTACTCAGTTCATAAATCACAATTGAACTTTATATCTCTCCTAACAAATCCCACCGACTTCTTTGTATCAAGGCTTGGATTTATGGTGTGGTTTGTGATGCATGCACCTTCTCCAACTTGTTTGGGCAGCCCTGCATGTTTTATGATAATATTGGAGAGGGATTTGTCACGGAAAGTCTCTACAACAGTAGTTTTCAGGAGGCAAAGAGTCATGCTTTGAGTGTGACGAATCTATCAGCGCTGGACTTGATCTCTCCTCTCCATTTTCCACTTCCTCTTCTCAATATCGGTCGTTTCGAGCTGCTTATATGTTTTACACGCCGTAGGTCACTCATGCACAACATCGAGAAAATGGCCCTTGTGCTGAATACCCTCACAACTCCTTCCTGGTGGGAGTATTTGAAAAGTGTCCAGAGATGAGAATATTCAACTTTGACTCATGATTTGGCATGAGAATTATTTGGTACCAAAGTTGAACCTCTCTCTTGTTTTGCAAATCGTGTTTCTTTTGCTGAGCAGAGAACAAGACATAGCGGTGAATCACAGAGTGTAATTTCACAACCAAATTTTCCCCCTTTTTTTATTATCCTTCAACAAGCCGTCTCACTCTAATTTGGAGAACTAAATACTGCCTGTGGAGTTACACATCCAGCAGTCAAGTCAAATTAGGTCAAATCCACTCCTAAAGCACTTTTAACAAACAGATCCGTCAAAGAAGTGCTTCAAATGACACAAAAGACAAATACTAAAAACAAGATAAAAATAAGAGATAATAAAAATAAGGGATGAAAAGAACAAGAAACAGAATAAGTGCATCACAAACTTACAAGGAAATGGGGCCAGAGATTTTGCATGTGTGTGTGTGTGTGTGTGTGTGTATGAATATGATAGTACCAGACAACATCAGGGTAATTACACACTGTTCAATATGGTCTGTATTCTTTCATATGTATTCTTACTCAGACTGGACATAAGCTATCCATTATTGCACATTCAAGACATAATCACAGAGCAAGCAATTAATATATAAGCTACATTAAATGTCATGTCAATTTTATCACACTATAAATATCCCACTTAGCCATACAATCTTACTAACCTGGTGTTTCAATAAATTTGAAAGGGATCGTATCCTTCAGTAATGGCTACAGCTGATGCATCTCCATGGACACCTGGAGGATGAATCATCCTGGACTTTTTGGTGCTTTTTTCAATTTTCTCTTTATTGTACAATCAAGAGAGGATAATTAATTTAACACGGTGTAAAGTTGGCTAGCTGATACTGTACATAAATCATTCTGCGCTTTTTCTAAAGCTGGTTGATCAGCATATTTTGAGATTTACCCCACATTGGAATAAATCAGAGAGAAAAACATGTGAATTAAAGCTGCACTACGCAAGATTTTTATGTGAAAATACACCCGTCCTGTCAGGCTAAATCACAAAGTGGGGCCTGGATAGAGAAGAGCGTCCCGCCTTCACTAATTGAGACCCTGTCGATTCGCCCTATTTGCCCAAATGTAATTCTGGTGTCACTTTTCCGCCCACAGGGAGTGACGGCAGTGACTTCAGAGTGAAAAACAAGCTGTCTCCTAAACGGCAATGAGCAGAGGTAAGCGGTTGGTAGACATCAGGTTACATGATTTCTGGATATTGCAGTTAAACATTTTCAAACAGTTACCTCTCTGCCATTTGGAGCCACACCAACATGTGAAATTGCCTAGTGCAGCTTTAAAGTCGCAATGAAATGGCAATGTGAGAATGTTGCTTCCATAATTTGACGTATTTCTGGTTGTAACATGATGCTGAGGCGGGACAAAACATGAGGAGGGATCATTCAAAAGCGGTTGACAGTGTAAACCAATGCAATAGTAGTATCGGTTAGGGAGAGAAAGGCAGTTTAATATGATGGGAGGAGCAGGATTGTTCAAAAATGGTGCTGTTACGCCAGTTTCTGATAAAATTGCTTATGGACAGCCAATGAGTTTTTAACTCTGTAATGGATGCAATTTAAAGTGCAGTGAAGTATAACACTTCAGTAAAAACACACTTTAGTAAAAGTAAAATTACTGACTTCAAAACCTACTCCTAAAGAAAAGCTACTCTTAACTTAAAAAAAAACCTTTCTGCTGTTTTGACAGGTCAGTGGGAATTAGCGCTGCATTTTCTTTGGCATAATAGTGAATTCTAACTGTAATTTCAGTATAAGTTATAATTTTTTGCCCTTTTAGACATGTAACATGGTTGGGTAGACAGAGATCACAACTATAGCTTCCACCCATGAAAGGCAAGCTCTGCCCCTGCTGCTCACTAATTATACATCATTGTAGAAAAGCCAAATGCCTGAAATATAAACGCAGTGAGAAAGCTCTTTCTTTCCACCTGCACAATAGAAAATGTACCTTAGCACAGAGTACATAGACAGGGAGAAATAATTGGAAGTTTTACAGATGCAGAATACTTCTCGCTGATGCTATAATGTTTGTAGAGTTGTTATGCAGCTCCAAATGAATGTCTGCATCTCAGTATCTCAGCTTTTCAAATTCAGTGTTGTTTTTTGACCTCTACGCATATTTGCACGTCCATAAATCTGACTATGGGGAGGGACATGCTCTGAATACAGTGCTTGCCATGTAAATCAATCATTCCTGTAGGGGGAAGAAGCCAACACATTATCAGGACCGCCACTGAATACTGAACTGTTGTGCCTCTCTCCCTGCTACCGACTGGGTTTTGTTGAAAAATGCAACTGTACACAGGCAACAAACCCTCTTAACGCTGTACATGCATTTTTCATTCATAATTTGAAAACAAAATGACCTTGGGAAATTTTGTTGTGGATTCATAATAAAATGCCTGTGTGCAAATATAATCTACTGTGCTCAGTTATGGGCGATACAGTGGTGATTCCTCCTTGATACTCACAGAGAATACTTGAGCATACTTACAGGTTTACAGTCCAGTGTAAGTGCTTTGAATTGAAATACTCAAAACATACTACATTAATATGATAGTTAATTTTGATAGGATGGTCAGCCTTGTAAACATGTGAAAGTCTAGTGAAAATTGAGTCAAAATTCCAAGTAGAAAACTGAGATACGATTTTCTGACATCACGCCAACAGGGCAGCATACACTGTGTGATTGATTTATTGATTGATTTATTGGGTATAAAAAAAGTACAAACAACAATACAAACCAGAGGATAAAAGCATATTTAAACACTTGTTTCCAACATGGTCCTCGATGGTATAAAAAACTATACAAAATACATACATGGCACCGAAAAAACAATAGAAATTTGACATTAGTAAACATAACACAGCTTTACTTTTAACATTTATGTTTGATTTTCAGCATTGTATGAACTTAAATGTATCAGAACACCTGTGTGGTAAATGATTAAATTTGAGATATAAAGTTGCACTTACAGTTGCTAATATTATGTGCTAACTAGCTAGCTAACATTTCCAAATATAATTGATATAACATTACCTGTTGCAATGGAAACAATATTTTACGTTGGGTGAAGAAAAACTCAAGGGTGTCCATGTTTCTCCCTTGATTTTTCCAAGCTGAATCATAACCATCACATTAAAGGTAAAGTTAACCTACATCTCAGGTCCCAGGACAAAACCTGGCTCGTGGATAATTTGGAAATATAGGAGTCTTAGTCTAGGAATAATTCAGACTGAATTGTATTGTGTTGTTTAGTTGTATTAATTGGGTTATTGCTGCTTGAACCTGTTTTGCCATGTGTGTTTTTAGTTTGTAATGGCCTGCCTAGACTTTTCAATCTGGGCCAATAACGTCTGTTGACTTTATTGTGGTATCCTTGTCAATTTTAAGCCGAGATGCATTTTTTTTATTGTGTCTATCTTGCTTTCTATTGTCGAATAAACTACACTAAAACTAAATCTACAGGTTGTAGTAACTCTTCTGCTAGCTTGTGACTGTGAATGGAAACGCAGCACAAGCCCCACGTGTCCACTGGGAACCTCTTTCTTTAGCTAGTAGCACTAAACCAATGTATGTAAGAGGTGCTGGTTTTGGCTCCTGTCGTTGCCATGAGAATATAGTAAATATTGACACTGTGAGAGCTTAAAACATGCAAATCTCTCAGCATTAGCGATATCATGCAACAGTGCATCCTTTCCAATGAAAATAACAATAAAAAGAAGTAAAAATAGGTTCCTGGTGGGCGCACACACTAACTGTGAGTGACAGAAACCACAGCAGGTCATCCTTTCTGTAGTGGCATGTTTTTCCAAGTGAGTGACAGAATGACAATCTGCAGCCAAATGGGATAGCCAGGCGGTGTTTTCCCACGTCAATACAACACATGAAAGAGTTTCAATCCCAAATGAGATAGCAGACATTTGAAAAGACGTGGTGACACCTGCTGTGACAAAATGATTGGTGGCATCAAACCTTACGTTTTGAATATTATACAACCTTTGTTTTCCGACCACGCGTTGTGATTGGACGAGAGTGCTTATAACCACAATATACCTTACCTCTTCAAACGGCATCGTTCCCTTGTTGTAAGAGGTAACACTTTATTTTCTGGGTCCACAGGGAACTATTTTTAGTTGGCAAAGGTGCAAAATTGAATTATTAAAATAAAACCCAAAGCTTGTATCATTCGTTTCACATTTGATACTAGTGTAAATGTTGTATAAAAGCAATAACAAACGTGAGGTTGTGCTATATATCCATGCTATATATCTATCTATCTGTCTATCAATCTTTTCACATAGAAAGAGAACATTTTTTTGTGTGTGTGTGTGGGTGTGATACTCTGTTGATGCCTGAAGGCAAAATTTGTCTTTTCAATTGCCATCCTCCACAGGGAGATGAAACCTCCCCAGACAGCGCTCCTTGAACAGTCCTGCTGGGGATTTAGTGTCTTGCTCAAGGACACTTCAGCAGGGAGGATTCGCTCCTGTCACCGGGGTTTGAATCCGGTCCTTCAGGTTGAAGGACGGTCTATAACTCCCTCATTTCAGGTTTTTTTTATCTTAGTATCTTCATCAGTGAGTTATTTTCAAAAAATAGTACCTCTCTCTCTGTCATTAACAATAAAAACACAGTGTTTGCTTTGGAGAGGCTCATTATGAACGAGCGAAGAAACTTCTAAGCTAAAGGGCTGGATAGAGGCTGTTGAGACACAGCAAATAGGAAAAGTGCCTTCTTTGAAAGCAGCGCACATCTTTTATGTCCTTGTGGGACAACAAAGTAACTTTGAGTGCATTCATAAAGAGAATAACAAAATTGTTTCATAAGCATGACTTCAAATATATTTCCCTGAAACTCAACAGGAAAACTTCTTCAGGCGTTGCAGCTGATTTTCTCACACTAAATCCATGGCAAAACATGAAACTGGAGTGGCAATACTAATACATGAGGATTGAAATTAAAAAACATAATAAAGAACGATAAATTTGTACATTATAAAAGTGTTGTAAGAATGATCAAACTTTTTTCTTCAATCATTGATTGATTTCTGATCTTTGTGATAACTTAAAGTCCAAATTAATGCCCCAAATACTTACAGTCCCACCAAACATAGTGACTTGCTTGATGCAAACTTAGTATTACGTACTAAAGATGGGACTTCAGGCCAAAACCTAGTGATGAACTAGGCCTAATCACTCAGGCTGTGACCCAGTCCTGAGTGATTATGGTTGTAATAGAGTCACCTTTGTGGCTTTTAAAGATTTATTCCCTTTAGGGTGCTGCAGAAGAGGTTTATAAGCCTTGGGCTCGCTCACATTTGAAGTTGTTTTGCCAAGATTTAGGCTAACAGCATCCCCAGTGCAGTTGACCGCATTTTTGGGCAGGAAAAATGGACATAAATGATCATAAAAGTCTTCAAAATGTCTTTAAGAGCTCCATGATCTCTTGTATAATGTCCTCCGAATTAAAAGTTGTCCAGACATTTGAATATATATATGGCAACTTTTTTCCCAGACAACAAAGCAAACACATGCATACGTACAGCATATACACATATATACATACCTACAGTACCTAAACACAGCAATCAGTCAACTATCCTCATGAACTTATAGGTCACAGAAAGCCTATTCATCACTTTCTGAATCAGAGGGATGTATTTCAAAGACTGGCGTGAATACAATACTCCAAGCCCCCCCCACATTTTGTCATATATGTTCACACAGACATAGGATACTCAGGATACCCAACTTCAGACACCCTTTCCCCCTGCTTCAGTTCATCAAATAAACATAAACCTGTCAAGGTATCTCTGGAGAACAAAGAACCTCCAGCTTCTTTTGGTCCACTCCATATTATTCTGCCATCAAAACTGAATTTAAATGTTACTAACATTTAAAATCACCCGTCTCAAAATAGTGTTAGGAACTCCGAGGGGTTTTAAGAAAAGCAGAACCGTTCAAGCGTTTCATATGATTTGAGATAAGAGATGAAATGCATACAATCGCTATGAGAAACCTCAACCGCATCACTGTGATACAAATAAATAACTAAATAATGTATAAGTTATAGATAGGCCTGTAGCAGTTACACCTGAAAATCCATTTTCTGCATTGCTCCATACCAACGCAGAAAAGACAGTTGATGTTTAAGGGAATCAGGATTTTGGGCCGCGTTTGTAAAGAATGGTGTGGCTGCATGTTAATCTTTGTGCTCAAGCCAGAACTGTAAGTCGCTGTAAAGCCGGCCCGTATCTTCATCTCCTTTATCTCTGCAGAACAGGCCACGGGGCTGAGCTTCCACTGCCAGCCGCTGATGCTAGATCTCCATACGTGTGCATCCATTCTGCCCCCACAGTACGCTGGAAATATCATACAGCATTTGACAGTTAAATTGCACGGGCTACTCTCATGATGATAAACTGCCGCGCGGAAATGATGGAGGACTCGATGATGAACTCACTTCACATTCACATGCGGGGTTGGCATGTGACAGATGTGGGCTCTCGCCGTCGCTCTCGACAGCTGAAACCGTACCGGTTGCCACGTTGTCTAAATGCACATAATGATTGAAAGCTGGATGTGTATATGTAGAGCGATGCGCACTGTCTGCTCGCTGTTGCGCGTCCTGCACCGTCCCCTTGTGCTGATTCTGATTGTGAAGTGCGGTTGTGCCTCTATTATGTGAGTTGTATGGTCCTACAACAATGTCAGCATGACAAATTCCTGTTCGTTTATTGGATTTCAGACTTGTGCTCTAGTCTGTGGATGCTGTCTATGGAAATATTGGAAGTGTGCACCAGCACATGCAGCCTGATTAACAAAGGCTGTCAGAGTGTTTTAGTTTTGCTTTTGAAAGCTGACAGCTGTTAGAATGCTACTCCATTCTCAGCTCAGTTAGTGACTAGCATTTCTCTTGCTATTATATTCTATTAAAATCACATTCAAGTCGAATTCAAGCATATATCAATACTGTTTTTTTTGGGGCTAAATAGTCTTTTTTAGGACATTGAACACAAAGTAAATCCCCAAAAAGTGACAGTTGTACTCTTCTCTATTGCAGCTCCACTTTGTGATTTAAGCTGATGGTGGTGGTTGTATTTCTACATGAAAACCTTGCCTACCACAGCCTTAACAAGTCGGTTAACCTTGTCCCTGTATTCAGTCTTGCAATTTTACATTTATTAAAACAAGTGAAAAATCTGCCAGTGGGATCAGATAATTTGAATTATTAAACTAAGTCACATTATCTTGAAACAAGCGGAGTATGCCTTATTTCAAGACACTGACACTTATTTCAAGAATATCTCATGCCGTGGGTATATTTTTTCACTTGCCTTAAGGAAAACAACATTTTAAGAATGGATACAAGAGTAAATGACTTGTCAAGATAGATTTTTTGCAGTGAAGCATGTCTGTAGCAGAGCAAAATAAAATTCAACAATGTCTGCTGTCATACACAACACATCCTGCTGCCACAAACAACATATCATCGCCTGGAGATCTATGGCTTGACTGACAGCCTGTAGCTATGTGCAGCTCGCCAGAGGGATATGGGCAACGGTTTGATTGACTCAGGTCAATCTGAAGATCAACAAAAATAATAAGTGATTCTTGTTGTGTTTATGGAAAGGTCCTGACACCTTCATATTTCCACTGTCTGCACATTAGCAATAGAGCACAGCCTTTTTTTTTTTACCTGAACACCAGGCATTTTGCTTTAGACAGATAGATAGATAGATAGATAGATAGATAGATAGATAGATAGATAAAACACTGTGCAAAAATCTTAGGCACATTTAAAAACAATTCTGTAAAACGAAGATGCTTTCAAAAATAATGAAATGAAAAGTTTATAAATATAAAAAAAATACTATAAAGAGCAGTCTACTGACACAATAATGCAGAAAAACAAATAAACAGACAAAATTCATATAAAATCTAGAGTGCGTAAGACTTTTGCACAGTACAGATAGATAGATAGATAGATAGATAGATAGATAGATAGATAGATAGATAGATAGATATAATTTACTGGTTTGATAACCTCCATTTATGTCAGACTTGGATTAACCAACAGAAATAACTGCTGTCATTCATCTGAAAAATCAATGAGTGGTAAAGCGAGCAAGGGCTTGGAACTTGAAAGTCCTGGAAGAAGAGCCAGCACTCTTGAAAAAGAATGAGCCATTCCTTCATTCAGCATTCACACCAGTGTTGCTGAATAAAGACAGAGGTTATTCATTGCTGACTATTTTTTCCAGTTTCTACCACATACATTCCTGTCTTACCCTCTAAGGTCATTACAGAACTTTATCAATGAGCAGCCTTTCCCCAGGGCCATTTATTTATTATGGCTGTGAGATATTAGCATTCTTGTTCTAGTGTTCTATTCAAAACTCTACATTTTAAAAGAAAATCATTACTTGAAGTTAGTCATCCAACATTTCTGAAAGATACAGGAACCAGTCTGTAAATGTTGTCATTCAAGTTCATTCCAAAATGAAATATCCACCATTTACAAAATGTCACACCTATTCATCCAAAATTATTGATAGCAAAAAACATTAAAGCAAACCATGGTACGTAAGTAACTTGTAACTCTCTCTTATGTTTACATCTCCACACCAGAATTAATTCTACCAATCATTTGGGATATATTTCATATATAATTATGAATGTAACAAAACTCATTCTATATATTCATAACGTGTATTGTTTGAAGCCCGAAACAAAAATAATACATGTTTAATTAATTATTAACATGTATTTGATAAAAGTGATATTACAAAGGCTTTGAGCTATATGTGGCAAGATGTACAATAGGCACCTGCTTGTATCAGTTATCTTAATTCAGTGATTGCCATCCTGTCTTCCTCTCAATTTTGCTTCATTTTAGATGGCCAAACCTCGATCATTTGTCTTCATTTCCCACCCTGACATGCACATAAAAGATGATTAAGCTGTCCTTAGGAATCTGGTTACTAAAGAGACCAGTACACAAGGTAATTACACAGTACCTTTCATTTACTATTGGGCAGATTTGACATATAGCATCGCTGAAAAAACTGGGTTATTACCGCCCTTCACTGGTCACTACTGTATTTCAGACCCTGGCTCTTGCTTACCACTCACAGTGGTGTAGGCTTTAGATTTAGGTTTAGTTTATTTGCACATACAGATCATAATTACAGAAAAACTTACCTGGAACGATGGAACCTCCACTGGAGTAAATCTTTCAACACCTCGCTCATTTGGACGAGAGCCAGCTCAGCCTACAGCAGCAGCACTAACAGACAGTGGCTCAGTTTACTTGAGTAACCATTAGCCATGCTCCGGTTAAGATCTTTTTTGGTTTAAGCTGTTTACATGCAACTTTGATACCCTGCGTTTTTACTCTCCCTGTTAGCATGAATAAATTAATTAACAGAATATTCCTGACCACCTGTGGTTCACAGATAGAACGTACTGCCAGCAAAAAAAGTTTGCAAAGGTACAGCTGGCAGCTAGGTTACTTCTAGTACATGGAAAACAAATGTTGATCCCAAGAGGAGTAAGCCAAGCATCTTAACCAGGTTCCCCACAATCTGAGTATGAGTTTAGTCAGATTATTCCAATGGAGTTATGACATTTACATGTCGACCTAAAACCAGGCTACTTGAGTAACTGGGTTACGAACAGAATTCTCTGTCCATGTAAACATAGACAGTGTGTGTACTGGCACAAGCGCAGATTGGCAACCTGGGCTCTCATGAGGAGAGTGCTGCTGCCATCCACCACCTCTCCACCCAACAAGACATCTCTGCCGACCTCCCGTCCACTCCACGTCAGCTTGGAGTTGGAGTATGATCCCGAGGCACTCCTACATGTCTTTGAGGGGTCGGCTGCAGCGCGTGTGTTGCCAGAGCGAGCATGGGCCCTTTGCCCCCACCCTCTACTCGCCGGCGAGGCACAGCTTGCGGCTCACAGTTTGCCAGCATCTTCCCAGACTGACTACCACCTGCTGAAGAAAGAGATCCTGAACCTGCTAGCCCTGATGCTGGAGGGATTTCAGCATCAGATGCCGGCCACCTAATCTACTATGCAGTTCCTCGACGCGGGCAGATGGTGGCTGCAGCCGGGTATTTCCAACCCCGAGGAAATCATCAAGCAGGTGGTGCTAGAGCAGTCTGCCTCCTGAAAGCAGAGGCTGACTGGTCCGCCGGCCCTCCACCCTGACTGCAGCTATGGCCTAGCAGAGAACCAACTGTCCCTCCAGCCATCGACGCCCAGAGCCCCAAGGCTGAACGCACCTCAACACACCACACACTGGCTCCCTGCCCAGCAGCGGATTTCTGGTCCTATTCCCTGCTTCTCCTCGTCCCATTCCCATGCCTCACTGGACCAACCCTTTTTTTTCAGTCTTCTTTCAGTCTCCCCAGGTTCCTGCCACTTCTCCTCCTGTTGCTCCAGACCAGTGGTCTCTCAAAAGGACAGGAGTGCTGGGGGTGACCTGGGCATTTTTGGGACAACTCTCTATTAATGAAAGTGGGTCAGGTTGTGCAAGCTGACATCGGGTCGGCTCCCTCTCTCGATCCAGTAGGGACACACCAATTTGTATATAAGGGGGTACAGACCACGATCTGTTGGATCGTGGTCTGTGGTCGAGGTTGCTCACAGTCACTGCCTGGTTCAACTTCAGGCATTGGTGGAGACATTTTGGATGTTGATGCCATGTGTGCATGGTGATAACCACAAATGTTCTGTCATACCAGTGGAAATTATATTCCAAGTGAAAAATCTAAGTTAAGGCTGTGGTTAGCTTCCACCTTTGGCTTCACCTGATAGCCTTCCCATGGGGGACTTTCTGCCTGAGCAGTCACACGATGACACTTTGTGATTTGCCCTTGATCAAGTGATAAAAGTTGATGGCCAACTGATGGGCCCTAACGCAGTGCAAACCTACACGAGTCATGACACTCGAACCACTGAGGAAGTTACCCAGTTGTTGATCCCTAAAATGATGCATCGAGAAATGCTTTTCCAGGTGGCTCATCATAACCTGATGGTTGGTCATTTAGGACAGGATAAGACACTGAATCAGCTTGTGGCCCACTTGTACTGGCCAGGCATTTACACACATGTGCAAAGGTGTGTGGTGCTTTACCTGATGCAAATGTCAACTAATTGACCCCCTGGCCACCCCAAAATCGCCTTTGCATCCACACCCTTCAATTGATGTCCTTTTGAAAGAATTGGCATGGAACTCATCATGCCATCAGACTGTAGCACATGGGGATATCCCGTTGTGCTGGTCATGGCTGATTATCCTTCATATCCTGAAGCACTGCTTCTGTGTAATACGTCTGCCAAGAATGTTGCTAAAGCACTGTTTCATATTATCTTCTAGGACAGAATCCCAAATGAGATTGAGCAAGGCACGTCACAAACACTTCAGGAACTGTATTATTATTGGGAATTTTTTATTATTATTGGGCGTTGGGAACTGCTGGATGGGTGAAGTCCATTCCTGGGGATGTCCAGCTACTACAGGCACTTTATACCAACTCTCTAAAAGCTGACCAGTTCTTTGACCTACCTCACTTGAAAGGGTACCTCTTGTTTCTGCCTTTTGTTCTTCAGACCAATGCATCGAACAGAGGGCTGGGGTCCGTTTTGTCCCAGGAGATCAATTTCAAAGTGATCCATAGGCTGGGGGCAGAGACGGCAGCTGCTGACTTCCTCTCCTTCTCAGGGGAGGGGGGAGTCGGTTGTTGGCCGGAGTGCACGCTGGCCTAAGTCAAGGGATGGGGGTATGTGGCAGGGGGGCAACAAGTATTGGTCGGGAGGTAGAGAACCATGAGCGGTCCAGTCGGTCAACAAGGTCCACCTACTGTATGCCTAATTAATCTCTCCCTATATACCTGAGTTTCTGCAGACGAGAGCCTGGGGCTGAAGCAAAAGACATACAAGACTGAAAATTATGTTTATTCTTTTACAGACTGTTAGGCCCATACCCAAAAGAGGGAATATTGTACTAGCACCGGTGGTGCATATTTGAATTTTATTTTTGAGTGTGGATTATTTTTGATGCCGAATAAAATACAGAGCCATAGCACTTTCTCCAGTGTCCTTTTTAGTGATAGACTGAACATTGCTACAGGGGGAGAATGGTACAAAGGCAAAAGAAAGGATAAATAACAAGTAATGAAAACAACAAAAATAGCCCTTATTCTGGGAAAGTGAGGATGGCGGTGAGGGTGTGAAAGTGTACAAAGAGTGTGTGTTCAAAGAGAGAAATGGAGAGAGAATGTGTGCTTTGTGAGGATCAAAATCTGTCTGTCTGTCTGTCTGTCTGTCTGTCTGTCTGTCTGTCTAATTGAAAGGCATCTACAGCCTGACATGAGGGGTAGTGTGGGGGGGAGGGGGATCTTTATTGTATTGAAACTGGTTTTAAGGTGTTGACAAAGCTTTTGGCCCCTGATAACGGAGCTCAGTTTTTAAGTAGTTCTAACCTTTTACCTGCACATTATAGCATTACTGCATTTTCACACAGTAAAAAGGAACAACTGCTTTTTTTTTGTAATGTTAAAAGGAAAAGGTTATGACACAGAGAAAAACCCTGCTGTTTAGAAGCTTAACACTCAAATGAGGCATGGCGGCACTCGATGGGAAGAAGTTTCAGCATCAACGTTGCCATATGTTGTGGTGTTTCAGAACACCACAGGATACTTTGAAACACCAAAATGAGTGCTTTGAAATATCTGACAGATTTTTAAGCTGTGATCCAAAAAATGAGTTAATTCCCAAAGTGCTATATATCCATTATGGAAAAATGTTATTACCTTACGTTCATCATTCAGCATGTCTAAAAAAATAGACAATCCAGTTTGTAAAAGTGCTACAATTTTGCCCACTTACCTACGATCCTTTAAAAATTTGTTTTAATTTTACACTATCAATCATTTTGTAAGCGCTGTACATGCTCCTTTTTTCAAATGGTGGATATCTCATTTTCGAACAAAACTTCACCTGGAGGAGCGTTTTCTTTTCTAAAGTATCCACACTGCATGCTACTGATTAGACCTATAAACCCTTAATTTGAGGGCAGATGTTATAACCACAGGGCCACTGAGAGTGGATGGTTGGATTCCTGGTATTATTAAAATGTAATCAAGAGGTTAGAGTTCCCTCATTTGAAAAAATATGACATCTGTTATAAATAAAAAAAAAAAAATACTTAAATAACTAGATATTTTTGCATCCATTTTATATTTTAAGTAATCTATGACCATTATCTACCTCTATTTGCGACAAGTAGGAATTGTAACAACACTTTGTGCGTTCATGTGCCATCATTTATATCAGAAAAAGGAATTTCTTACTTTCTTTCTTCACATTAACGCCCTCCAAAGTCAGATGATTTACTCAGAAACTTGGAGAAAATTTTGCTACTCGAATTTCCAAGTTATGACGCGATGGTGACCTTTAACCTTCTCAACAAGGTGATAAATAATGTTTTGTGTCAGTCAACAGTAAGAAAAGACATAGATGTTCAACATGAATGCAACGCTGTTTAGCAGCCGACTTGGAATTACCTTACCTTGGAAATACCTTGAAATTCCTGGAGTTCACTGGAAAGTGAGTTTTGAAAGCTAAACATCTCAGCACCTGGTGAAGTAATCATTGAGTCATTGGTATTGATCTTCCTCAGATATATTATGGTCATTTTGTGCTATGGGGCAGTAATCATTTCTCTTATTGCCCCTTTAAGATTTGAACAAGTTACTGTCCCTGTCATGGTCTGTATGCAATAAACCCCTCAGTGAAAAATGCTTCTTCTACTGAGCAACGCCCCTGTCTATATTTATTCATCAGGAGGATCTGATACAGCTGGAAAGTCACAACTGCATCTCCCAGCTGCTTCCCTCGCAACTCCATATTTTGCTTGAATGATAATCCCTGGGAAACCTCTTCAGATGGCTGTGTGACTGGGATGTCCTCTGAAGCAACCCACAGTCACACTGCAAATCCACGGCCTGCACTGCCTGTCCATTGTATGAGATAACGCCCCGCAGTGAATAATGTACCTCTGTTGAGGAACGCCTGGTCCATATTTATTCATCAGCACTATCTGATGTAGTTCTGTTCACGGTTCCATATGATATATGAGGCTGAGTTTTCCTGTTCGGTACAGCTGAGCAATATAGACTTACTGAATCTATTTTCATCTCAATATACAAGCTATCTATAGGGCCATGCGGTATACAACTGCATCATGATAACTAGAGGGGAAAGTGCATCTAAGCCGCTCCCAGCAGGGGTTAAAGGTTAGATGTGAAACTGGGTCCATATAGGTTGTGGCTGGCGTGGGGCGTTCAAACCCCGCCTTCTTTTCCTCTTTCTCCACAATGTCCTTGCCCTCTCATTTAGCAACTGACCCTGCAGAAGCCAGAAAAGCATCATTTCATTATTTTTACCGAGACTGAACAGCGGCGGAGAAGCAGTTGCACATCATGCAGCCACATTTATTTATTTAAGTCAGTTTCTAAATAGTATTCTTTCATGATGTTGAAATTCATCCAGTAATTTTCATTTTTACTTTGGCACTGATATAAATCAAATTTTTCATAAATAAGTAAAAAAAAATCATACACTTATATCTGATTTCAAGCTTTGCCAACATGAAGATATCTTTCTCTGAACTTGAGAGAATTCTATCAAGTAGCAACAGCAATTATATTTTGGACGCTATTTTCCTTTACTTTACTCTTTTTCAAGAGCACAGATTTGTTAAAAGCCACCTGGATAAATGGGCCCTATTAC
Source organism: Centroberyx gerrardi (assembly GCF_048128805.1). NCBI lineage: Eukaryota > Metazoa > Chordata > Actinopteri > Beryciformes > Berycidae > Centroberyx > Centroberyx gerrardi. Next base: position 4,831,591 of record NC_136018.1, on the reverse strand, counting down.
ATTCCCCTACACTTATATGGTATACTCAACAGATTAAACAAAAATAAAAAATGTTAATATTTCCCATAATTGATAGTTGACAAGATGACCTGGCTTCTCTCCAAAAAAAAAAAAGTGTGCTTGCTTTTTCTGGAAACGCTCTTCCTTATCATCTGTCATTCAAAGCCACATACTGTATCTCTGCATCTGCCTTTAAGTAAACAGGTAAACACAATTACTGAAACAGCTTCAGGATATTCATCGAGGTGGGTGTATGCTGAAACTCTGCCAGCGAGCGATGGAAAAAAAAATATTTCTTGGAATAACTGACGACAGCAATGACAAACAAAAGGCTCAACCTCCAGCGGCACTGACAAGTGTCATTTGTAGTAGTTCTTAGTTTTATCAACCAACTGCAACAACTGAAACAAGCACGGATTAGTTTCCTCCATTAATGTTACAAGTTAATTGACAGGCAGTCACTTATCACCAAGTGTTTATTTACAAATCCTCTTTCTCTTCACTGGAGCAACTAAAGTTATCCAAAGTTATCTCAGAGAAATAGACCCTCTCTACAGTAACCTCCCACATTGTGGATGGATTAAACTGAAAGGATGTCTGTTTTAATGTTGTGTTTTGTTTTGGGTTTTTTTTTATTGAAAAGTCTAGACTACAGACATTCCTGACAATGCCAGGCCATGCAGTGACTATTAATCACAAATATACTAGCCGCAAAAGGAAAGACAGAAAAAGCATCAGCTTGACACTCGTTGTAAAATGTGATCAGGCTTGTACTTTCCGTTTACTAAAACAAAGCAACAGATGGAATTTACCTTGAGCGGGATTTGTGATTTAACCTCATCTTTGCAAAAGGTGCAACTTTTGCTTCTGGAACAAAAAACTAATGAATAATGAATGCACAAACTTATCCCAAGGTATCAAGTGTGCTGCGCATACCTATGAGAATATTCATTGCGTTTGGGTGAATGGTCTTAGGCAAATGCAAGAGTATGGGGAAACACCTGTTCACAGTTTTAAGTATAATACCAGTGTTCATGTAATTGATGTCTCAGGAATATGAGGCTCAGTGCTACCAGCTATAGTCCCACCCCGACCTTAGATGGCGTGATTGATACCGTACCACAACATTTGCCAATTTAAACCTTTCCCAGAAATGTACGACAATGGAGCTGTGTTTGTAATACTCACCTTGGATTCAGTGGGCAGAGAAAACCTAGTCTGGAGTGTGCCTTGATTTTAAAAACTGAAATGCATACAAAAGTTCCCTTTTGAAGGAGAGTAATTTGTTTTGTTAGGACACTGCGCTGCTGCAGGAAAAATGAGCTATATGAAAAATGTATGGACTGTAGGTCTGTTAGAATTACCTGCCAAAATGTTTCATGACTCGTAATATGCCAACAGCTGAGGGGAGGGAATATTTGCTATTGCATCCAAGCATAATGCCATGATTTCTGCACAGCGGTGCTACTTTGCATAAAGTAGCTTAATTAATACAAACATAGCAAATATGGTATAGGGTATCAATCAATCAATCAATCAATCGACCAACTGAGTGAATGCATAGGTGGTGAGGTGGTTTTCTCTTGCAGTCACTTGACTTATCGTCCATTTCTGATTATCTCCCATCTGTGATTCACCAGCATGCTCCGGCGCTCATGCCGTAGTGTCATCCTGTTTGGCCGTTTGGATCTTCGGCATGAGTGCATGTGCCTGTGCATCTTCATATGAGAACTATCCAAGAAGTGCTCATGCCACATGACTCACCGTATTCCCTGGTTATTACTAGTTTCTCCACAGTAAGCCCTTCTCCAACATGCTGGAGAAATGAGATTTAAACAGCAGAGAGCTCCAGGGTCGCGGTGTCGTGCTAAACCCCTCCATCAGACTCTGTCAAAGGGAAAGTAATAACTACAGTACCTAAAAAGAAGGAGGGGGGGGGAGAAAGAAATCAGTTTTCAGCAAAATTCAGTGAAACTTAGTACAGTCGCTGAAAGCTTTTGGTGCATGAAGGAATCTCAGCGTAGATAAAAATGAACCTCTGTATTGATTATTATTAATGCAGATTTCCACGCCATAAGCTCTGCTATCATTTCAGAATCTCATGGGCATTGTGAAAAGGAAATAAACCTATGAGAGCATAAATACCTAATCATCTCGAGAGATATCTCTTTATAGTCATTTGGGAGACAAATCAATATCTAATCTCATGGAGAGTGATTGTGTTTAATTTCACTATGTGCATTTTGTTTCTTTTGCATCAGTTCAGCAGACTTCAGTGAACTACCTTTTGATTCCAATAGAAGGAACAACTTGTGGCCTTGCAGGTAAAGGAGAAAAAAACATCTGAAGGGGGAGATTCTTCTTTGATGTCAAGTTGCCAGCGCTGACATTCTTTCTTTCTTTAAGCTGATTTTTGGGGTTATGCAGCTTGAGACTGATCTGATCTGCTCTCAGAGATTTCTCTTATTTGGCCCCATACAGCATATCAGCCTAGCTGAGTTTTCTGATATCTCATTGCAGCACCTTGATGTGGCTGAACTCTGCTGCCTTCCCTGCAGTTGTCTGCAAAATTGTTTACTGCATCCCTTGCCAGGTCAACAAGAATGGGGCACTAAATAGATGACTACCTACAAGTCTAGAAGAAATTACGAACGCACCCTGTTATGGTGCATTTTAAAGATGATACAGTGATTAAAGCATGTAAGAACTGAACTCCAACGAATTCCATTTTCATGTGACCATTTGAGACGGGACACTAGACGATTTAGGAATAACAACAGACACAGAGACAAGGCACTCCTACATCTGACTGCAAAGCAATGTGGATGAGAATCTCTTACATTTATAAACTGGCTGAATAAATACAGGCCCACATGCGTGCTGCTTCCAGTGTTGTGCACTTAAAGTGGGACTTGGCTGGGCATCTTTAGCTACAGGCAAGCTTGAGGAGATTTTCATTAGCCTGCGCTCCGGCATTAAGGTGCTACTAAACAAGAATAATAACAGACACACGGAACAGATCGAAACACAATTACCAAGTATGCCTCAGTATAAATGCAAAGCAAGCATGCTGTACTTCTCTATTTGCCGCTTTCACTTGGTGTGAGATTTAATTGTATTTACATGCAGCACTTCTAATAGCTTCATGCAACATATAGGACATAGATGATCTCTGGAAAAGTAAATTTGATGCTGAAGTTTACTCAGAGGGAACATTTCCCCTCCTAGTTAAAGGAATTGAGACTAATTAAGTAGCTGGTGGAGCTGCCGTCGCACATTTTAACCCGCCAAGCACAGAATTGATCATTTTCACTGTCACCTTCATTTTCTCGGGGGGAAACACAGCGTGGATATCCCCCTTAGCTGTTCTACTGGGGATTACAGAAGTAAACTGCAGGTTTACAGTGATGGGAGAGGTCACCCAACCCCCACCCCCACCCGCACCCCCCCTTCCCTCATGCCTCATCCCTCATCCCTCCACCTTTCTGGTGGCTCTTCAATTCCCTCCGACTTCTCCTTACCTCTCGCTTCATCACTCTATTGCACAAATGCATCCTGCCACTGATGGTCTCACTAGGGATTTGCACGTGACCTCCCTCCTTGTCTCAGTGTTCAAGGACAGCACCTATACAGTGCAGTCGGCCCTGGAGAGCCACCACAACCCAACATCTGTCCTCTATAGAGACTGGCGACTTCTCCTTGCACAGAACCAAGTACAGGACGACTGAACAATCCTCGTTCTTATCACGGGAATAGAGCCGGCTTGTTGATAAGGGAAATATTGTTTATAATATTTAAAAGCCTTTGCACAGTGCTTTGGGATTTGTCACAGAAGGTGACGATTGCAAAGTAATACAAAACCATATCGCGGTAATATTGTATATAAACCTCCGTTCAAAAGATGTACTACATCTGAAATTTTAGCATTAACAGATTACTGGCAATTAGGGGTGGGACGATTTATAGAAAGTTCAATATATCGTGATACAAAAATGTGACAATACATATCGTGGGGCAGAAAAATGAAACGCGATATTAGCTACATTTTATTCTGCTGTAGTAATCACAAATGAGACGGCTTGACCATCACAATTTCATAAGTTTTGTGAGTTTTGTAATGACATTTTTAAATTGTTGTTTACATTCAAGCAAGCCAATGCCATTGCTAGCAAGATTTGTGGCTCAGAAATATAAACTCTGCAAAAATTCTGCACAGTCATAATTTGTTGTCGCTGAACTTTTATTTATTACATTGGTTGTATTGAATCATGAACCCCAAGATTTTGCATGCTGCCATAGGACTCAGAAGAGAAGAAAACACCCCCACACATACCAATAGGCATCAGCAGCATCTATTTGAGACTCTCAGGGATGTAAAATTAAACATCTCCAGGCAAATGGGGTTGCTCATAGATGATGTCACTCTGAGGTAAAAGTTCAGCCTGAGGCCGTTGTCTATCCCCTTTCCATTCTTTATTCTATATATGCAATTTTAATGAGGGATGACTGAGCCTTGATTATAACTGTCTTATGACTGAATGTTTCTGCTACATTTCTACCGCTGCTGGGCATCAACCATTATTGATATGAATCTTTCAAACTCCTTTTTTTTTTAAAAAAGACTGGACTTAAGTAAAAAGAGGCATCTGATTCACTTCAGTGATTCACTCATCAATTATTGAACCTGGTTGTAAAATTGAGAGAGGTGAAGTTTATCGTCTTTGTCAGGATACAATTATTTTGTTTTCCTTCCATTTGGTCAAAATGTTCAGCATTTAAAAACACAAAAATAAAGTCTTGATACATGCTAGGCTACATGAATATGCATGTATTGTTGCATGTATCGCTGCATGCGACATACACTGTGCATGGTTGTGTTTTTCGGTTCATGCGTTGCATTCAAATGGCCTCCTGATTTCTTACAGGGATCCCTTGTTAATTTCTTATACATACTTTGACACACTGACCTGTTAATATTAATATCCACACGGAGGCTTTGCAGCTGCATTTACAAATCTCTTAGCAACCCCTCTGGCACTATCATGGAGGTCCAGTGGAGAATTAGCTGTGCAGAAATAATGTCTAAATATATAACAACCAACCGGGCTAGAGAAAGAGAGATAGCTCAAAAAGATTGGGTTTGGGCAAAGGTCAATTCAGTAGGTAATAAGTAAAAATAATTGGTCCAATAAGGTACACTTGTTTCCAAATTTAAGCTCAATGAACAGTTAGATTATAGTCCCTTCTTGTAATCCATGTAGACTTTAGCCCTTTGTTGTATATTAATGTGTTCATGTTATTTGGATTTGCATGTTAATTGGGTTTGCATAGTATATTTTTATTTTTTGGGTGGGGTTTGAAGTTCTATAGGCCTACTATATTGTTTTTTTCTTGTCTTTCTTTCTTTTGTTAGGCGGGCATTCAGTGAGAGCCTATAGTTTAAACAGGTAGACAAGGTAATTGGAGGCTGATTGGAGAAGCAGCCAGTCTCTGTCTAATTACATACACCTGTGTTTGTAGCTTCCTGCATGTTTCATTGTTCTCTGCACCCTGAAGAAGACCAGGTGGGGCCGCCGCGTTGGTGCGTTTTCTAGCATTTCAACATGAAAACAGCCAAGAATAATAAAGGCCTTTTAACTTTAAACAGAGGAGAGTGCCTTGGATTTTTTTCCTCTACATATGGCCTCTACATATTTCCAATGAGCAGCTCCAGTGAACATGTTTGAAGCCTGTGCAGCGTTCCTCATCTGATCAACATTTCAACATAGACCAGCTAAAGCTGGTTGATGGTGTGAGCTGCTTTTTGATAGGATCTGCTGGACTTTTGCTGGTCTTAGCTTGGCAGAGATGGTCTGATCGGTTTATAGTGGTACTAGAGAATACTGAAGAAAAGTGCCCAAAATATATCCTGAGCTGATCACCAGCTAAACCAGCATTTATGGTCAGAGTAGGGTCCTAACCCAACCAATGTTACTGTTAACTACTATACACACTACTAACGCTAACATTATCCTCTCAAAGAGATGTTAGCTAGTGCACAAATCAGATGTGTTTAGAAATTAGTGAAGGTTAGCTGACTAGATACTATGAAGCATTACCTAAACACAAAATCGATCAGATGCAGGCTTGTCAGTGGCAAAATGATCAGTTCCCCATCAGAAGTTTATAGAAATTCACCATGTGTATTCTGTTCTGTTGAGACGGCCACAGTGTATACAGTCAAAAGTCTGGACACACCTGATTGAATGTACTATGTTTTTCATTCTCTTAAAACCATTTTGATCTAAAGGCTTATGCTTAAATGCTTGAAATTAGTTGTTTTAGACAAATATAAATAGTGAAGTTGATGCCTATGTATGAATTTCTTTCCAAAGACTTTGCCTTTCCATCAAGGCAAAGGGCGGCTACTTTAAATAATCTAAAATATAAGATAGTTTTGATTTGTTTAACACTTTTTTTGGTCACTGCATAATTCCATTTGTGTTATTTCATAGTTTTGATGTCTTTACTATTATTCTAAAATGTGAAAAATAGTAAAAATAAAGGAAAATGCGTATGTCCAAACTTTTGACTGGTGCTGTACATTTAGAAACAGTGTTCACACCTGAGGACTCCAATATGGCCGCCAGAAGGTGCTTTATGTCCTCTACAGCTTTGGTGCAACAACCCTGCATAAAACTCTGATGTCTAACCATTTTCTGGTTCAGCACATTAACGCTCCCCATGGCCCTAAGCAAATCATTAAAAATCATTAATTGGCTGCCGCTGTTTAACAATTCCTCCAGTCAAACAAAAGGGGTCCTCCAACTCTGGCATAGCTGTGTTTCCTTGACACGCACATCTGACAACGCTATCCCGAAAAAATGTTGAGATACTCTGGCCAAGCAGTGAAGATGAAAGGCTTTGAGCTTTGGGGATGGAGGGGTGGGGTGGGGAGGGGCGGGCTGGTGGTGTTGTCAGGGCTGCGGCTGTGAGTTAAAGATCTATTAAAATAAGAAGCATTTCCCCAGCAACTTTCCAGGGAGCGTGCAGGCAGTTCGTTAAGCAGACAGCTTGGGGAGCGGAGAGTGTCTGCTGATGACTGACTGCGGTAGATCCAGGCTCTCTGTGCCATGCGTCACTCTGTTTGATGATGAGAACAGTGCTTTAGCCCCATTCAGCAGATTGCTAAATAATTAAAAGTGCATTTCATTTCTCAGCCTACCCTTTGTGTTTCATTAACAGCCAGAGTGAAATATAGGCAGTTAAGCAAGAGGTAGAAGGACCTGTCACTTGATAACAACGCGTATGTTTTGTTTTGAAAATAATCATTTTTAATACCGGCAAAGTAATTCATTTATTACACTCACTTTCTCACTTTCAGTTATTTGTTGTTACAGATTTCAATTACATGCTGTCTATGTCGATTTAGCATTGGCACACAATACTAAGCACTCAGACATTTTGATTGATTTTGAAGTTTCTGCATTTATAGTATAAGAAGATGACTATAGTATTTATTTTTTATAGTATTTATTTATTTATAGTATAAGGTGACTATATGTAACTGCTGGAGACAGAGAGAGACTCAACCATTTTAGGAGAAAAGTGAGAAATAAGGCGGTTTGTGAACAAATAAAGGAACGAATATGACGCATGCAACTTTGTCAAAATATGTGTGAAAGGGTTGAAAAAATATATTTTAACTCACTCCTCTGGTCAAAACACAATGCATTTGTTCACTTGAAGGGTGGACTTTTGAATTGGCTCAATCAGCAGCTCTGCCATCTATCACACCGGCAGTAATCTCACGTAGACACAACACAAAAGAGGTCTGGGGAAAATCATGTTAAAATAACTGGACCGTGTGGAGCACAAGGTTGCAGCTGGACTGGCTGTGAGTTTGAGGAAAGCTTCTTGCACGCTCCCATGGAAGAGACACATCAGGTTTGTTTTTCTGAGCTAGAACAGGTTAGTCTGCTAAACTACACCAACCTGGATAAAAACCTTTGAAAACTTTGAATCAAGACTAAATTCTGTACATTTTTCTGTTCAATTCTGCCATTATACCAGATACTGTTGATGTCACCTTTATAGTTTCTCACCTTTTTATAGTCTCTCAGCTTGGTAAATCAATGTTTGATTGACCAAGAATGGCGGTGACATATTACACAGGAGAGAGAAAACTACAGAATTAGTAGTCTGTCCTCTGATGTCAGTAATGATGGAACAGGCAGCCGTAATGGATGTCAATGGAAGCGCCGCTCTATGCATGGGACGAAGTGCAGAGGAAGATGCCAAATCTCATTTCAAATCTCCAATTAGCCAATGGAGAGGGTTTTGATGTGTTTGGGACTCCAGAGACCTTTGCTGGTTTGGGGAAATGGAGGGGGTGTCTGTTTCAAACACAGTTGTTTCCAACAGTGACTCATTAGTATGGCCGTTGATGAGATCCACTCTGCGGTTCAGTTTGTTTCTGTCTATGAAACCCACTGATAACCTGGCAGCCTTAAGCACCTCCCAAAATAATGGAAACAGCATATTTTTTTCTCCGTCATGAGCTGCCACATCAATGCCAAGCAAAGCCTTTGTCTATTCTTACCTCAGATCATGTGTAACAACATTCTTGAGTTAAATATTGTTATATTACATCATAGATAAGTACACTCCTAATCATCTCATCCAGAAGAATGTGGGTCCAAGAAGACTAACTTAGCTTGCTAACTGCTTTTCTCCCATATGCTCTAAATTTCCCTGAGCGAGGGAGGGGCGGGGGGGTTGGCCACAAAGAAATTATATTATTTTTCTGTCATGGTTGTTCCACAACATTAAACAAGTGAGTGACAGTGTAGAAAAAAAAGATAAGAAAAAAACAGCCAGGTTTTCTCGCAAATATACAATCTTTTTTCAGACTTTTGAGATCTTTTCTCATTCTCGTTGCGTGTTATGAGAAAAGGATCTCATAATATCAAAATATTTTCTCGTTACTGTGAAATCTTTTCTCATTATTATGAGGAGAAGATCATGAGGCTGGAATTGGTTTCCATTTTGCAGATTACTCTTTGTGAGTTAAGGGAAAACAATGAGAAAAGATTAAAAGAAAAGATTAAAATCCTCCATATTTTTGAGAAAAAGATCTCATCACTGAATGAATACAATACGCTTACAGTGGCAGGGCCAGGGACTGGAGGTGTGAAGCCTGGGAAGGGGACTCAGCCTGAAAGGAAACCGTATTCCTTCCTTAGATGACACCTGTATCATAAATTGTGTCAGCTCGTTTCTCTGCACACTGAGCTGCTGGTCCTGGGAGTCCACCTGCGCTCTTTCTTTACTCACCTGCTAATCTCAAGGCTTCTGCAGCCACCAGCCAGCTCCGCATGCAAAATCAAGACAAACATTATTTGTTTGTTTCTGTAGTAAAATGGTAGCAAACACCACCTGCGTGTAAACTCTATCAATATATATTCTGCATACATCATCACTGCACTGTCTTTGCTCAGGTAAATCCTTTTATCTGTACATGAACATCAACTAACACACACTTCAGTGCATGCCTCTGGGGTGTAAGTAATTTAATGACAATTCAAAAGCAATCACTGCTAAAAGTACTTTTTAGAAAGCAATTTAACTGATGTACAAATTATAATGTCAACTACTGATCTTGTGGCCTTCAAAAATTACCAAGGTATTGTTAAGCAATTAATTGTTTTTATGGAGAATAAAATGATGAAAAAATAGGACAAACAGGACTTGATGAAAACCCTTCCGGTTTGTCACATGCAGGGAATATGGGTTGCGTAATGCACTTGGGTAATCTTGTTTAGACAAAGTGTAAAAAACTGACAACGATGAGAGCGACGAGAATGATGCCGCTTTCTTCAAAAGGGGATCGCTGAATTATTCAATCAAGTTAATGAAAGTTCATAAAAAATGGAAGTCTTTCACGCAGCACCGCCTTTGACAGACATATCTCAGCAAAATTGATTGCGAAAGTTTTCTTTGAAATGGCGAGAGGGTTTTCTATTATTAAAGATCTCTGGGGTTTGGTCTTTTGAAATTAAGAATCATTGAGTCTAAGTGCGGGGCAGATGAAGTCATGTCCGAGCTGGCCTAACAGAAACCTAATTTTTGAGTCGGACATTTGGCTGTAACATTTGAAAACAAACAAGAACAAGACACGGATAATGTACAAACATACACAAACTTGATGCATTTCAAATACCAGGCCCGTTTGTCCTGAAATAACCTCTCCAAATCTAATCAGAGACGGCGTCCTCTCACCCTTCCCACAAGATTTCCTGTAAGGAGGCAAAATGTCAGTATTTCTGCCAAGCTGTTTTGCCTTTTATTCTATTTAATCATTCAAGCAAGTCTGCAGTGTTTTGAGAGTGAGATGGATTTACTGAGTCACACCCATTCATATGATCCTCACACTATCAGTTGTGCTCATTAACTCTCAGCTGGAGCTGAAAATACAATACAATAACATGTTTGGACAGTTGCTAATCATCAAGCTTAATGTTCTGAGTAGTATTTATGATATTCATGATATGTTTATAATATTTAAGGGATACAACTATAGGAAAAAACAGAAAAGTTGTGAATAAAATTACCAATTTAACAAGTTAATAGTTAATGAGAGTTAACATGGCTTTGATGTCCTCAGACAAATCTGATTTTGGAGAGGATATTGCTGTCTGAAGATTTCAAAAAACATTATGCATAAAGCCTAAAAGCATACAGACTTTATTGTGCAAGTGGGTGATACTTTTATCATGCTGCTTTTTATTTTATTTTATTATTTTTTATCCTTAATTGCCGGCTCTTTTGAGCTATTTTTTGGCCAAACCTAAAATTGATTGCTCCTGAAGCAGTTTTTGCAATGCTCTTTCGTTTGCAGTGATATTTTTTTTTTTTTTCCATTTGAATTGCTTTGTCTATTCACCGTACTAAGTAATGGGCATTTCGAGATGCGTTTCCAGAGAAAAAAGATTGATGGAGTTAATTTGAATCAACTGCCTCATGGATCCTTCCCCGCAAGATGCTGCAACTCCAATTAAAAAATCCTAATTATGATGACCAATATATGGGTTCAATAGTGTGCATATTCACGTGTGGTGTAATAGTGTGTGTGTACGCGCATAATTCAGGGACTCGCAGAGAATCTCATAGAGCAGCAGGCCCTGAGGTAATGCAGGTAAGGCCTTAGTAAGCTACACAGAGAGCTCATTAGCCGTGTGCACACTCCCCCAGACACCAGTTCATGCATAAAGATGTCCGGTGCATCTTGACACACACAGCAACCAATATTGCCCACTTATGCCCAGTATGCTAATATTGACTTGGATACAACCTATTTTTTTTCATATTTTCAGAGGAGTTTTCTAATCTCCTCTCCTTTTCGTATTTTGCTTTCCCATGAAATTAAAGTTTCCTAATAGCACTTTTCCTTTATGCGTTTATATTGAAATCAATGAGGGAATAATATCGCTGATCCAATCCCCTGAGATTCGTAAAAAAAGTTGCTGCGGATTCATAAAAAGTTAAGATGAAATATTAGTTAATTTTTCACAATTAGGTAGCGAGATAATTTCCCTCTCGCTCTTATATAGACTTACAATGGGGTGGGGAGCTGCTGCTGGGAACCTGAACCCCTAAACCTCTTTTTGGTTGCAGTCCAGTCTCTTTAACCCACTAGTCCACCTGTATTCAAAACACCAAACGTCCAAAATCACATTTAAAAGACCCTCGTGCAGCCAAATAAAATATGATGCTTAGTTAAATATATGAAGAATGACTTTGGAACAACTCCACACAATTCATGAATATTTCTGAATCGCCACATGTTCAGTTCATTGTCCCTTGTGTGTCATGATGTATGAAGCTTGATGAGGTTTCTTTGGCCAAGCAGATGCACACACACTCTTCAGGATCTTTGTGTTATATGAGTTGGGCTTTTTTGTTGGTAAGTTAAAATGGAGCTGTCACTTGTGGTGCCACTCGCATTTCACAAGAGCCTCTGAGATTTACTTTTCGTTGTTCTCATGAAATTGCCATGTGTCCATGTTGCACCTTCTGCACACTGTACTGTCTGACCCATATACTGTAGCTGTGGTACATGATGTTATGCCCGACTCACACTTTATTTTCTTTATACTTAGATACAGAGGTTATTGGAACATACTCTCTTCCATGACAGGAGTCAAAAATGACTTAACAGTGAAGGTGAAATACTATCTTTATCATTTTGCAAAAAAAATAAATAACTTTAATTATATTTCAGTCCTCACAAGAATGATTTCATGTTTGAAATATATTTGTCACTTCTTAACATATTTTAAAAGCGTCACTAACTTATCAATTATTAGTTATACAGAACAGCTATAGAAAAATGTCAGCGTTACCTTTTTTGCAATAATTCATTGATCTACATCTGTTTCCTTAAAAACATGTCAAAATGTTTTTTAAAAGCAAACTTTCCATCTATTTCAGTGCATATTGAACAAAAAAAACAACAACATAGACCTTTTGATAAAGGATTGCCAAAATGGGAAAACAAACACAAAAAAAAAGAAAGAAACAGAAGTTAGACAGGAGGCTACAGGAGGTGTGTGTGTGTGTGTGTGTGTGTGTGTGTTTGGGGGTGGGGGGTGGGGGGGGCATCCACCCGCCAGTCCCTGACATCTGGGTGCGGCCGCCTCCACAATCCCCACTCTGTGCCTCATGGCGCATACTGACAGCTCGATGTTGGATGACAATCACTCACACCACAGCCACATGTGTGTATATAGTTAGAATGAATGAAAAATCTTATTTTTCCCTGCTTGAGGGATTTGTGTCAGTCAAACTGGCCAACATATCATCCACAGAAAGGGCTGGTAAGCTTTTGAACAGGATCTGTTCATACACGCAGTGCTTGGCAAAGCCACGAAAATATCACAGAACTCGACTGTGCCTTAATTGCGCTTTTTTTGGCCTGGTCTGAGCAAAATTGACACCAAAATTGCACTGTGATGCTTGATTGTTGCTGACACGCCCCCAACTGTGCCTCTCCTCTCACTTTGGTGCAGTCAGGTTCACTGTGAGTCACCGAAATACCAAAAAACCCGTGTGCTCCTGATGAAAATGACACTCTGACGGCACAAAGCCTCGCCATGCACCATCAAGAAAGTAGAGAACTAAATGTCAGCTAGCTACAGTCCATGCAAATAGATTTCCCTCTGCAGTGCAATATCACATACCTTCCACTCCCTCTTTCTCTCTCTCTCTCTCTCACATATACTGGCATAAGTCAATAACTGGATAGCCTTGTATTTCCATTCTGAAGTGAGCAGATAGAAAGTAACAAGTGTGTGTATGTGTGTGGGTGGGTGTGTGTACCCATGCACATCAATGCATAGCCCAAAAGGTGCAAGTGATTTCATGGGGAAAAAAAATCACTGAACTGTCAGACTCGCTGCACAAAAAGTAAGCTCAGAGAAATAGTGAATTTTCAGAAACAAGAGGTCAGCAGGGTGAGCTTAAACTTATCTGTCTACCTGTGATGTGGGAGAAAAAATATAAAATAGGGCAATATTCATAAATCCTCTTAAAGAAGTATATGGTAAGTCTGTGGACAGTTTTCTATTTAATACATAATGAGGAATATCACCAAGGAGTGTAGGAATCAGGAATCAGATATCTTACTTTGAGATTCTCTGTGAAAACTAGGGATGCACCGATCCGATACTGATATCGGATATCGGTCCGATACTGACTCAAATAGCTGGATCGGGTATCGGTGACAATGGGGCCGATCTATTCAATTCAATTCTATGTTTATGTCTACGTGCGCATACTACGTCATGCGTCAGCAGCGCACCGGTAGACCCGGCCATTTGCCTTCGGTCCGTCCGGTGGCTCCTCCGGTCCAGCAGCTCCGGAGGATCCCGCCTGCCGCGCGCAGCGTCTCCCGCACTGACTTCTCGCTCGTGGGGCGCGAGCCTCCCGCAGCTAGCATCCAGGCTAACAAGCTAACCTGGCGCCCAACCCTCATAACAGAGCCGGGGTCGGGGTGAGCTGACCGGGGGTCGGGGTGAGCTGACCGGGGGTCGGGGTGAGCTGACCGGGGGTCGGTGCTGATGCTCGGTAGTTAAAAACACACCTGCATGAATACTTTGTCTCGGTTATATGTTTAAACTCTCCCGGGTCACCGCGCGGCCGAGCAGGCTGCCATTTAACCTGCGAGGTAAAGTAGTTTTCCACCAATTATACAATCGGCGCGTCCAGCCAGACTCCATTCATAAATCCAAGGTTTACGGGGACTCGGCTGTAGGTCAACGTTGTTTCCTGCCACAACACGATTTAAAGTGTTTTCCGTGTTCGTCAGGTACTGCTGCTCCATTCGGCCGACACATAGTCAGACTAACATACCTTGATTTTTTTTCTGAGGGCTGTTTCATAAAGCAAGATTACCAGTTAAGCCAGAGTTATTTCAGTAATTTAGGCTTATTCTGCATATTTTGAATGTTTTGTTTTTACCAAGTTACTTGTTTATACTACTTGTGTGAATTGTGATTTAATTTATCAAGTTTGTTTGCACTAGTTTGTGACTTAACTGTGATTTAATGTTTACATTTTGTTCTCATTTGATGCAGTTGTATTGTTTTATACTGGAATTTTAATTCCTGACCAATTTGTTGCTGCATTTAAAAGGTTTACACTTGAATTGTAATTCCTGTTAATTTTGAAGATGTTTTACCAAGTTGCTGGAGCACGGTTATTTATTATTTTAATAATAAATAACAATTGAGTACATTTATATCTATGTATTTATTTGTTACATTTTGTTTTACAAAGTTAGGAAAGCAATGTTAAAGTCAAGCCTGATGTTGCCTTACACATAAAAGAATGATCCCAGTATCTTCCACACAGTGAGGCATAGCCTACAGTTTATTAATTAAACACTGGTATCGGATCGGTACTCGGTATCGGCCGATACCCAAAGCCCAGTTATCGGTATCGGTATCTGGACTGAAAAAGTCGGATCGGTGCATCCCTAGTGAAAACAGACCCAGTGTTTTAAACATAATAGTCTACTTGCAGAAATCATATGATGTATTTTAAGTATCACCTTGACAGAAAGCAGCTGACTAATCTAGCAGGTTATATATCGCAGGTGCATGTATTACATTAGTCATATGTATTGGTTTTCTGGATGATGACACCCAGGATTTCTGAGTAGGGCCCTCCCATTAGAATCTGCCCATTTCCAGCACTGGTTAACATGGTAGCTAACATGGGCCGTAGCTAGCTAACACTGATAGAATGGCTAACGCAGACAAAGCTAACGTAGCTAATTTCCTCTACATTCTGTGAGAAAAAGAAATAAATTATCTACTTACTTGTGACAAAGTATCTTGATGGCTGCCAGTCTTCCCCAATTCCAACGTTCGACAAACTTACCAGGCCAGCAGCAGCACTTAATTGCTCCGGGTCCTCTTCTCACTTACATTTTTCTTTGGATTTGTCTTTTCTTTTAATTTGTTTTTTTTTTGCCTGCTCCGACTTTCCTGATGGAAACCAAAAGAATCTCAGTCTGTTTCCCCTTGAAAACCTGTTTGCACCCCGAACACAACATCTTTTAGTCATTTGAGACGTCAGTCAAAAAGAACCGCAGGAAGAGTTGTTTACACTCAGTGAATATCATGTAAAGGCTGCCTAACAAGTTATGAGATTAGTTGCTGTACAAGCAAGTGAAAAATAGCAGTGTGCTGTGTGGATGTAAGTCTTATGTAAGCTGAGCTCACACTTGAATAAAAGTAAATATCAATATCAATTTAATGAATTTGACATTTTTGTTCCATCAAGTAATGGATGGGTAAACTATTTGAGCGCTAAACTAATGTCTACACACAACACGACTCAATCAGATATTACAGAGAATAACAATCACAGCCAAATCAATTCACCACAGTCCTCAAACTACTGGCTTATTTTTTCTTTTTGTTGTTTATGTTTTTTCATAGAATTAATTTTTTTCACTGTCAAATTGATTGACTTTTCATACAAGGGTCTATATGTAAATTTAATGTCATGCTACCATGCAGGCCGTGAAGCAGTGCAGTGGCCTGTTTGTTTATTTGACTTCCTGAAGCTGTGTACATATTATCTTTTTTTTAATGCACTCAGAGAAATGGAACCGAAGTTTTGGATTGATCACACTGAACGTTGAGCCTGTTTGCCAGCTTAAGCCGTTTTCTCTCTGCTTACAACTAATAAGAGCTCTTTGGCACATTCGTATAAGCACAGCATATTGGTTTCAGTTGGACATTCTGTTTGAATCAACTTGAATTCAAGCTGCTTGTGCAGCGGCTGGCATTCTGTGGAAACCCCTCAGTGAATAATTATTGTCCTTAGTGAGGCGAATTTTAATTTTGTTCGCTTTGCAAAACAGCTCTATAGAGAGTTTCGCTGTTCAATTAAATATTTCACACATCTGAAAGAAGAAAATGAAGACTTAGGAAACAAGGGAATTAAATTATGAAAAAATAGATATTTTCATAGATGTTTTATTGTATCTTTGGACTGTAAATGTAGGCAGTTTACTTTATGGATTGATATATATACACAGGAGCAAGTTTCCTGCTGATAAAATATTTAATAAAAGAAAGAAAGAAAGCGAGAGAATGAAAGAAAGACAGATTTTATAGATTGCAGGGCTGGTGAACACTGTGATTGTCAAGTCCTCGTCCTCTTGCTGGCCTTATTCTACATCGATTACCACAATAATTGTATAATGATGACAGATTTGACAGTTATTGTCACATCTGTCATGTTTCCAGTGTGGCTTTTTCCAATGAGGTGTTTCAAGCTTGTGAATTGCTCCCGCACAGCCTAGGGAAATCATTACTTAAGTAAAAATAAATCTAACATCATATAGTTTATATAACAGAACGCTCGTATTTGAATGACAAATGGGTCTACCTTATGTGACTGATGAGAGATCAAGCCACGGGAAAAAGAGAACAAGATGAAAGTACAACAAATGGCCTATTTCAGGAGTATTACAGAAAGTAACTTCACATGTGATATCAAATGCAAGGATTATTTTTTTCATTTAATAAAAAAATACTCCTAAAAATAATCTCAATTAGGATTAAATAAATAAACGATGTCAAAAGTAATTTATACGCACACATAACATTTATGCGTTTGCATCTTTTGTGACGCGGGAGTAACATCTGACACCCTTCCCAGTATAAAAGGATATATGACACATCACTTTGAGCTTAAATAAACCTCGAAACGGATCGCTATTGTTGACAATCAGACACCAAAATAGCAATGTGTGATGTGTCTGTACAGCGCACAATAAGAGTGACAAACGCTGCATCTTACCAACATGCAACAATCGCTCCGCGGCGTCTTCAGAGGAGCAGAGATCATAAAGGTGTTGCGTTTTTCTTTGAAGAAATCAAAGCTCATTGGGGTTTAGAGCCCAAGGCAAAGCAATTTCCTGGCTGCGCCAAAACTGTTGAGGACCCATCTATTACAGCACCTGTGGGAGAAGACGCCCCATTACCACAATCTCATTAGCTACATCACGGCATGCTGGCAATACAATGAAATGACGCTTGCTCGCAAACTTTGATTTTAATTATTCATTGTTTACAATAAAGTTCTCCAGTGTGTCCAGTGAGGAAGACAATAGAGCTTTAATGAGCTTTCTCTTGGATATCGCAGACTGGGGTGTGAAAGTAAGTAAGGTGCTTTTTTTTAATGTAAAAAGCTAAGGGCAGCGACGTTCCCCGGCGGTTAGACAGACTGTCCTGTAACCCGAATTTCACAGGTTCACAGTAGAGTTCGACCAATATGGGTTTTTAAAGGCCAATACCGATATATCACTATTTTTGTATTAAAGCTGCCAATATCTTTACATTTGACCATTTTCATGCCAAAAAACTTACTGGGATTCAGTTTTTCCCCCTGAACTTTATTCTTGGCATGGTGGAAAAGCCTCTGAAACATTTAGACCATCATTGCGAAACTAAAAACGACTAAAACCCCATACAAATAAAACTCCTTTAGGGTTGACAGCTCCTTAAGGAAAGGGTGATCCACCTCACCTGTTTAATGGTGGAGGAGAATCTAGGATATATTACCGCCGTTACATGAAGAATTTGCTTCCAAAAAACATGAATGGACAGTTAAATGAAAAATGTAGAATGTGCAGAGAAAACGAAAACCACTCGCTCCCTCAACAGCACTTACTGTAAGACTGCCCTGCTACTGAATGGCTCCCCAATCATACATCAGCACCTTATGGCAACTGACAATGCAGTTAGACAATAGTCTTTTTTATGCAGCCGTCACTTTACCCTACCATTGTACCAGATCTCTTATTATACCTCTAACGTGATCTGGTACTTGGACTTTATTCCTGTACTTTTGGGGTTTTTAAGTCTTACATCCATGGACCTATGCACTTTTTTATTTATGTTATGGGGTGGGAGGGGGTCATGTGTTTTTGTCATGTATTATATGATGTGTCTTTTATGTTATATTATCCTTGAGGTCCCTCTTGTTAATGTTGTTCTGTTAGGAGCACACTGAGACAAATTCCTAACGACTAAGTTGGTATGGCAATGAAGTATTGAATCTGAATCTTGAAAATAAGATTTCATTGCATGTTTTTGCAGACTGTTTTTATGTAGCTGCAGTCAGGGAGGAAACTGAATCATATTGGCAGTGGACAACATGACTGGCTGATGTTTGATATTTAATAAAAGGCCAATAGCGGCCCAATATACAGTATTATGCAAAAGTCACAGGCACATGTAAAGAAAATCCATAAAGTGAAGATGCTTTCAAAAATAATGAAATGAAAAGTTTCTAAATTTGAAAAATACTATAAAGAACAGTCTACTGACACACTAATGCAGAAATCAAATAAACAAACATCTAAGACAAAATTTATATAAAAAATCTAGGGTGACTAAGACTTTTGCACAGTACTGTATATCAGCAAATTTATATATCAGTCTAATCCTAACTCACTGCCAGTATGTCCATGTGTCCTCTCTTTGAACCCCTATCTGCTCACTCATTGTAAGTCAGAGTAAGATAAGTCAGAGTCAGCTAAATGCCTAGAAAAAATCTCAAAGTAATGGATGCCCGTACAATCTAAGATGTAACAGCCTTTCACATTCTCCACATTATGCAGCGAAAAAACATTCAGTGAAAATAAAGTGATATAACAAGTTAGCAGGCTTTCTTCTTTTTTATTTTTTTTTGCACATGGATCCCCACCACCGTTTCTTTTGGGATGACATGATGTGACACTGCTGTAGAAGAGGAAGCAAATTCAGCTTCTATTTGTTGAGATAATTCTGCACACTTATAGACACTGATAATTAAATCTTTTTTAGGTGATAATAGCTTAGTTTATTGAGTTTATTTATATCAGGGACCATGTACAAAATACATTCATCTCAAACAAAGAGAGAAGATGCTTTGTACCAGATTTAGCTGCTAGCTGATTTCCATCTGTAGTCCCTGGGCAGGGGAATAGAAACAATAAAACACAGAGAAAAACCTATCATCTCCACTACAAATTGACCAACAACCTATTGACATCCACGCAGGCATATGCGCACACACACACACACACACCTACACACACACACACACACACACACACACACACACACACACACACACACAATAGGGGAATCACTTCCCAAGAACAGATTCTGTAGGTCTCCGGATCCCACCCGCATGACATCTTTTATGTCAGTTTGACTTTTTACATTGCAGTTTTGATGAAATAGCATCGAGGGTCTGAGTATAGTAACATGCTAGCTGCATGGTAATGTAATTCAATTCAATTCAAAACTTCATCTTAAAAAAGAGGCCCATAGCAGATAAAACCGACACAAGACAATTACACATAAATAGAAGAAAAATATGTAATCTGTCTATGTAAGATGCAATCTATGATTTCATTAAAAGCATTTTGTAACAAATGCCTTATACAGTAAGTGCTACTGTATGCTGAAAACCAATCTAAGAGTTTTTTTTATCGATATCCATCTGTGACAAAGGAGTTGCAGCAACATTGACAGCTCTCTGGCACAGCTTACGGTGGCCTGTAACTGATATAAATAATAAAGTCACACTCGCCCAAGTGGAAAGTGAGTTTTAAAAGCTAGAAATCTCAGTATCTGGCAAAGTACAATACAATACAATACAATACAATACAATACAATACAATATACTTTATTGTCCCCGTGGGGAAATTAGTCTTGGACTCAAATGCTGCACACATATAACTGCATCCATGGTAGTAATAGTAAAAAAACAGCAACATATAACAAAGCAACATATACTGTAGCAAATCACAACCACAAATTACACATATTGCACATTACGCATATTGTACATATTACACATATTGCATATATTACACAACCAGTGATGAGAACACCATGAAGCTATCGCACAACCCCTGCAGCCTCAGGCAACATTATTTAAATTTTTTATTGAGGTAGGCACAAATTAGTTTTTAAAACGGTTGAGTTTACATTGGGGTAAAGTAATCGTTGAGTCATTGGTATTGATCAACAACCCTACCAACCCCCACAGATATTTAATGGTCAATTTGTGCTGTAGGGCAGTAAATATCTTACTTATTGCACCTTTTAATGTCATCCTTGAATTCATTTGTTTGTTCACTTACTTATTTTGTGTGTTTTGCTCATTCATTCATTCATTCAGACCTTGTTTCATTGCCCATTGCCCAGTATGCCCAGCAGTATTGCAGTTGGCCTGCCACAGTCACATCTTGGTGTCACAGTGTCGGTGTCATGGCCGTTCTCCTCTCGATACTCTGTCTCATCATGTCTGACACAGCCTGACAGTTACTCACACACTTAGAGTCAGCAACGAGTTTCTGACTGGAGTCTCTGATTTCTAATTCTTCTCTACCAATTACTCTTAATGTTACTGTTACTACCCACTCCTCCCTTGAAATGTAAGTGCTGCAGCAAGTAGCTAAAGTAAACTTGATTAAACTAAACTAAAACGGGTGAGCAGTAACTATCATCAGACTCACGCTGCTTTCTTTTGAATAATTACCTCATTTTGCAGAGTCTTATAAAGGTCTGTGCACACATCCAGCTGTAGTGAAAATCTATTATAGTGCAAGTGACTTCATGTAATTGAGCTGAGACAGCAACTCTTGTCCGGGTTATATATTTGTTTCATGAAGTCGTAAGTTCCTGAAATAAGGGTGTGAAAAAGAGTGTAATTGGTTTATTTTCTGAGAATAGAAACCAATTCATCACTCGATAACTGACATCATACTATTATACATGACTAACCCTCGACCATTCTGTACGCAGTTATTCTCAATATCTTCATAGAATATGAACTGAGATGGAAGTATTTCTTTGCAAGGCAATTAAAAAGGTTTGTAGAATCTGTTGGTGTAGAGAGCTAGTGTTGTCATTGCATAATAATTTCATCTTTATTCTGGGATGTCGGCCATTATGCAAGTTTTACATTATGTTAGGCTATGTAGCTAGACTTAGCTAGTTAGCAGGAAACACTTTACAGTATGGTTTACTAATTAATGCTTAATTAACCAGGGATTAAGCATCAACTAACAATGAGTTAACATGTTTATTAGTTATTAAATATGCATCAGTTATGGTCAAATAATATGTTAATTAACTAATAATTTATGGTTAGTTAAAAGCAGAGGTGGAGACTCGAGTCACATGACTTGGACTCGAGTCACAATTTTAATTGCTTGAGACTTGACGTGATGCATGAAGAGAAGACTTGAGACTTGACTTGACTTGGGTTCTGGTGACTTGGGACTTGACTTTGATGACTTGAAAAGATTTCTAAAGTCTTGACAAAAGCTCTTGTGTTTGTGTAAATGACTTGGAATTTAAATTCAGTCGTCTGATGCTCTTATCACGTTTTTATCCTATTAAAACCATATTGCTTTGAAAAGTCCTAGATATTTTTCTTCCTTTAAGATATTAAATTGATACTGGACTCTTGATTTGTTCTGACTTGACATGACTTGGACTTGACTTGGTAATCTACATTTAGACTTCACTTGAGACTTGTGCCTCAAGACTTGAGGCTGACGTGAGACTCGAGCAAAGTTGACTAAAAGTATATTATGTAATGGTAAGGTTTCAATCATTTATGCTTAATTAAAATGCAGATTCTAAAGACAGCTATAAAGTTTGATGAAGAAAACTGGACATCTGCTCATGATGGAGGATGAATTGAAAGCTTTACACACGAATGAACAAACAAGGCACCTGATAACACCAAAGAAGCATACAATAATGTTCAAAGATTGAGAATATGTAGATAACTCAATTTTGATTAAAAACTCTGATAGAAACTTATAATTCCACGCTTAAGATGCATGACTGTTTGCATTATGAAACAGTCACTCTAACCACTATAGCACACTGCCTCCCATTTTTTTACAAAAATATATGTTGCGTAAGAGGGACCTGAACTCAGGTCAATGTGCTTTGCAGTCTAAGCGGACTTCACAGAGGGAAACTGCCCTTGGCTCACACCTCCATCAATAATTATTTAGCTTTACAACTTGGAATGCAAAGAGGCTGGACCGTTGATCATTTTCCCTCAGTGTCAGCGGGTGGTTAGCGGTGAATTTCACTGCAATAAGGTCATTTTCGAACGAGACTAATATGGGGTCAACCAGGGTGAAGGTTTAGGAGAAGACGATGATTATACATCAGAAAATGCCTTTACATTAAGTCAGTCTGTTTGCTTTCGAAAAAACGTTTTTGTATCCCTCGCCATGTGTGGGCGTTTGGCAGATTGCGTCTGAGTGATAACGCAGCTAAAGTAGCCACCAGTGGAGAGGGATGAGAACCATACTTTCAAAGATTGTCGGGCGAGTGAGGGGATCCCTTCTTGACGTCTAAACTTTATAGAAGCTCAACTTTGTAGTGCTGTGAGTGAATCCACTCTGAAACACTCACAACCCACAAAAAGGCAGTATTGAGAGTATCTCCACAGCGAATCATTGTTTTTGAGAAGAATGGTGCTCCCTTGCCTGTCTTGTCACTGAAATAGGGCGGCATCAGCCTGAGTTGCTTTGAACACTCTGACACGATTTCAGGAGGCATCTTAAGGGAACAGAAAATAAGAAATGATCTCTCAAAGGTGTCTGAACAAAGGCAAAAAGTTGAGTACTGTTGAAAGTTTATTGCTCTGTGGAGCCATTGCGTAACTATTTTCAGCTGCACAGCAGTTGACTGTTGTCGGTAGTTACTGAGATATACAGGAAACTGATATGTCAGCCATTCAGACATAAACTGGATCATATCTCAATAGTGATCATAGGAATACATCATTGTGTAACTGTCAATGCCTTTTGGACGCTTTCCCCCGACTTTCATGATGATCACGACACAAATTTCCAGACGCAAGGTTTTGTATAGCAACAAACTGTGATGCTTTTTTTTGAATGCAAATCGTTTGAATAAAAAACGGGGTGCGACACTGCCTTCCTCTCTGCCTTAAACCTAAGATATAGTGGCAACGTCTGCATTTCACACAGAGTTGATTGACTTAAAATCATTATTCAGAGCAAGATGTTTGCTAATCCCCAAATTGTCTGAATGTTTCAGCTTGTGCCATGAATAATATTACCACTCCACTGTGCACTGGCTTGACTTTCTCATTCAAATGCAGCTGAATATACTGGCATCGGGGGGTCTAGGGTGGTCAGGGTCATTCTGCATACAAGTGTTTTGTAGGAGAAATCAATGTGTTTGCATTTAAAAAAAGATTAGCCTGACTAACCTGTGGGCTTTACACTGGTGCTGACAGTCTAACATTGTTTATTTAGTCTCATAATCAAACCCTTAATGTAATACTCCTAATACATAATAAATTTGTAATATTACTTATACAGACAGCTCTTAAACAAGCCTTGCTTGAACCTGTGTTTCATGGTAAACAGTGGGATTTGAGCCATAATTATAATCATGAAGAAAATCATGAAATTATAATTAGAATCATGAAAAAAGCATCTATGTATGGAGCAAATGGCACTTAGTTATATTAGGAGACATGTATAAAACAGTAAATCTGGAATGCTTTGGGGAGCTGCAGCCTTTCTATCTTGAAGGCGGCAGTTAGCTGGGGATGGGAGAGGCGGTTTGTGAAGTAAGAGACTGCTGGTCATGGATGACCACACTGATCTCCATATCTACCAAACACAGCCTTGTTCTCTGGGGTCACCTTGTCTGACTGTTTTGCTGCAAGGGGCTTCATGCATAATCCGCCATTTACTCTGATGCTCTAAAAAACACAAGACACACAATGCTCCAGTTACACCAGTGAAGCTCGTTGTGTTCCTGTGCTGATCCACACCTAAAACACGCAGGTGGCAAGCGGAACACATCGGGGATGCTCAAAGATAAAGGTGGAACTGCTTGTTGTCTTACAATGAAACGATTTGCATGAAGCCCTGAGAAGAGAGAATCAAACAGTATGTTTCATAACTGAGCGTGATTTTAATTTATTGGTTGACAATGTGCTTTAACATAAACTGGCACAAATCCTGCTGGAATGAACGCTGTTGTTCAGGTAAACACTTTGCAGAAGCTTAAAACATTGTTGGCGACAAGAGAAAATGATTAAGTAGACTATAAAAATGGCAGAGAAGCTGCCATACACAATGTATTTTCTTTCAACTCAGACATTTTCTGTTCTGTGGTTGACTGTTGATCGGTTAGATCTAGTTAGGCTCATTCTCTGTAAAGTCCTTTGAGACACGCTTGTGATTTTTTATTTTATTCATCCTTTATTTAGCCAGGAAGATCCCATTGATATACAGGATCTCTTCTTCCAGGGAGTCCTGGTCAAGATGGCAGCTTAAACAGTTTCACGTAAAAAAAAAAAACAGCTTCACATAAAAAAAACAATCTCACATGGTAGAACACATATAATACATAAAAGCTACACAAGGGAAAAAGTAAGGGAAGAGAAGCATACAGGCCGTACCATCGATATCCGTACCCGTGATAAAGGGCGATAGAAATAAACAAACTTGAACATTTTACTGACAAAACATATCTGTCTCATGCCATTCCTCAGGTTTGTCATGACACATACAGTACACATTAACACAGTGTAAATCTTTCTACCAACCAGAACGTTCATTCATCATTTTTGATTGAAAGAAACATTAAAGCAATATTCCACTTAGTTTTAACATGGGGGTTATTCGGCACTTGACAGCCATGAAAACCAGAATATAAACTACTTTTTTGTAGTTTGTAGCGTTCAGATTTTTACTTCCCATTCATTTGAATGAGGCCACGAAAATAGCCTGAAAACTTACATTTAACACGTTGGTGAACAGATTCAACAACAGATTCCGGTACTGTGATTTTCAATTGACATTTGGTCGAACGTTTTAGAACATAATTTTACCAAATAGCATTTTTATTGATAGAAGAGAACATAGCGGAGGGATACCATCTAGGAGAGAGAGTTCCTGTTTGGTAGACCGGATCTACTTTTATTTTTAAATGCTAATTTTAGTGTAAACCAAGAATAGAAATGCAAAAGGACGACGGACCAGTTGCTGCTTTATTGTTTTAAACGCGGGATCTGTTGTTGAATCTGTTCACAAACGTGTTAAATGTAAGTTTTCAGGCTATTTTCGTCAAACGCTACAAAGGCTACAAACTCGTCCAGCTGCATCCGATCTTGATGACTAGTTTATATTCTGGTTTTCATGGCGGTCAAGTGCCGAATAACCCCCCATGTTAAAACTAAGTGGAATATTGCTTTAACTTTGGTGTTCACTTTCATCCACAGCACCTTATAGAAAACCATGAGTAATACTATAACCTTGGCAGTGTCTGTGACATCTTCTTCCAGCTGAAACTTACAGGACTGTTCAGATACAAAACTTATAGATAATAGTATCGGAAATACTTCCACATAGTTCTCCAGCTCTTTATAGCATTTATTATAGACTGCATTCATGCCCCCATAACATTGTCATCATACAATACAAGATGCTGACTGAAATGTTCTGCTTTTACAGGAAATATGACGTTAGGTTTACTGTGGAGAAAATGTACAGCCTTTTACTCACTGAGAACTACTCTTGCTGTTTTTCGGTAGTGGATTTTAGATTCTAAGTCTATCAGTGCAGTTAAGATTTAGAAATGCTGTCTGTGTCAGAATGTGGCAATAGTACGGTGTATTTTTTTTTTTTTTTTGCAGAAGAACAGGTTATTGCAACAGTAAACAAAATATTGCAGTGTTTTCTCATTTCTTCTCCTAACCATTTAAATCAATTTTGTTTAGAGGAAATAAAGTCTTGTTTGCAGCGTAATTCAACTCATTTTTGACAGGTTGCAGATGCCAATATGATATAAATTAACCATCTCATCTCCCCCCATGTGATGCATCTTAAAGTGTAAAATAGTCTGCTTTGCTTCCATGTTCCTCTGTGACAATGGTGAAGAGAAAACGGTAAAAAAAACCTATCATTCCTAAATATAAGCATTCATACAAGCTCCATCTCCAGAGACCTTGGACTGTTTCCACAGTTTGCAATATTATCAAGAAGTTTGCTGCTCATGGAACTCTTAAGAGTCTCATAGGATGTGGTGGTAAGAAGAAAATTGATCTCAGATGGCATCAATGGTGGGTGCAAGGCTTTGAAAAAAACACTAT
The DNA here is from genome assembly GCF_048128805.1 of Centroberyx gerrardi. Lineage (NCBI taxonomy): Eukaryota > Metazoa > Chordata > Actinopteri > Beryciformes > Berycidae > Centroberyx > Centroberyx gerrardi. The sequence continues at coordinate 4,804,867 of NC_136018.1, read as the reverse complement.
AAATCCAAATACCTCAAGGCTGACCTGCAGAAGTCTGGGGTTAATAGTTTGAGCCTGTAACATAAGCTGCACTGAACCAAGAAGGACCAGGGAAAGGGAAAGAGAAACACAGGAAGGCCCAAATGAACTTTACCAAGGCCCCGCTAAGAAAAGCCTGAATCCGTCTGGGAAAATGTTCTGTGAGCTGATGAAACCACATTAGAGCTCTTTGGCCATGCAGATCAGCGGTTTGTTTACATGTAGCTTGGGTTGTGTAGCTTCCTGGACATGATAAAACCCCCAAATCTGTGATTCTCTATCATCGGTTGCTCCGGTAGAGACGATTGGAGAATTGTGTTTTTTTTTTCTCTCTCAATTCACTGCCGAAACAGGTCTGAAAATCACACTTTTAGCACATAGACGAATGCAAACAAAGCAGATTCTGACAATATATGACAATGAAATCCGGTCAGAAGAATTTCGGTGTTACACTCATTCAAACTGAGAGGTTTAATAAACATAAAGACAGCGCTTCACTGAACCACATGTGAGCGACAGTATGGTTTTTTTTTAATGTATTTTTTAATGTAGCTGATCTCAGTCTCATTGAGATCTGGTGAACATTACCGTAACAATGTTTTTGAAAAGTTATTGATTTGATAACTTATAGTAAAGATGGTATTAACAAGCCAAACAGATGGTGAATTTTATGCTAGCTCAGTTCCACATCATTCATTCAATCACAGCATTCATTACCACGTAATCTAGAGAGTTACGACAATGAAAGATGCAGTTACAGTAATATGACATATTTATCTGTAAATAGTATTTGAACTTTTTTTTTTTTTCATTGAATTCTGATATTTGGAATAAATCAACGTTACACAGCAAGTAAATTAGGGCCGAATGAATTCTGAAAATAAATAAATATACTCTCTTTTTTTTCTTCAGCAATTACACCGAAGCATTGTCACTTGGCTAACGCTTTTCTTTCTACCCGCCTAAATCAACCTCAATAGTATCTGAACTCTAATCAAAAAAATCTTCATTAATATCAATATTTTGTGGAAATAACTGAAGACTTATTATGAAGATCAATAGAAAAGGAGAGGAAGAGCAGAAGCATGGGCAGAAGCTGTGCAGCAATTTAGACGTGCTTGAGGACTATGGAAGAGAAATGTATAGGCTTAAATCAAAGGACAGCAGAGAACACACACACACACACACACACACACACACACACACACACACACACAGAGTCATAAAGCTCTTTTGAGGCAGAGGTGATGCAGGTCTTTCCCCTGTATTTGTTAGTTAGTCTCAGGACAATTACATACTGTAGGTAGGGGAACTGTTATGCTAAATGAAGCTCCTTGATTCCTGGCACCAGAGCTATAGATTATACCGTATATTATCCCATATTTTAAATGTATAACTCTGGTTAGCACTGTTTTGGCATTATGAAGGCCCTGCATGTTTTCACTTTTCAAAACATCATGTTTACCTCTAGTTTTCCAGGTATTTAAAGAAAGAAGAGAAAGGCCTTTTGAAGCCTGCTGCAGAACTCACTCCAAAGCAGCTAAAAAAGCAACTGCCTCCTTATATAAATTTTTCCCGCAGCTTGTTGCAGCAGAGCCAGGGAAGATATTGGTTTGGGAAGTCTCATGTTTCTGTAGCTCCTCTTGTGACTGCTGCTCCCCGAAGGAGTTTGTTTTCAGAGAAGATGCTGAAGAGTGTGAAAAGGTTGGAAAACATGCCAGCGAGGTTGGGAAATGGGTGCTCGTGGAATATGATGGAGACATCTATCCAGGCACCATAACACAGGTATGTTAAAAAAACTAAGAAACATGTTACAGTCCATAAAAACGACAGAAATCTGTCGTGGGGTGTGAATACAGAGGGGAATTCAACAGGTTGGGGATTCACTGAATACAGATTTATTTTGAATGTATTATAAGTTCCATTGCACTATCAATAATGTGCATTTAATCTTGTTTGAATAGTGCAATGTTGTTATTCTTAATTATTTTTCAGTTCCACTTGATTGCTGGTGAGTGTGAAGTGTTTGTAATGACCAGCTGCAATGACGTGGCAAAAATTAACATTTGTATTTGCCTAAATGAGTAAAAGACCCTCTCCAGACAGCATTAGTATTACCAGGGGAGGTCTGGTGATTAGTAATTTTTCCCTCAGGACTCCACTAATTACATCCCGTCCGGGACAAACATGTTTGTGATTCTCTTTGGCTACTCTGGTACAGATCACAGATGCCCTAGGGTAATTTTAATCCCGTCTGGATTGACAACTGGCTGATGTACCGACGATGGCCATAAACCAGTGCTGGGGTAAAGTAGCATCATTCTTTACGACAATATGGATCCACTTGAAGAAAGCTTGGCCTGTTTTGTTGATATGAATCCCCTGACTTCAACGGCCCATTGCACTGGGCCCACCTGGGAGCCAATAAGGAGAAGTAAACTGAAATCTTTTAGAAGAGCCTGGTCTTGGAAGATGTCTATCTAACCGCTGTAAAGTTTTAGATATAGAAGGATTCCAAAAAAGGAACACAGTGTCTCCTACTTGACATGGTAAAACACTGTGTGACATATTTGCACAGGGATGTCCTTGGATTACCAGTCCCCTAGTAAAATGTTTTACCATCCAAATGACTGACTGAAATTACCAGTGTGCACAGGCAAATCAAATTGTTGACCTCCCCTGGTAATACTACTGCTGTCCAGAGAGGGCTAAAGTTGACAAGCCACTGAAACGTTCAAATTCAGCTAAAATTCACCGCCACAATTTAACTGTATGCTGGTTAATCAATATTTGAGACTATAATAACATTAATAAAGAACATACTTGAAGGATTCCTTAATATTTTGCATTGCTCAAATGGGAAAAGCCTTATACAGCATCGCTCAAAGGCAAAATCAGTCACAAACATCAGTGCAATCTAAATTTTTTCATTGTGAAAAAAAATTGAGAGCAGACTTGTTTTCTTCATTTGCTTGATAAATATTACATTATGTTAACTGCTTAAGCCTCACAACTGTAACGTGTAATGTGTTGAATAGTCAGAATTCAGTTCACACATAAAATTCTCCTGGTATAGTCTTCCTTCACAGACCAAGGTTCAAACTGGTGGCTATTTTAACCTGGCTCTTCATTTTTCAGCTTTACAATGCTCAATGCTAAGAAGGTAAAAGTGCCACTTTTTTGTTCAGGTATCACCATGTGAAACTTCTACTTGAGAACCAAGGCCAAATCAAGGTCCTGAGATCAAGCTATTTCAAAGACCACATTTTGACCCCCCCCACCACCACCACCACACACACACACACACACACACACCCCAACTGTTTTTCTTCTCATTTCAGGAATCTAAATAATTACACATTGTGACACATAGCAAGGGTCAGCTACGAGCTGATAATAATTTTGAATGTTTTAGTGAAGCTATGTGCTCAGGGTGTTTTAACACTTCTGTTTCATTCTGCCCGCTGTATTGAGCCTTTCCAAAGGTCAGTGAAATTGAATTGCAATGTTTCAGATCAAAGGATTGGCTTCTGTCACTGAGTACATACTGTACCATACTGTATCCATTTGTATTTTACTACAATTCCTAAATTATGCTTTCTTTCTTTTGGAATTTTGGCAGAGAAATGGTGTAAATGTAAAAATCACCATGATTACAGTCACGGCCTTGAAAATGGACTCGCATTGGTCTGGTCTCGGTCTTGACTCGGTCTCACCCTCCCCTCGGTCTTGGTCTTGACTCGGACTTATCCTCCGGTCTTGGTCTTGACTCGGTCTCGGTTTAGGTGGTCTCGACTACAACACTAGTCCAGTGTCCGTCTCACAACACATCATCTGATTCACTGATGAAGTTTAGTTTCTCGGTTCTGTGCCTTCTTTGGCAGTTCGCTCCCATCCAATTCCATGATCTTTTGAAGTAGCTCGAATGTGTACTCAAGGCATGAATGAGCCCCAACAACATGGTGGGATGCCAAAGCCACATTTGACAGATCCTGAAGCACCATCGCACCCTCGAGGATAATCCCCGTGTTGTCCGTCTGAATCTTGTATCTCAAAACGGTCGTATTTTCTTTCATTGCAAACTGGTGATTATCCCACTTACCCATTTTTTGAAACTATCAATGCATGCAATGTGTCACTAGTATCAGCAGTGCTTAGTCTTAAGTGTTATGAGAGACACATGGGGAAGATGAGATTTTCACGTCATGGGCTGTAACTTTTGTGTGCATGTCTTCATCAGAAATCATTGTTTATTTAACCTAAACAAAATCTCAAACAACTAATTACTGGCTGTCACTTGTCACTGAGAGATGCATGGAAATTTGTCTTACAGTTTTTTTTTCCAATTGCTAACAAGCATCGGTCAATACTGAAGCCACTTTTTCAAAACTCTTCATACAGTCTGCATTACCAACATGCATCTTGGCCAAACAGTTAATCTCACCTCCAAAACACTTCATACATGTCTCAAAATAAGCTTGTTCGACCATAACACTGGCAACAACTCTCACTCAGAAAGCATACATTGTCACTCATAACACACTGACCTAAAAAACTCTTAACAGGGAGCATTACATAAATTATGAACTTTTATCTTTGAAGTTTGAATGATTTTTCACATTAATCAGTATTTCATTATAGAATAAGAATAACACCTTTTCACTTTATTGACTGTACTAAAGTATATGTAACTAGAATGAATCAGAAATGCAGCAATTTGCTTCAATATCCTTTATTTTTTCTATATCTTTGCATATAGTAATTTACTTGTGAAAAATAAAGTTGAAACAAAAAAAACAAATTCCTGAAATTCCAGGGCTGCAATAATAATTACAAAAAAAAACATCAACAACATGTATAATATAATCACTCATACTGTACAGTACTGTGAAGGTTCTAGTTCCCCCTCTCTCCTGCATTTGGCCACAAGTTCTCATCAGCATCACATCTTATGTCTTCTCTGGCGATGCATCTTGGAAAGTATCTTCTGGAATGTCTAATCCAACCCTGGCGGTCTTCAGGAGAAGTGTCCCCACACCCCGCATTCATGGCATCCAGTTAAGGACATCTGGTCATGTAGATGGTGGTCATAAACCTTCCACCTCCACGCAGAGAAAAACTCCTCTATGGGGTTTAGGAAGGGGGAGTATGGAGGCAGGAATAGTACTGACACATTATCCCACACAACAACGAAGGTAGGGGAGTTTCTTGCCCCTCTCTCCTCCGCTGGCACAAGTCGATTATGCAGGTCATCCAGAAAAGAAATGAGCCTCTCTGTATTGTAGGGGCAAACCATCACTGGACAGTGCTGCACACATTGTGATGTAAGCTCCTCTCTGGCCTGGGACATCCACGGTTGCTCTCTGTCCAATCACATTTCTTCCCCTGCGGCGTGTTTTTGCCAGGTTGAATCCAGCTTCATCCACAAAGATGAATGTATGCGCAGTTTGCCTGGCTTCCATCTCCATTACTCTCTACAATACAGTAAATCCACAGTTTTACAGTACTTTACATTATGCATAGCTGTGTATGTCCCCTGTTTGGTTATTGAACATCTTACCTGGACATATTGATACCGGAGTTCTTTCACACGTTCACTGTTTCTCTCAAAGGGCACAGTGTACAACTGCTTCATCCTTATTTTATGTTTGGACTCTGACAATTGTCGTTGTGCTGACCGTATTCACATTCCCAAAAGTGATATTGTGTGCCAGCACTCTGTCCCGAATTTCCTGCAGTTTTATTGCATTGTTGCCAATTACCATGTCAACAATGGAAATTTCCTGCGCATCTGAAAATATTCTGCCTCTCCTTCCTGTGGGAGGCAACCTTTGGATCCTACTGTAAAACACAAAACAATCAATATATTTCAAAATGTCAGTACATGTGAAAATGTAAACATACTGTATTGTACTGTAATATGTAGTTCAATTATCATTATTATTGATTATAATTATTTGCCGGAAAATTCGTACTATTGATACAACTGTTGAACGCTGCAGATTTGGTTGCACCCTTAAACCAGCCTCTCTCAAAGAGAGACCATGGTTTACAACATGGTCAATAATTGTGGCCCTTATCTCATCAGAGACCACCGCTCTTGGTCTTCCTCTCATCAGAGACCACCGCTCTTGGTCTTCCTCTCCTTTGTCTTCCACACATTCTCCCTCTCCCTGCCACTCTTCTTTCCCCACCAACCTGTCTTCCTTGATCCATGTTTCCAAACAAAATCATTCCGAAGCCGTCCCCTTTTGTCTGTTTGGTAACGAGACTAAAAGCTTTCAGCTGTGTTTGGAATGATTATTTTTTCATTTTATTGCAAATATTCTGCTAAGATTTTCTATATATTTCAATATGGTTACTGCAGAAATGCACAAAATTGTTTTGAATGTGTTTTTAACAGTTTTGAAAACGGTGTGTTAGCATTTGAAAAATGTGCTGCAAATATAGAGTGTTTTGCAGGTGGTGGAATATGAATGAGAAAAGAGTTCATGGATTTTTGGAAAATGTGGTCATTGAATGCATTTTGTGTGAAAGCAATGAAAAATGATTCACAGTTTGGTCCACATAGACTTCTGTTTCACTGACTGTGTGAAGAGTTTTGACAATGTGACTTCAGACTTTGTGACTTTGACCAATGCATGTTAGCAATCGAAAAAAACTGTGAATGTGCGGACATTTCCTCCTCCTCTCCTCTCAGTCCTATTTTGTATGACATACCGCTAATGTATAATAACTCAAATATCTTGCCTGAGCTGCTGGGATTTATCACCTAAACCTAAACCATCACACTAGTTTACATTATGTATATGTTTTTATTTGAACATCAGTAAGTACTCTCTTCCTCCTCCAGCTCACTCTTTCCTTTTCTTCATTCACTTCTTTGTTTCTCTTCACATCTCCCATTATCTCCTCTCTCAAGGTATTTCAGCAAACTCATCTGGAGTCATGGTCGCAGAAACTATGGTCAAAACAGTTTAGCTGAATATGATTTTTTGCTACTTGCTTTTGCTAGCTAGCTAACTTTAAAACAGCAGTGTGTGTGTGTGTGTGTGTGCGGCGATCACAAGTGTATCTCAACTTTGCTAAGCTTAGCTTTGATAAGTTAGCATTACTTATGCCTGCCATACATTAGAAGACATTTAGTCTGACACACTCTCACATTCAGTGTGATTCATGTTACATTTCTGATACATTCAGAGTTTTTAGTCCTAGAGGTGCTCACACTATAAGATTCTGTTAAGACTGAGAATCATGCAGCATCACACATTAAAAGACTCCAGCAGGATTTCTCACAGATTTGGTAGTAGCTCCAGGTTTTTAGTGCATGTAAAGGATTATATAGGCTCACAAACACTGATAATGGACTATGATGTTAGAATGTGAATGAAGCTACAACATCCCCCTCCTCCACCATCTACACACACACCCCCACACACACACACATACAGGAAACCACACATAGGCCTACACAACACGCAGAGAGAGAAATAAAGAGAGAGATCAACTCTCGTTCTTTCCACAGCTCCACCAGTTTCTCCTCCTGACAGTGTAACATTATAAATCGCTTCGTTGACAATCACACACCGTTTGAGCCAAGATTAAAGACTTAAGATAATATTAAACATGTTTGATTTTGTCGTAACGGTCAAGACGAGAAAAAGACTGCATTAAGACGGCTCCGACTGAGTTTTCCACCTAATGGCGACCTTACACCAAACGACTTTTCAAGCGAGTTCACTGTCGCAGACAAATTTCCAACGTCAGAATAAAATCATGAGAGTTTTGCTAGAGTTGTGCCGCGCTCCCGTCATCTCGATCGTTTGGTGTAAGGTGGTCAGAAAACTCAGTCCGAGCTGTCTTAAGTCAGTCTTTTTCTCGTCTTGACGTTCCGATAAAATCAAACATGTTTAATATTATCGGAAGTCTTTAGTCTTGGCTCATGCAAATAGTGAAGTTCAATGACGTGAACATTTCAAAGTCTTCTAGTGTATGGTAGGCAGTCTTTGAAAAATCTTATAGTCTGTGACTAAAAACTCAGTGACTTATGACACATTGTCTTTAGATGTGAGCTGGATGTGAGAGGGTGTCAGACTTTAGTCTTTTCAAAGTCTTTTCAAAGTCTTTTCAAAGTCTTCTAGTGTATGGTAGGCATAACGATTGTGGTGACGGGAGCATATTCCGACTCCGAAATTGGTCTAAAACTGTGAAATCGCTTCAAATGTCGTCTAGTGTAAGGTCGGCATTAGTTAGCACTGCCTGACAATTGAAAAAAACAATATCCTATATAACTGTGCATGGAGGTTCTTACCTCTAACCTCCGTCTTGGGAGTCTTGGGAACTTGGTCTGGATTTTCAGAAAGTGCCACATGAAAGTAACGCAGCAGTGCAGCAGGACAGAATGTAGCCAAGCCACACTTTCCTTACTGTCTATGAGCCAATCTCATCTCATCTCATCATGTAGGGGAAAAAAACTATCTGCTAGCAGATGTGTTCAGAATACTCACTTTGCTCAGACTGAATCTTGCTGTATTTTAAATGACCATTTAAGCTGTGGTGCCACAGTGTGTCTCACGCCAGATGTGTGAGAGTTGGCAACTCTGGCAATGCAGGCAGTATGCTGAGGAAGTAACCTGTTTGAAATTAGCTGTTTGTTACATTTGCTTCACAAAACTAGGAATTAAGTCAGATAGGAGCAACTAATGTCACAGTTAACTGATAACAGAGGGAGAAACTTGAGGCTAGTGCCTGAGCAAAAATAAGATTACTTAGCTGAAAATATGAATGCTGCAATATGTACCTGTTTCACATTAAAATAGCAAAAAAAATAAATAATTGGGGGGTTGACCAACTTAGGCGGAGGAGGACTAACAATACACTTCACTGACTCAGTGCAAAAAGTTGCATATTGTAGCTTCAAGTCAGCAAAAATACAGCCATGTTGTAGCTTACACTTACCCAGTTGTATTTCCATGATGTTACCATGACTACCAGTACAGTGCTTCAGTGCCATCTGATTATAATCAATGAATCTATTACCTGATATTTGCCTGTGAAGATGCCTGTGTCGTGGTTATGGAATTCTATGAACAGAAAATTGATTACTGTGATTAAAACTATCGCAATCTAAGTGATGGTCGGTCAAGTCCATCATCATTTGCACAAAGGAGTAACAAGCACTTCAGAAGTCGTTAATAAGAGCCTGTGTTTCATCGGCACATAGACCTCACAACCCACACACCCTGTTCTGTCACCACTGCAATTAAACTGGCAGCCTGTGGGAAACACTGAATTCACGTACCTGATGCTCCTTCACAACTTTCCCAGGACAGTCACTGAGATAGATGCACAGTCCCTCGATGATGCTTTCTCACCCTGCGTCAGTGTCATCCTGAAGGAAACCGTAAAGAGCAGAAAAACAGAGTCATTTGATATGAGATACTTAATCCTGATGCTTTTTTTTTTTCTTACTTTTGACATCCAAATGCTTGTTGAAAATAGCTCAGCAGGCTTACCAGGGCAGACTAAATAAATTAAACAACATGAGATGAGGATTATTAATTGTTTATTTTCTACTATAGCCTAGCTGACAAAGTATCCCTATAGGCAACAAGATGTTCATAGAACCACAGACAATGTTTTGGGGGAAATTGAGAGGCATAAACAACCACTAAGCCCTGGTTTGCCTCATCTTGCAGTGAAAACTTGCGGTGATACTTGGCCAAAAACATGTCACTCCACAAAAAACAATTCCTAGATGCCTTACTGGAGTTATGGCTGCCATAAAACTTCAGAGCATTCTGCCTTGCTGTCCAGCTCTCCTGTCAGATCTCTCAAGTCAAGTCCAGCTGGGAGAGAAATCTGCAGAGGGAAATGGTCGTCAACCGTTTGAACTCAGCATTTATCTGCAAGTTAGAAACAACAAAGCCTGAGACATTTCAAACTGTTCATTAAAAACTCATTCATGTTCCTTGCTAACATGCACACATGAGAATTCACACTCCGTCAAACTTGGCCAACCACACAGTAGGGGATAATGGGGTAAAATTAGCCACCTTTTGTAGTTTGTTCTACTACCGCAAAGTAAATGTGTATTTATTTCAAACAGTAATTGGTATTTGTTAAGGTTTTTGGGCATTCATGGCAATTAAAACATTTGCTGTAGCTAATACAGTTTTAGAAGTATGATCCATTAAAAAAGGCGGTGGACAAATTTCCCCAGGGTAGGGGTATGTTAGGTACAGCATGTTACCCAACTTAAAACCTTTATTTTTGTCCTCTTCAGTGCTTTCTCTAGGGCCTTTCCAGCATGCAGAGGCAAACAATCTGTCCACTCTTCTGAGGATTGCGTGTGCGTGTGTGTGTGTGTGTGTGTGTGTGTGTGTGTGTAGTACATCTCCTTTGTCAATTTTCTCAGTATGTAGTAGTAGTAGTAGTATTCAGTGTCATTCTGTGTATCTTCTGTTTCCTTGCCACTGATCAAATCGACTTCTCCTTCTGACTGGCTGCTCTTTTTCGATCCTCCAAGGGCGAAAACCACTGTTTGTTTTGTGTTTGTAGTTTTGTGGCAGAATTTTATGTGATCTGTAATATTAGAAAACACCACTTGAACACTTATATGTTTAACATAAATATAATTAGATAGGGGTACACTGTGTCACTGGCTCATCTTGCCCCAGGGCTAGTGGCACATTTTACCCCACAACCACCATTTTGACAAAATCGCTTCACACAGCTTCTGAGACCCCCAGTTATGCTGAGTTCATGACCTCATATTAAACCTTATAAAGCCTTAAAATACTATATAATAAAGCCTCAAATGTATCTTCTCCATTTAGATACAAGAATAAGGACATTGTTGCCACGATGAAATCACCTGATGTAGCGAAAATCACATTTTTTGACCGGCTCTCTTACCACTTTTTGCTCTCCTCCATCACAGATTCGGGAAAGTGAATTACTCTTCTTAAATACATGATCACATTATTAATGTTGTGTATGGTTGCCTAGAAACAAGGGGTGGCTGATCGTACCCACAGTCTAAACTTACCCCCTTCTCCCCAACCTACCTCGGTCCCATCAAAGAGTGCCGGCCATCTCATTTTGAAGTCTGCGATCAAGGGTGAGCAATGAACCCCCTTGTGTTTCCTATAGGCACCGGTCCCGTCCGTTTTAGCCTTCACAGAGTCCCTGTTGTTCTTTTTCTTCAAAGGAGTTCTGTGCTTATTTTCTCCACAGTCTCTTCATTTTCTCCAGGGAGATAAGAGGGGCAGTAGATCACTTCCCCCGTGCTTTGGTTTCTTGACATTATAAGCAGGACTGCATTTTCCATCTTGATGCTCGAGCTTCAATAAAACTCCTCTGCATGTCTGTTCAATTACACTCGGAGGGTCCTTTCTGGCATCGAGAGCAATATCTGAATCTGGACCTCATCTACAGTGATCATCATTATGTTTTCTGTTCTTGTTGGGTTTAAATGTTTCATAGGAATGTCTTTGAAAATTGCAACCCATAGAAGCTTCATAGAAGTGTCTTAATATGAACAAAATAATCCTTTTATGCGACAAGATCTTCACAAGGACACAGGTGGCAACTAAATATTGACACCTCTTATCTTCCTTTTGACTGGTTTGTGTTGTGTGAAATCTACTTCAATGGATTAGAGGGGCCTTGCATGTTCTGAATGTGCATAGACGGTTCAAATATGCACAAGGACGATGACCATTGTGCCCATAATGCCTGCGCTTCACTCTATACTTCAACAGTTAGGACCGACTTGACATAAGAGTACAGCCCTTACATTGCCACATTCACTGAAAAAGAGAAAAAGAAGAAAATGCTAATTACTGTTAATGTGCATCAAATGTCAAAAATGTTCCAACAGGTGGTAAAGACAAAAGATAGAACAATTTTATTCACCACCACTTAAGAGCCTTGGACAATGAATCATACAGAGCAGAGCGCTGTAGTAATCTCTGAGAAATAAGACAATTTTCAACCCAAACAGACATTTCAACAAACATTTCTCGGAGGCAGAGCCGCTGCTCTGGAGGCATAAATAATCTCATTGTTTTTTGTCGAGTTAAACCTTAATGGGTGGAACCAGAGGACCGCAGGTTTACTAGCTAAGCCCTGAAGTGAAAAAGGCAAGAGGTAAACAGAGAGGAGGAAGAAAATATTATGAAGCCTATGCGCTCTTGCTACTAACTGAAAAAAAATGCAATATTGCCAGGCTAAGTTCTCCTGCTTAGCTAGTTAGCTAGCTGCTGACCTTCCAACATCATGAATGCCACGGTCATGAATGAATGAAAAAAATAAGAAGTCATTGCCATTTATATTGTTTATTTGTATTTTGACCAGTTCTTTGGCATTCAAGTGTGCTACTTAGCTAGCTAACTTGCTCCGAAAAACTGTGCTTCTTTGGCTCCACCCATTTCACTCAACCAATAAGATTATTTCTCCAGAGCAGCTCTGCCTCCAAGAAATGTTTGTATAACTAAAACTCCAATCTGTCTTCCACTGCATTGGCACAGTTCACTGTAACACAATTATGCCAATCACGTTTGTAACAGAAACATGAAATCATTGCATTAAATGATTAGGATCTGGTTCAGTACATTCAACAGAGGCCTAATTCTTTTTTCCAGCGTGGTGTTTTGAGCTTACTGTAAAACCTAAAAACTTGTTTATTCTGGTGCCTTTAATCCATCCTGACTCCCTGTGTGAGGATGACACTGGTTCTTGACTTTTTTTCTGCGTAGCATCTTGGTTAGCCATCAAGAAGTAGTTTCATCCTTTGGCCGGAGTGATTATAAAACTTACATCATACAGAAATGATATAAAATGACAGCATTACACACTAGACTTCGGCATATATACCCGAATGAAGTGGCCAATTTTGGGGTTACTATATTCTTCCTTCCGCTCTCTTTTCCCCCTGGCAACTGTTGAGTTAGAGCAGTGTGCTTCTCATCAGTGAACAAAAGTGACATGGGTAATGAGTTTCCTCGTTTTCTCTTGGCGAGTTTCTATTTCAGCAGTGTAGGTGCTTTTGGCAAAGTCATTAGAGTTGAGCTTGTGCCACTATGTGCACTGGCATTTTCTACACCAGTTTTAGTAAGGTCTCTGAGCAATTCACCCTGACTAATTTTCTATGCTCCCAACCTGCAATTTACCATCATAAATAATTAGTAGTAGACTCGAGGTAAAATGAGGCACTGTTAAAAATGACAATTCTTCATGGCAATTCATCATTTTTAATTCATCACAGGCATTTCTTTCTTGGAAATATTACAGCAAAACAAGGGTTTCAGACAGTCTTGTTTATTGTTTGTCTTGATTAGTCTCCTTTTCCTCGTCAGGTCGTCATTGTAAAGAAGAGTTTGTTTTTAATTGAGCTGCCTGGTTAAATAGGTTAGATTTGAAAAATTGAAATAAAAAAATAAAAACAAGTGGTATATTAATAGTACTAATGACTAGTAAAACAGTAACAAAACAGTTCAACTTGTTTTTTTGCACTTACCTAGAACAAAAGTATGCAAGCTGTTGTTGCAATCCGTGTTTGATTGTGACTGTGATTTGATATTTGATGTAGTGGCAATGATTCAACATGATCTTATATCCACCAAACTGTCTTTATACATTTAAGCAACATATAGCTTCAGTCTGCAGAAATATTGTTCCTTCAATTGCAACTTTTTTCCCTCTAATTGGCAGCTGACATTGTCTCCCACAGGTAGAAACTGTTTTGTGACCCTGGAACAAACCAGTCAATAACACAAAAAGTAAATGGGTTAATCAACCCCAGTTTCTCATTTACTGAAAAAATGACTTTTGGAAAAGTCAAAGTTTCTGCAGGATGCTAATTATATGCTAGCACAGTAGCCTTCCCAGTGACACAGAAAAACAGATGCCTCTGCTGTGCACCTGGCAGGGTGGCGATCTGCCGTCACACTAATAGGTGGCTATCAAGGTTTCCATTGAAGGAGACAGAGGTTCAAATCTCAGGTGTTGCACAGGTGTCAGAAGTGGGAACATAACCATTACTGCGCTTATACAGAGAAACGAGTGAAGCACAGGCTAGAAGAATCGCTTTTTAGTTTAGTTTAGATTATTTACAAAATGATAAAACATAGAGGCAAAGAGACTGTGATGAGATGAGAAAAAACAGAATGGAGAAACAAGTTGCTAGTTTGTGCATGAGATATAATAACTCAAGCGGCCCATAAATATCTCACCTCAGAACAAACAAGCAAATACATAAAACATCACAAAAACATCAAGATAACAAGCACAGAAACAAGTGAAATGGATAAAAACTAAATGGCGAGAACACAACATGGTAGAAAACAGTAAAACAACAACAGATGCATAAAATGACAAGACAGATAAAAAAAAAAATAAGTTACAAAAATACACCTGGCTGTAGTAGCCGGCCTTGTGAAACAGAACAGTGCAGGTTTTTTTCCCTTTGACTCTCTGGATTAAGTGAAATGTGTGTTTGAATCTCAGTCGTTACAGAGCTGTACAGCATTTGACACAGTCGGAGGCAAAGGGGATCTTAAAGCACAAATCTAAAGCCCTTATGATGTCCATCTTTGACTATGAAGGTCAAATAGATATTACAGTTGAACAGTATTAAGACTGAATCGGACAGAAGCGTCAAACTATCCAGCGCTCTCACTCTCCTTGAGACTGGCTCATCCTGATGAAAAAGACTGAATCTTCAGGTATTAATGCTTAATACTCCTGTCAAATCTACACACACAAATTCTAGTATTTCACATGAATACTGCACGACACCATGACACCATCTACAGGTGATGAAATGATGTGATTGTCATGATTTAAGACGCCGAAATATTTCAATCACATCCCGACTTTCTCGTAACTTCCTGGACAAAAGCGCAACGCAGCTTTCTTCAGGGTTTCTGACTTTGTGGAAAGAGGAATAAAAAAATAAGGTGCAACACTCACTCTGTAGCAAAATATAGACTCTATTTATCGCATTAAATTCATGATGTTTCAGCCATGATGGCCTTCATCAGATATGCAAGAAGAGCAATGATTTATACATGCATTTAGACAGATAACTACAACTGCCCATTGGTCAGCCATGGATTATTATAGAGGAATGCTAATTTGAATATCAGCCTCAGATTCGCATTGCTTGCTCTTGTCCAATATGGTAAACAAATGAATTGATTATATTTATTATCAAGTAAAACGTGATCTTGAGGTCTGGAGAAAAAATGTCAGAATGTGTTCGCCACACACATACAGTAGCAGATTGAACGGTGAAGACATAATTACTATCATCAAACTGTCTGAACACCATGGACATCATGTGCCACTGTTCCACAGACAAGTCAGGCAGCCAGTGCATAAAAGCAGTCCTGTCAAGCCATTGTATGAACACTAGGACAGGCAGACATTAGCATTAACATTTACGCAACAGGGTAAATTTCCATCACTTACTTTCTTTTGATTAGACTTTACATTATGTATTTAAATATGCCTCGCAAAGGACGCATATAAAAATGTGCTCAGTACTGACTATGCAAACCAACATTGTTTATAAGTGCAACTCTGAGGAGAGATTTAGAGATTATGGCACCACACAAAACATAGTTTTGCCATTGCATCTCATTGAAAAGGATGAATTTCAATTCTGGATATGGCAACAAAGGATTGTAGCATAAAATCCTGGGTATTGGTAAATGCAAATTAAAATATAAATCACATTTTGTTTCTGTGTTTTGCACCGCATTGGATTTGAATGTGTAACTTGGTGTAACTAAATACAATATGTTTCATTGTAATCTTGTGTAATGAAATCGTAAACACCCCCAAATGGACAATGCATTGAAAGCTAATGCCTATAGTCCCTATGTAATGGGTTACTTTCCTTGAAGAATACAGTGGTTCTAAGAATCCCTCATGCTGACCAGCCAAACTTGCAGTCTATGCTAAGCCCCAAACACACAGCAGACGTAAAGTAATAATAATTATTATAATAAAGTTACAGCACTTGATAGAGGGGCCACAAAATCAGTGAAGGTAAAATATTTATTACCTCTTGTTAGAGAATGTTTTGTCCCACTGTCCCCCGTAAGGCTCCCCGAGGGCTAATGTCGCCCACAGCTGTCCTCGAGTTGTTTATAGTCCCGGTCTGGGCTGTAAAAACACACGAGCTCGGAGCTTGAGACTGAATAGCCGTGTTTCACCCCAGAGTTGAATAGAGGTGACCAAGGTGCTGCTGCACAGAGAGCAAAGGGATAATCACAGTCATTACACGGTATTATGTGGTTGAGATATTATTGTGGCTGTATTTTAGGAGAATGTAGTGTTTTTGCATATGGTTCGGCGGGCCCAGCAGACGTGGCACGAAAACAGGAAATGTTTTGTAGTATGTTATTATAATAATAACCTTTATTATGTCAAACTTTTCAAAAGAAAGTTACAAAGTGCTTCACAATCAAGAGAAATAAAAGACGGAGCAAATATCATAGATCAATACAACAGAAGGACAATGAGGTAGAGCAGTGACAATGAATACTGAAATAAATTCTGAATTATAAACAACACTTGCACTTAATGTGAACTGTTCCAAGGTTATCGCTATGATAATTACGATGAATGTTATTTTCATCCTGCTACATCTCTGGAAGGAGATGAATCCAGTCTTTTAATCAACTTTTTATAAAATTAGAAGCAATCTCTCTCTGGTACTTTTTATACTGCTACTATAAAAAAAACATATCTATATTAAATCAAGTGAAGGTGCGTTTACACCTTAGATTATAAATATTTTTCTATTGAAACTGCCACTGACTAAATTCACTAAAATTTATCTTGGAGTCTCAAGACTAAATTTGTATCTGCTTGTAGTGACTGACGATTGATTGATTGATTGATTGATTAAATAAATGAACATGAAATAACTGCCACATAATATAAAAGCTTGTCAAAATATAATAAAATGTCCCTCTAAATGGGTCAAAAATGTAATAATTCCTGTTAATCCTAATGAATTGCTGGATAACATCACAATAACATCACATTATTACATACTGATGATGTAATTACATAAGTTATCACATTCTTCTTATGAGTTGTATTATGGGTTGTTACATTATTATAGTATCATTAGTTCAGTTCATACTTTATTATTATTATATCATCAGTTAAAAATATGTTACACCCCTTATGAAGTCATAATGGCTGGTTAATGAACAGAATACATGTTTTTTTTTTATCTTTTCGACCTATTTTGACATTTCATTACTTTTTAACAAGCTATTACTTACTATTTTGGGGCTATTACTTATTATTATCTAGCAGTTAAGACATTATCGGTTTATACACTATTTCACAATACTGCTAATTGTGTACAGTATCATATAACAAGAAATTAAAAGATTAATGAGCTGTTCTCAGTCTTGTTAATGGATGCCTGTGCAGCACTCTGGATACTACCGAATAAGATTAATCGCTTTATTTATTTAAGCTGAAGAAATGATTGCTGTTTTCAAACTAGGACAATAACACAGTAATGTTTTTTCACCTTCGGATGTTTGGCACTAAATCTTGTTAGCGGGTATTTATATTTTATAATATTGTTGGTGTGTAAGATAAAGAGACGTGTAAGAGGAGCTTAATTAGTATTCCAGAATGTTTGTTTTGATCTTGTAGAGCTAAGGAACATATGGTATTGGTGGAAGTAGCACTGCACTAATTCTTAATGTTGGTGTCGCTTTTCATATGAATTCTAATTATAAATCAGTAATCTGTAGAAATTCCTTTTGTAAGAGCACAGATTTGACCCCAGGTCCCCCATGCTCCAAACCAAGCATTTACCAGTCAGCCAGAGGAGAATTTATCTTGACCGAGGGACTAAGAAATATATGTACAAGGCTTCAGGCAGGGATACTCTGCTACATTCAACACCGTGGAGCTCCCACACTGCAGCGAATCCAGTTCCAAGTTGGGTGCCACTGTAACAAGGTGGATTCAGACACAAAACTCCCACACAGATAGTAAAACCTACCAGTCAGCTAAAAGGGATTCCCTTGTTGAAAAGGGAGCTATTTGGACTTATACCTGGATTCAGCTAGGCTGATCTGCTACATGTGTACGGTAGTCCATTTGCAACTAAACCCCATAGTTACATTTCTATCTTTTTTCACTTCCCTCAGTCTGTTTGATTTGGATAGGAGCTGAAAATATGAGTATGGGAAAGCGTCTTCACAGGAGTCCCTGTGTTTGAAATCATATCTGTAGGGCCCATAATGTGCTGTGCATGTTAAACTTCCTTGTGGGTTTATTCCCTTGCGATTACACCTACAGTTTGTTTCTTTGGTCTGAACCATAGTGGAAAAGTTTACTTGCAATTTTGTTTAGTTTAGGTTCCAATTACAAGGGAAACTGGGCTTGTAAACAAAAGTCACATGGACTCACAAGTAGTTCAGTTTTGGTAACCTGTCATCTCACCAGGTTTGAGATTTTGGGAGCGTGGAGGGAGTCAAAACAAATCTGATTCCAGTCCCTGTAACTGTTCAGACCAGTTAACAACACACAAAGAAATAGCTGAATATGCACATCAATCCAGACTGCAGTTTGCCCTCACTTCATTTTGTTATGGTAGGCTTTCTAAGTGTGATGAACTGATGTCAGCATCTGTCTCCTTATACCCATAAAATCTTGCATTTTGGGGTTGTTTCCTGTAGTTGGTTCAGATTACGTTCTCACTCCTAAGAGGACTCAGACCCGTTATTTGGTGCCACCAGAGTTTGAATGCCAATGGTTTTCACCTGGCCAAACTAACTAAACTAAGTAAACGCTCCAGAGTTCAAATTAACGTCTCCAAATCTGCGTGACGTTAGCTCAACACTACACCTCACCAAGCTCTGTCAGGGTGTCAAAGGGGGCAAACAACTGCTGTACCTCCCCTCCCTCCCTCCCTCTGCACTGCAAAAGCGCAGTGATCTGCCTTATTCTGACTAGTTTGACACACATTTCTAGAAAATTCCTGAAACAAGTGAAAATGCATTGGAAACAAGTGCAGCTATCTCACCCCACTGGCTGAATTTTTCTCTTGTTTTAAGAAAAATAAGATTTGAAGGTTGAATATGAGACTAAATGACTTAAGATGGACGTTCTGCAGTGTGGTTAGGGTTAGGTTTTGTTTACATAAACCCAAAAACTATAAACAAGGTCCGGTGGGCGCATGTAGGATTATGGGTATTCACAACCCTGCAAGCCCAGCAGTATGACTACATACGCTGAGGCTTATTTTATCCAGACAGTATATTTCCATAAATATGTTAGCCAAGACGACCGCAGAAGAAATATCCTCACCAATATTTCTTTAATAATACCCATCACATGGTTATATTTCTAGTTGAGTGTGCACTCAGCCTCTTTTGTATTGGCTTTAAAAATAGCCTCCACAGTCCTAAGGGACAGATATTGCTTAGCGAATGGTCTGCTCCAGGTGCGGCTAGCAAAGCATACAAGCAGCTGATTGCATGGCATGTATGTACGTAAAGTATGAACAGAGCAGAGCGCAAGGCATATGGGCCTTCACTCCATCAAAGGTAAACAGAGGAGCCATGGCTCCTTAGGTAATGAATTGGGAAAGATGGAGGTGAATGAAAGAGCAAGATTTGGGATTTTCTGGGGATAAGACTACATTCCTTGGTTCAGAACTGACAGCAATACCATAAAGTAAAACTCAAGTCAGTCACAGTCTATGGAGCAGATCCTGTTGGCAGTTTGAGTTTTAGTTCTCTGTTTCTGACATTAGGACAGAGTTTTTCGTGTTTACAATTACCGGTCAGACTGTTCTAGGCCATAAAATACCATGTGAATTCATAAATTGAGTGAAGTTTCTCTGTAATAGTGTGAATAATTGTTAGCTTCTTATCTTTCTTCTTACTTTACTTTTCTTGATTAATCTTACAGCATTTTTTTGTTTTCTTAGCACTCTTAAACTGGGAATTGTTAGCAGAGATGACTGTAACTACAAATTAATTCACCCTTCTAGAAACACCAAGAGCACCACTTCAATAGGAGAGGTCTGAATAACATACAAATTGGCATCAAATACCTTTTCTATTAATCCTTTGTGGCGCTGCATGGTACTGTAATCAGATTTAGTGGCACCCCCGTGAAGTCTAACAATTATTAGCCATGCCATTATTGCTTTTTAAATTTAAAGAGGGCTTAAGTAAAGTACTGTTCTTTGAGACAATGAATTGATTCAATCATTGAGTTATTATGTCTAAATGCTCACAACCAAATGAGTCATGCATTTAATGCTAATGTTCTTGTGTAACTGAGGATCAGTTAAAATGTTAAAGCGTAGTTTGTGAAGTAAGACATGAACTCATTCACAACTGGAACATTTCCACATTTTTAGACGGCCTTCATAACTCAATCCTGCAGCAGAATAAGCAATCATTTTTCTCTTATATGTCATTGCCATATTAAAGCAAGGGAGTGAGAGTGGAGTAGAGAATAAATTGTATAGTGAGCTAGTGTGGCATTTCATTTTTAATGCATCTGTTTCCACTCTTGCCATTCATCCCCTGAAGCGGTAATATCCCGGACCTTTTGAACTCGAGTCTGTGAGGATTGAGGTGAAAATCAAAAATCAACTTAGGTACATAATTCTAGCCATGCTGCTTGTCAAATCAGAAAATATCACTGTAGCACTCTCACAGGACTTGAAGAGTTGACACAGACAAAGGGGAAGGATTAGCAAATAGACAATGTTTTAATTACCCCTGTCAGGAAGAAACACTAAAGAAATGAAAAACACACAAAGAAGTCACACTGTATAGCTTGCTTGGTCTTTGCAGTGGAGTGTAAATCACTCTTGCCCGTGTCTAACCACCTACTGACAAAACAAAAGAGTATAAATAGGAATGGGTTAACAAGGTTCAGGTGCCACTCGTTGTCTTGCTGTGTCTCGCAACCAATGCTCAACCCCACCTCCGCTCCGCACAATTGCTACTGTGCATACTGTATGTGTATTTGAACAGTTTATATAGAGACTGGGTTTAAGGCTGGGGACACACTAGTAGATTATTGGACTGATTTAGACCAGATTTGCCCTTTCCGATGATCAGAGGCTTGGTTAGGACTGATGTTCTACAAAGATTATCTGGTAGTGTGAGGGGTTTTCAAATTCAGTCTTAAAGCTGCACTAGGCGACTTTGCACGTTGGTGGCTGCAAATGGCAGGGAGAGGTATATGTTTGAAAAATCTGAACTTGAATTCCCAGAAATCATGAAATTTGTAAACTGCATATAGCATGCTCATGTTTACCAATCTGGCCAGTATGTGATGCATAACAGTGTTTCCCATACATAGGCTTTACTGGGTAGAAGATTTGTTCCCACCCAAGAAGATTTTTAAAAATTTTACACATTAAGTTTGTTTATTTATATAGCCCTTTATCACAAGCATGTGTCAAAGGACAATTACATTATAGGAGCTGGTTGTGCAACTGTCATTTCACGATGCACATTAGTAGCATACATTGCACCCAATACGACAGAGCCGTAGTGAAAAGTGAAACTTCAAATTCGACAATTTGCTCCAAACTCACATGTGCTTGTAAAGAACAACTTTTTACATAACTTTTTAGTTATCGGAGATGTGTAGAACTGTCCAACATGAGTTCTGTGCAAAGACTCACATATTTCCCCTGGTCACCATTGGATTCCACTGGATACTCCGCTCTTACTTTAGGTAAGGACAAAGTTTGCCAGTTGGATAACTAAAAAAAGTGGTTTCGTTGAGGTTCCGTCCATTGAGGTTTAAGTCAATCAATAAGATTACTTCTACCTCCAGAGCAGCTCTGCCTCTGAGAAATGTTTCTATAACTACAGTAAAACTCTTTAATCTTTCTTAAACACCCGAGTTTCTCCTCACTCCACCTTCACCAAGCTGGAAAGCACAGATAGAATCAGCAGCGTTGGCTCTAGAGGGGTCATGGCCTTCAGCTGTGTTACATACTGTCACCTCCAACTCCATTTATGATATGAATTCTGATTTATAACACTTCTACAAGAGCTTCATAACAGATACATGGCACATTTATGGATTCAGTCCTCATGTCACCTTTCACAAGGCGATCATGTAAAACTCATGGCATTTATAGCATAGCAGGGGGACAGTGAATGTGTGAATGTATTTTGCATACATTTCAAAGCAAAGGGTCTCCTTGCAATTGTCTGTGAAAATCATGCCTTTGGTTTAGCATTGGAAATATGTTATGTCTTCTCCACTATCAAGACTTGTAGCCAGCATGAACTCAGCATGAACATCAGTTTGTATGCTATTGAGGAAAGCAGGAAGTACAGAAAGAAACGGCGGAGTGATGTTAAGAGTTTTGGGATGCGCTGTTATCATCTATTAATCCTGTTTCCTCTTTGTCTGTTTCGCCCCATCGGTTTCTACCAGCGGGATTTTCTAGACAGATGCTCATTTAAAAGCATTCAAAATCAATAACAGTGACATATTGTGAAAACTGGAAATTGGAGTAAATAGAGAATAAACTACCCATTCAAACAACAATGATCGCTTTTGCTCTTGTGTAAGATGCCACCATTGATTAATGTCTTAATTATTGCTTAACAGTGGGTAAACACGTCCTTAGAGTGTGATTATGATTGCTGTGTTTACTTAAATGCCACCGTCCCAAGGTTAGTCAACAGTGCTGTTGCATAATTAGCAGGGCAAAAGGGTAGTGGGCACAAATATATGCAGGTTTCCACACTAAGATCAGCAGATTCCAGTAAAGCAAACCTGTCGGCTTAGAGAGCGGTTAGGAGCGGTGCTGACAGCTCCATTTCCATATGCATAAACACCCTCAGAAAATACCCTAAGATGCAGAATGGAAGTGGCTGGTATTAATTAAAACACACATACGTATCAGCACTATAATCCCCAACAACAGCCGGGGTTCACAAGACAATGAGACGCATTTCCATAGCAAATTGAAAGGTAATAACCGAGAGTGGACTTGGTGGCTCTTGTGCATACATTCATTTCTCTCCAAGCCAATTGTTCTGTGCCTACAACAATCGAGGAGGCGATTCAAAAGACGCTGTGACAACTCGTCTTTGTTGAATCATGACAGGCCTGCACAGACTTGCGTGACTCAAAAATTGAATGCTGTACTCTCGCTGCTTCACTCACAAACAAACAACAATGCTAATTTGAAGGCCCTGTGAATTGTGATGTTTCTCGCCGCGTTGCCAAGTCAGATGTTCGCTGCCTCTTTTCCATGAGGCGTTATGGTTGTTGTCGTGATTAATCAGTTGATGGATGTTGCTGTGATTAAATAATTGATAGATTTCTTGTGAGGAGTGGAGAAGTTCTGATATGACCAGAGGATTTATGAAGTCGGTATACTCATGGTGGAGTACTGGCAGTGAAGAGCTGGATTATGAGCCTGTTTGAGAGACTGAACAATGAGACTGGACAGTGCTGCTCGTTGGAGCGTGGGGTGTTGAACCTGTTCCAACACAAACAGTATCAATGCCATCATTTCT
The DNA here is from genome assembly GCF_048128805.1 of Centroberyx gerrardi. Classification (NCBI taxonomy): domain Eukaryota; kingdom Metazoa; phylum Chordata; class Actinopteri; order Beryciformes; family Berycidae; genus Centroberyx; species Centroberyx gerrardi. The sequence goes on along the minus strand of NC_136018.1, from coordinate 4,781,282 downwards.
TTTTTGCTTTGGCCTGTCACAACTGTTGCTTATCCCGGAGCTATTCAGTAGACGTGCCAGTTCTCTCATGTTTATGCATAGGATGGGAACCCCACCCCCCTCCCCCTCTCCTCCTCCAACCCACCACTCCTCCCTGTTAGTGCTGATGTCTCTGTTTGGTCTGTCTCTCTGTGCCTACTGCCAGTAGACAGGGTGAGTCATCACCGGTGTGGAAGTGTTGTGATTTGGGAAAGGCCATGCGACAGCAGGGGGGATATAGTGGTCCAATGATCACAAAAACCCACTGTACGAGTTCAAGGAACACTTTCACCGTGGCAAGCTCACTACTCGCAACTGATACAGAGAAAAATAGCGAGTGGCATTGGTCAAAGGGGCAATAAGTTTTACTGCCCCATTGCACAAAATGACCATAATATATCTGTGGGGGGTTGATAGGGTTTTTGATACTGATGATTCAATGATTACTTGGCCAGGTGCCTCCCCATCCATTGGAACTTCAACACACTCCCAATCTCGCCACCTAGTTGCATTTTCAACTGCTCAACGATGGCGGACGTTGCTACGAGCGAGCGATCTGCGTCACAATACTTGCTAAAAATGCTAAAAAATGTCATTCTAAAGCCAAAAAGCAAATGACAATTGCAGGATTATTATAGTATTTAGCTTTAATGATGTACTGTAAATCCTCTAATATTGGCCCGGGCCTTTATTTACCTCAACTGCAGAGGGTACCAGGCCTTTATTGGAAGCAGGCTTATATTAGAGACAGTCCTTTATTTCTAATTCCCTCTGTTTGATAAGTATATTTGCTCATATTTTAGTACGAAGCCTCCTTGTTTTCTGATCTGCTTCTGTTGGGGTACGTTAGGTAGACGTTTTTTTGTTACTGCAATGCATTACGATAATTACGGTAATTGACGACGGCATGCTCCAGAGACTTCCGCCGGCCGAGCCGTCTTGTGGCACTTGTACGTTACTACAAACTACAGTTACAAACAGGCAGCAGGAGTTTACCGGTATCCACCATTGTTTGCATGTAAGCTGAAGCTAACTGAAGCTAACTGAACCTGGGCGCCGATGTGTTCCCGGTGATCCGGCCGAGATTTCGGCGGGGGTCCGGGGCTTGGATCGGGAGGATCAATGCGGGCCGTGGGCGCGGTGGAGAGGCAGCGGCGGAGAGAGGAGACGGACACAGTCCATATACTAGGTTTTGACCTAGTCTTGTTTCCTTTGTTTTTTTCCCCAGCCTGTATTTGAGGCCGGCCTTTATGTCGACCACGCCCCCGGCCATTATCGGAGACCCAGCTTTTAATTGACTACAGGCCACTATTAGAGGATTTACGGTATTACCTCTTCACTAGACATTTCTGTTGGATCTTTGCTCTAATTAGCGATCTTACTCGATTGTGAAAATGCAACTTTGTTGTTTCTGTCAGTTACAGGCCACCGTAGCTCAAGGGGACGGGAGGGGTGAAGGCTATGTCAGAGACTTGTGTAGGAGATAACGTCTATCGATGTTGCGATTCCTACTGGTTGCCAATAGAGGCCGATAAAGGTCTTAGATTACTTAATGCCCCTTTAAACACATAGGCACACATTTACTCAAGCTCAGACTTTCCCTTGGGGTATACCTGTTGAATGAGAGAGAGAGAGTGAGAGACAGAGGGGATCACTCTACATCCATTGGTAGAGGCTCTGCATTTTATCTCACTGACTGCTTTGGCTTTCATCCAGACCTTCCATTATGTCGTCACCAGACCATGGCAAAAGGTCTGAGCTACTCTGTACAATTGACTGGAGGAATAGGGCAATTTTTATACTGAACTAGAGCCTTAGTGTCACTCGTAATTCTTCCACCTTGAATGCCTTTTCTCAGAATTGGGACGTTTAGCTGATGGTGCAAATCCGGAAACACCCCTCTTTAAAGGCATCTATTTTTTCACTTGGCTGCTGTAAATCAGTCGCCTCTAGAATAATTTCCTGTTCAAGGAAGGCTGCACTGTTTCGCTGGTTGGACTTTGGAAAGAGATGCACACATGCAATAAAACCATGTGTCAGCTGACAGAAAATATGATACGTGGGGATAGTAGAGAGGGTTTTAGGGATTTATGTTGTTCATATATGGTGAAGGGTGGACATTGTGTAAATTGTAAAGGTTGTTATTTGAAGGGACTACATCCTCAATTTCCTGATAATTGTTGATCATTTCTAGGTCTTGAAAAGCTTTGAAATTGCACAAAAGGTCTGCAGAAGTATGGGAAAAAATATTGTTCATTCCTGATACTCATATAACTAAGTCTCATGTAGCTGTTCACCCAAGATCATTTTACTTTACATACTTCACGAACAAAACTCAGATCTACAGTGATATGGCGTAGTCATACTATATATCCCAGACAGCATCAGCATGTACAGTGTTGAAAAGATGAAAATGTTCAAATCCAGTGAATATGCAAAGGTCTAGAAAACATGAGAAATTTTGAGTATTTATAGACCTACATTCATGCAGGCTGGCTGACATGCGAGCCAAATAACGAAACAGAAAGAGGGTTTTTGTCCAAGTGTGGTTTATTTAAGAAAACAGTGTTTATTACATGACTGAACTGCAGTATTTAGCCCTAATTTATCTTTTTACAAGTCTAGTACAAGTCTATTCACAGGACCCACCTAACAGAAACGTCCATTTTCACGTGGGTCTTGAATAATTACAAAATCCTCGAGTGTCTCCAAAAATAAAAAATACAGATTGATGACTGAGAGATAAATAGATAAATACACAAAAAAATCAAATCAAATCAATCAACCAATAAATAAATAGAACAATAAATAACATTCAAAACATCTTTGGCCAAACTTCGGCCACTTCATTGTCCCCACAGAGTTAACATTGGTCTCAGTAGATGCCTCGGCCAGTCAGAGCACAGTATGCTGACAGAATCAGCTTTACTTCTGAGAGAGACAACATTGGATATGTGGCGTGGAATAGCAAGTAAGAGAACAATTATATTGAGGCACTTTTAAGGATGTTCTAGGAAATGGCAACATTTCCTGTGTGTACGCGTATCCCCCCAGGAGGAAACAAAACAGAAGACAACAAACGACATTCAATTGAAAGGTAATTGAATGGCTGCTTTGCTCGTCTAATCGTGTTACTGTATGTACCCTCCTTTTGTACAATTTCGGGACGGAGCGTGGTAAAGTACCAGATAGCATAGAAAATGGTAAGCTGGAAACCAAAAAAAAAACGGAAACAGCTAAAAAGTAAGGAGAAAAATGCCAAAACCTTTGCGTAGCCAACCAAAATAACATAGTTACATATTTGCTTTTTCGAGTCTATGAATAACATCAATGTGTGTTCTCCGTGGTCGTTGTGTCGGACTGAGTTTCTGACTGTTCCCCGAATATCCCCGCTAGTGTCTTAAAGCGCGGCCCCCATTCGTTGAGGTAATCATAGTCCTCCTCGAGGTCTACAGCCAGGGACTCGATGGAGCTGAGCGACTCGGCCACGGAGCCGTCGCCCTCGTAGGCGTACGTGGCCAGGGAGTCGTAGGGCGGGGCCGAGTTGTCCACGTCGTGCTCCTTCAGGCGCTGGTTGATGAAGTCGCGGATGTCGGCGCTGTCCTGGGACACGGGCGCTCTGGGGCCCCTCTTCGCCTCGGGTTTGACGTCCCTGCGGAACAGGTTCTCTTTGATCACCTTGGGGTTGCGGAGGGTCCCCATGTCGAAGGCGTGCGTGTCCTCCTCGCCGCCGCCCTCGTCGTCGTAGTGGATCACGTTGTCCCGGATGTCCTCCTTGGACGACATGAGGGTCTCCTTTTTCTTCTGCCGCCTCAAGCCCACGTACAGGACCACGATAACTGGGAGGCACAAAACAGGAAATTACGTTAGCTCGATGTGGACACACTCGTAATGCTGTGCCTTAACCACCTTTCCTGTGAAGAAGGCAGAGATTACATCACTGCAATTGAATCGGTTCTGTACCTCGAAGCATGTAGAAGGCACCAGCAGCATTGCATACTCAGACATTAGGTAGGTATTAGCAAAACTGTAAACAATTTTGAGGGTGAAAATTGTATTCCTGTGAACACACCTAAAGCAACAGTTTTCATTTTGCTGTGGAATTTGTGCTATTAGCTCTGAGCCCTTCAGAGACTTTTCCTGAGGTTGTGCATATTGTACGCAGCACCAGAGTATAATGATTTTCAACACATAATCTTACAGTGAATTTTCCTGACTCCTTCTCCTTCTCTCTCTCTCTCTCTCTCTCTCTCTCTCTCTCTCTCTCTCTCTCTGCTGGTGCCTCCGCCTCTCTTTCTCTCTCCCCCTCTCTCTCTCCTCCAGTGACAAATACAGCAAAATATACAATTCTCATATGGGTCTTTAATATACAGTGGCATCTAGGAGGGAGAGCAATGGCCAGAATAATGCAGAAATCATTCAATTGAAATGAGTCAATAAATAAATTCAGATGGGAAAAAAAGCGAAAGAAAAAACAACTGAATGCCTTAAGTAGGTCCCTCCCTTCCTTTCTGCCTTCCTCCCTTCCCAAGTGATTTTATCTACCTGGGTACAGTGTGCCAGCTCCCCCCAGTGGTACCTATCTAGACTTCAACAACAGCCCATTATTATTGGACACATTGGTTGAACACAGCTTCTGTCATTGGGTGTGGCCTCTGCACATCAGTTTGGAGGAACAGCAATGCAGATGAAAGTCCCCCCCATGCTGGTCTGGCTAATTTACCTCATCATTTCTCCTCACAGGACAACTGGGTCATTCTGACAAATCCGGCACAGGAACTAAGTGGCTCTGAGGAAATGTTCTGAGTGTGAGTTCTGATTTTCTCTGCCACTTTTCCTTCTTGGGGACGGCATGACAGTTTGGCGCCAGCCTCAGCCTTGGGGCGAGCTGACTTGGAGATTTGAAACGGCTCCTCGCAGCACGTCGACTGAACTGAGCACACGACACTGTTCTACAGCACCACAATCGAGGGCACGCTTTTATGTTCCCTCACACATCAAACAATGAAACTCAAACAGAAAATGAACAAGAATGTATTCATAAATCGAATACACAATGATCAATGATGAAGAATGAAATGGTATTATAACAATGGATTCTTTGTTGGACCATATTACTAGGAAGGTTGAGCAAAGTAAATATAGATAACCACACAGAAAAATAAAGGTGCAAACTGGAACCGAAAATGGTTCTTCGGAGTGATGCCATAGAAGAACTATCTTTGGTTCCACAAAGAACCTTTCAGACCAAGGTTCTTTAAAGAACCATTTCTGCACTCCTTTGCTTAGACACCTGCATTGTGTTTTGTTTATCTGCCCTTGTATAGCCTCAACTGCACAATATAATGGACGGGTTTGAATATTGTCCACATTTATGCCATCACCCACCATCCAATAACTAAGAACTAAGAACCTTTTACTATCCCAAAGAAAGAAACAAAATAAAGAAAGAAAACCATATATCATTCCTTCGGATATTATATATATTTGGGACATATTAAAGGTTCTTGAAAGGTTCTTTGTGGAGCCAGAAATGGTTCCTCTATGGCACAAAGAACCATTTTCGGTTCCAGTCCGCACCTTTATTTTTCTGCATGAGAGGAGGTTTTCATGGTCACTGATTCAGCATATTTTGTGTTCAAAGGTCATGGCAACCCTTGACTTCCACTGTAAAACAGGAACTTCTTTAACAACCGACCATCCCACAGACATAATTCAGGAAATGATGCCATAAACCTGTATTTACTTCCTCTCTGCTATGCAGATGAGCTCGGACATTAACTGCAGAGACTTAAAGAGGAGTTTTATAACCGTGACCTTGTGGGAAAAATTAAAGCTAAAGCCTGGCAGCCGTGGAGCGGCAGGATTGGATTTAGTTTATAGAGCCAATCGGGATAAGGGACCCTCCCTCCAATCTAGCACGCCTCATTGAATGACTAAATTCATAAGTGTCCTATAATCAACTGCAGACTCTTCTGGAGGGATGCCAGTTCAATTCTGATGGTCAGCCCAGCAGGTTTTGGAGTCAGCTGTCTTCCTATTGGCAAATAATAGGAACCAGCAAAGAGGCAGTAGACCTGGCAGAAATTTACATCTCTATTTTAGGTGTTTAGCTGATGATCTTCCCTGGAGTGTCTTACAATAAGCTTCAACTCTGACATTACAAGCAACCAATATTAAATAATTATCAGTCATAATTGCAAAGTTGGGCTGCAATGGCGAAGAGCGTCCCTTAAGAGCGAAGTTTCTTCTAAACAGCAGCAAGCAATGTGTTGGGAGAAAGTTGGACTCACCAACGATGGTTGAACCTGTTGAAAAAAGATTTTTCCTCATCTCAAGATATTTCTCATCTCATTTCCACCCATACCAGCAACTAAGAAGAAGAAATTTAGGTCAGAGGAGTGCGAAGTTCAATGACGTCACATTACATGATTTCAAACAGTTACCTCTCGCTACCACTTGGGGCCGCCAAACTGCGAAGTTGCCTAGTGCAGTCGCAATGAAATGAAAAATTACTTTGTCACCTTTTTAGTTAATTTCCCATGCCATAATATACACCTATTTAACAATAAAAGCCCCAAGATGTACAACATTTTGATTTTCTTTTACTTTTATATCAAATTTCCATTACTTTTACTTGCTGGAAACCAGTGTATCTTTAATAGTTACCTCATGCTGTACCAGTAAGTGTAAATTAAAATTCCAACCAATAAAACATATCAGATTTTAGAACAATCCGGCCCCTCCAGCCCTCCCAATAATAAAACTGCTTTCCCATTGGTTTACACTTTTGAATGATCCCTCCCCGCATCATGTCACACATCAATATCCTGTTTCAACAGGAAATCCATCAAATTAAGGAAGCAAGATGCTCTCAAAATGCTGTTTCATTGGGACTTTAAGGGGCTGCAAGCATCAGAGCCAGAGCGTCCCTCTGTTAGATATAACAAATATTCCTGTATGATCATCTGTGATAGAGAAGTGTTAAAATTAGAGTGGAGGAGAAAGCGGGGAAAGGGGGAAGGGTTAATGAGATTTATATTTACAAGCTGAGAGACAATATAGCTCACCTAACAAGATGATGATACAGAGGAGGATGGCGATCAGAGCGCCCGTGCTGAGGCCCACAGGCAGAAAGATGGCCTCCGCACTGCAAGTTAGCAGAGAACCATCTGATTCGCAACCGCACACACGGATGGTCAGGGTGCCTGTGCTGGTCTTGGGCGGGTAGCCGTTGTCTTCAATCACCACAGGGAGAAAGTAGATCTCCTGTAGGCGCCGTCTAAAGCCGCTCCGCTTCGTCACTATCCCGGCTGTGTTGTCTGGAACAAGGGAGAGAAGAAGAAGAAGAAACAAGCAGGCATGAAAGTTACTAAAATCAGGACTCTCACAGTCAAAAAGTCACATTTAAAGTTGAAGTCACATGGGTTTTCCTCTTTCCCCCTAGGGCCAGCACGGTCAGCCTAGAAAAAAAGCAAATCTTCTAGACAGCAGCGAAAGGCTTTGAAAAAGTCTTTGGTGTGAGATTTAAAAAAATATCTAGAAACTTGTATGAAGCAGCCCCAAGTACTGCAGCAAGTGCTTGACTAACCCCTACTATTATCATTGGCAGTAAAATATATCTTTCCTTGTACAGGGTGCAAACTGATCTGACCAAAAGGAAAAAAAAAATCCACCTAGTATAGCCTAACATCAATTAGGCAATCCTCTGAGCTACAAATCTGGAGGTCTGAGTGTCAGCGAGATAAAACTGTTCGATGTCTGATAACTCTTTACGTTTGATATCAAATCCTCTCCGAATGCGCCTCTCTGAATGTGATCAGAAAGTGCGATGTATCAAAGGCCGCTCTTATCAAAGCCCTCTCCATTTTTACGCTGCTTATTTTGAAAGCTGATACAGCCCAGCAAAACGTGTTTTTTTTCGCGAGAACTGCACTGGGATCTGTTGTGATTTTGTTATCTGTTCATTCGGGCGGCATAACTCCTGAGAAACAGCAGATTAAGCAATGATATATAATAGATAAAAGAAAAAATACACAAAGGGGACAACTTGGGAAGACAGCCGGAGGTGTGAGGATGGCAAGTAGAATAGAGGTCGACAACGTATGCGAAGTAAAGGGAATGTGTCAGGTCGGACCTGTCTGCTGCAGCTGGACTGTCTGACCCCTGTCAAGCCCGGTTTGTTCCACAGACGAAGCTTGGCACTTTTTCTTGACAGGAGGTCAGGCATTTTAGCACACCTTGCATGTTGTGTAAAAGCATGTTGTTGTTCTCTCTCTCTCTCTCTCTCTCTCTCTCTCTCTCTCTCTCTCTCTCTCTCTCTCTCTCTCTCTCTCTCTCTCTCTCTCTCTCTCTCTCTCTCTCTCTCTCTCTCTCTCTCTCTCTCTCTCTCTCTCTCCCTCTCGCTGAACCTGTCTGTGCAGCCTGTGGTGCTTGTGTTTCCCTGTCCCTGCGCATCAGATCTCGCTCTGTATCTGGAGAGAGTGTGTCGAGGCCGCTGGCAGTCGAGGAGCTTCGAGACAGTGTGTCCAAAAGGTAAAACTGGATCAGAGGTTCGGACCGGCACTCGTCGAGGATGGAGAATGCATTCGTTTTCCCCGGGCCTCATCCCGCCATGTCCCACTTTTCATTACTCTTCTTTTCTGGTTAGACTTCAAAGGGCCCGGGCAGTGCATACTGGGAAGAGTCATTATGCCCTTATCATAAGACAACGTCTGACCTCATGCATTTTAGTTATTTTTTTGCCGTTGAAGCATGCCACTCTCCTAAGCTGTGAGCTGCAAACTTTTCAGCCGCCCAATAATTGGTCTTCAGAGGGCGGCTGCCCTATTTCCTGTCCTGTTCTGGTTTTTGGGGAAAAATATCAGTTGTCAGCTGGAATATCAGGGTAACTTTTAACATGTGATCTGTTACAGGTTACTGGTTACATTTCAGATACTGTTGGAATATTATTTACCCTCAAAATTCATAGAATATTAAGTAAAACATTCCATTTATTGTTAGTAACAAACAATTTGCATAATGTTATAATCATCATCATTGTCGTCATCTTCAACCGACATCAACAAATACTTTCAAAAGTAATACATTCATTATCTGGTTACCGTTTTATGTTGCTGTAATGGATTACTACAGGTACAAGTTTTTCATCATAATCAGATTACTGTATTGACGTTGCTGTCAGTTATACAGAAGAAGTGTGACGTGGTTTCAGTAGCTTAGAAGACTAAACTGCCTATACTAATTCTACAAGCTGATATATTATCATTAATATGCTGTTTTCATACTGTACTATGTCATCAAACACAGTACATGTCAGAGAATAAGATGACTCACTCCCAAAGTCCCGGATGGTAAAATTCTTGTTTTTCACGTCTTCCTTTGTCGATTTGAAGGAGAACTGTTGGCCGGCAGTCGGGAGATCTTGGTCTTTTGCACTGAAGGTTTGAATCACCTGTTAAAACCAAAAAATTAAGAGATTAAAGATGACCCATGCTTATAACTGGACAGGTTTAAAATACAGCTAATTTTGTTGCACAATCCATTCATGATGCACACACTAAAAAAAACAAGAGAACCTGTATGACTTTTGAGAAAAGTTTTAAATATTCCTCAGGGATAAACAGTGAGACTTTGTGTCAGGGTTATTAGAGTTTTACAATTTAAATTAATTTTATTTATTTTTTATTTTTTTCTATTTTAATTTTGATTTTCATTTCCGTTTAGTTTCAGGTAGTTCTCAGATGCCATTTGCTAGTTTTAGTTTAGTTTTTATTTTCATAAATGTTCAGTTTTAGTTTAGTTTTTACTTAGTTTTATAATGGTCATGCCTGTATGGAGTGTGTTGGTAGCAGTCATTGGATGTACACACTAGGCATCAGTGTATTGATAATGTATTGATGGATGATCAGGGCCCATTCATGACAACAGGATTATTTCTCCACCTCACTTAAGAGTAAAGCAACTGATAAAAAACTAAAACCAACGCAGGACGCTGTAACAACCCATGGTGGGAAACCTGTCTGAACGCTCTCTGCACTTTTTAAATAAATTATGTTTGCTTTCACGGAAAACAAACTTACTTCACTTCTACTTGTCTCGGTCGAAAATGTGAAATTATTCAACATCTGAACAGAAGTGTCAACTAGAATTGAACCGGTTGCGTATCAGACCTGTCGGCACTGAAACCAGGGAGTGAATTTTTCTTTTTGTAGTTTGTGATACAGTCGCTGAGCATTAGATTGATACCTTGTTGAAACTTCTAGATTACCTCAACATATAGTGTGATGGATTAAGTTCATTCAAAACTACTGGAGCTTGTTGTTCACGGGTCATGGCCACATACCAGCTGTTTTATATCGTATTATATTACATCTGCCACTGGATAGACTCAAGTTTCATTCCAAAGAAAAAAACTAAATAAATAAAAAAAGGTTAGCCACCATTTTGATATATCTGAAACCTTCTCTTACAAAATAACTGATAGCAAAAAGTTAAAACAGCTTATGGTACTTTGTAAAGTACGTTCTTGGTTGATAATATGACAGCACTTTTAGAAACTGGATTATTATTCTATGTTAAATAATTGAACTGTATGTGTTGTCAACACAGATGACTAATTAGTGATTAGTAGTTATTCATATTAAATATATTTTACCTCCAGTAAATTTAATAATAAACTTAATAACTTCGGACAACAGTCAGTCAGTTTACTCCACTGCTGATATGATGGAGCTTCCTACCTGACCACAGCTACATAAGACAGTCAGTAAATCCTGCATTGAAATTATATTTTCTTTGCATATTTTATTTATTAATTTAACTGGTTGTTCATTTAATATCCCAGAGTTTTAGTGGCCCATGATGGTCTGAATGCTGTTTCAGAGGCTTTTCCACCCTGACAAGAACATAATTCCAGGGGAATTTTTTGGCAAGAAAATGGAAATGGATACTGAATATCGGCACATATCAGTATCAGCTATCAGCAGCCACAATGCAGAAATATCAGTATCGGCATCAGCCTTCAAAAACCAATATCTGTCGAAATCTGGCTGCTACTAAACAAGCAATAGAATCTACTGTATTTTGTGAGATCTATTATGTATAAATGTCCCTCTTCTTGCACTCAAAATGCCCCTGTCAAGTTGGAAAAAAAAGAAAAAAAACCTTTTCTACTTAGATCGACAGTGCTGTGACTCTTGCGCTCCTTAGTATCGGTTGCTAATGTTGGTGATCTATGAATTTAAGTGTATTCTGATGTTGCACTTATTCTACTGATGCATTGTAAGTTGTTGTAGATGACACTGTCAGCTAAATGCTCATATTCTCTCTCAATTTTAATTCTGATTCAGTGTAGCATTAGCTATACTTGGCAAAGGAAACAGATGGAGAAGATGGAGATCACAATACAGCTCTTGCCGGCCAGAAAATCTAATATGTATTTCTATCCATTTAGCTCCACAGTAGAAAACTACTGTTGTTTTTTCTGCTTTTCATATATTTGACCTGCCACCAGTCATGCCTCTGTGTAAATTATGAAATAAGGAAACATCATACTTTGTCACAACCCCGACCTATTTTATCTGAGCGTCTCAGTTTGAGGTCTTATGCCTCTGCCCTTCCTGCTCTTCCCACAATTTTACATGGAAATAGTGGGTTGTTTCTCTCGCTCGGCTACGTCCCGGTTACAGATTACTTTCCATGGGAGGTTGAGCCACAGCGTGAGGCACTTCAAAACAAGGGGTTTGTATGTTTTTGAGCAGTGTGAGCGCAGATAATCATCAAGGGAGACTCATGATGGCTTTTACAAGAGAAGACCTGCAATTCTTTATCATCCGCCAGCTGTGCACAACACCTGGTGGAGTCATGCTGTGGAAACGACTGCTACGAAAACACTGGAGGGAAGCAGATATTCCGCACCGGAGGGGAAGGGAGGAGGTGAGGTGAGGAGAGAGGAGAGGGGAGGAGAGGAGAGGAGTAGGTGGATAAACACTCCCCAAGGTTAATGTCGGACTTCCATCCCATGGCTAAAAACTACAGCGAATCTGCAGCTGACGTCAAGTTTGGCAGTGACAGTGACGCCTTCAAACTCATTACGACTGCAGCTGAACATAGGGCTGCATTTTCCAAGTCTCCAGACCATTGATGTCTTGGACTTGTCTTGGATTTTTGCCTATTTTGGCTCAGATTCAGACTATTAGGTGCCAACTTCTTCCCACATATCTAAAAATGTTCAAATATGAGCTTTTCTCCTTCTGGTCCACCTTCATTTATTTTATGCCTAGCACTACAAACAATTTAAAGGGACTATGTGTAACTCCTGGTCCAGTGGCTGGCCTCTATCGGTCAGCGTTGTCATGACAACAACACTCTGCCCTCCGTAGAGCGAGACCATCATCTGCATGGTGGGCAGGTTGGACTGCTTCAGAACCAACAACAATGAACGTTCTGTCGTGTTTTACCATTTTTTTTGTTCAATGGACACTTGCCTTGATTAGGATCCTGACATTATCGTGATTCCTGTTGTCTGTGGATTTTTGGAACATATCGAAGGTAAGGAGTCGCTATTTTGTGTGTGAAGCGTTAAAATTCAAACTGGGGGATTATATAAATGCCGAATTTACCAGAACACCCTACCGATTCATAATAAAGTCTCAAATTGTATTTTCCGATGTGTATTTTTACCGATAATTAAGGCAGAAACAAATTTGCCAGATTTTTGAATGCACATTGGTGTGGTAGGAGGGCCTTCAATCAAATCTCTGCAGTGCATGTGCCGGCTGTTCACTTTGTTTCACTCGCTTCCATTCAGGAACCTCTGCTGATATTTACTAGTCATATTATGCTTCAGTAAAGCAGAAATATTACACATATACCCTATGTAATGGTCTTCAAACTTTTATGCATTGATTGGTCAAAGTCCTTAGTTGGATTTTGAAGGGTGTAGTACAGAACTCCTGCAGGTAGTTCTACAAATCTGTTAATCCTTAAGAAACTCCTTAAGCATTGCTTTTTACATTTGGAGTGTATATTGCTTACGTTAGTCTTGGTCTTTAATAGGACTGGATTAGATCTGTTCTCAACCCCCTTTGGACTTGATCTAAAACTAAAGCAAATCTATAGCTGAGGTCAGGTTAGGATGACGGCGATGCCTTTAAAGGCAGGGCACAGAAGTTGTTATGATTGCAACAGAATATATCCGCAGACGAAACAGGTTCAGGCCTGAGGACCAGCAAAGCATCCTCAGTGTGATGAGGAGTCTACAGCTATTTGACAGACTGCCAAAGGAACTGTTCCCTCAAAACGCTAACTGCATATAGATGCCAGTTAATGGGCTAATTTACAGGCACAGGTGGTTTACAATGCGCACAGGCAGATTCTCCACCGCATCCCAAATACATCATCTGAAATGTACTCTTGGTTGCTGATATGCAAAGCGCCGCCATGCTTTACGATTGCTTCTCCCGCTGAATCCGGCACTATGACACAATCATAGTTCAGCTGTTAGATTCATACTCGGTGCTGCAGTGTTCTTGGCAAACTCCCTTGGGAGAAGAAGAAGCGAAGGGATGATAAGGTGGCCGGTTGGTTAGAGAGACTGCCGGGTAACGAGAATGTGACAGACGCGATCGTCGCGAAAGCGTACAACCCTACTGAAGTGTCCTTGAATAAGACACTGAACCGCTGAATATCCCTCTGTTAGGTTCGCATTTGACAGCTAAATGTCTGTATGTATATCTTATGTCAATCTGGAGCTTCAAAAAAACCCACTACATTTTATGACTATTCAATGTCAAGCATACACCGCAAAAAATACACTACCAGTCAAAAGTTTGGACACATCTGATTGAATGTACTATGTTTTTCCTTATCTTAAAGTCATTTTGATCGAAAGGCTTATGCTTAAATGCTTGAAATTAGTTTCTTAGACAAATATAAATAGTGAAGTTGATGCCTATGTATGAATTTCTTTCCAAAGCCTTTGCCTTTCCATCAAGGCAAAGGGCGGCTACTTTAATGAATCTAAAATAGAAGATAGTTTTGATTTGTTTAACACTTTTTTGGCCACAGCATAATTCCATTTGTGTTATTTCATAGTTTTGATGTCTTTACTATTATTCTAAAATGTGGAAAATAGTAAAAATACAGAAGAATGAGTGCCAGTGCCACTATGCCAGTGTTTATATCAGTTCACACCCATCAGAGGCCATTTGACACTTTCATATCAGCTCTATGAGTGGACAAACAACACTCCAATCAACATTTGTCAACACTTCTTAACGCTGGGAAATTTGCTGCGTTCAACACCGCGAGGGAATAACAGTGTGCGCAAGGAAAGCAGGTGATGTGAACGTACCTGTCCCACTTTGGCGTTTTCACACACAAAGGTCTCATAGGGGCTGGCCAGTTCGGGCGGAAACTCATTGATGTCCAGGACGTGGACGGTGACGGCCACTCGGCTGGTCAGAACCGGACTGTCTGCATGAGGAAACACCGGAAACACGGCAATCGACATTACAGTCAAGCACAGCACCGGACTTAGCATTCTCATCATGATGAATCATTGAGAATAAATCACAAATGTGCACTGGACGGTGCTAAAATAAAGGATGGAGGAAAAAAAACAATGTAAGAGTTTATTACACAGCACTGACATCATGTGGATACACACAGTACTACCGTGTTAAAGATGAGCCCAAAGTATAAAGGTTTAATGTTGTGGCTGCGAGGTGGCCGAGCGGTTAAAGAGGCCGTCATGTCCAAGTGTCCTTGAACAGGCGCTAACCCCCCCACCCCCACCACCCCACCACCCCCCCTCTTACCTGCTCAGCCACTGTGGATAAAGGCGTCAGCTAAAAAAAACCTCTGATGCGTCTGGAACATGCTCCTGCATAAACTGCACCCTAATGCCGTCGTTTTATGCTGTTTTTTGATTGATGATGAAAAGGAAAATTAAATAAAACACACACTAAATGCATCCCTCATGCGCCGACTACAGATAAAGCGCGCCCGCATACCCGTATTATTGAAAACGTCCCCATAGAGAGCGTGCAAGCTATTTTTCCTCAGGTTCTGTTATGGGTTTTAGCTTTAAGATGTGCAGCCCATATTAATTACACAGTGAAAGCCCCCTGGAGAGGGACTAACTCGAATATCCAGGCTTGTTTGTTACCATGTTTCTACACTGCAGGGGCGCGAGGGGGAAATGTTCTTTTTGTGTGAAAGCCCGGGTAAGGTAAACTTTATGGATTTGATGTGGGAATAGGCTTTGCTCTGTAGTTGGGGGGGGCTTAGCGTGCACTTGTTTGTGTGTGTGCCAGTGCGTGGGTGCATAGGTGCGTTTGTGTGTAGGTAGGTGGGTGGTTGGGAAGAATTCGGGGGGGGGGGGGGGATCTGTAGAGTCGTCCCAAGGGGATTGGAGACGCAGCCATGGCTCAGTTAGTAACCTGTCTCTGACCTTGATGGAAAAAGCAATCTTTCCACCGAGGTAAAAATGACACTGGGCATGGGATTTGCTGCTCTGCACTGACTGAACCACTAACATTGATGCTCACCCAGCAAAAAAATACTGATCTTGTTTGTCATCAAGGTCCTGAAATTCTCTGGCCTCCCCAAAAAGTTTGAACAACTTAACGAAAGCTGTAAAATCGGTGTTTAAAGTTATAGCCCTGGGCTTCTGGATATAAGGGTTTATCATATTTCCTTCGTCAGTAATGCAGCTAAATAGAAAAAAACTCATCTCCATAATTATTTGCTGACTGGCTCAGCCTGTCATGAGTGATATTTAATTCAGCCCACTAGATGGAGCAATGGTATAGTGGTTATATTCAAATCAGACTAGTGTCAGCATTTCAAGCCAACACCACATGCTCTATTTATTTTATTGAATCAGAATCCTGTATTGCTACAGAATGCTTGACTGGTCAGCCATAAAGTTGGCTGTCTTATACAGCTTTTCTACTAGATATAACTTGTTAATTAAACCCATTTTAATGAAACCTCCATCTTTGCAAGCGATCAACCAGAAATCTATAAAAGATAGTGAAAAAAACGGAGATAGAAAGATTACTTGAGAGTGTGGACAGCATCTGTTAATACTGCAACTGTGCACAGAAAAAATGGAGAATATGTAAGCAAACTTACAGCACACAACTAACTGCATGTTAGGTTTGAAACTTAGCTCAATTGCAATAGCTATAAATAGATGGCAGGTGTGCTTCCTCATTTGCAGTTGTTAGGTGTTCCTCTCTCATTTTCCCCTAAAAACTGCCACTGGGTTAAAACGCCCAAAAGCAAATCGTTAATCTAGCCCAGGCTCTCACTTACTACGCCTTCCGCTGTGAGGCTGAGCGCTGTGTGTCTCAGGAGAGCGGCAGACAGTGTTCTCATTTTGCTGCATGACTGCAGTGTCTAGCAGTGACCGGATAGATCGCCGAGGCTTTGTGAGGTGCGGAGTCTCCCTCAGACTCTCAGGTGTTGTGCAAATTAACGCCGTGCGAAGCCACACTCTATTCACGGAAAATGTCATCCGGCAGCTCATATTGTTGGATATTTTCCTCTGCGTCATTGTAATGGTGAGGGAAAAGGAGTGGGTGGATGGATGTGAAAAGACATTAGCAGGGAGGTCACACAGAAGATGCAGGGACAGGTCAAATAGAGCGGTGTGCAATGATTCACTGTTTATTGAAAACCACTGTGCAGCGACAACTAAGGCTGCCGGAGACTACGTAAGGACAGAACATTTCTCTTTGTGTGTGCCCTCTCCTTATGCAATCCATTATTTGTATGGGCATACAGGGTATCTTTTCGCCTCAGTATTTTTGCTGTTCTTCATGGTTTAAAAACTCCCAATGTGGGAATACAAGACAACAGCTCAAATATAAAAATACAGTGCATCGCAGAGGACCCATTAACAGCCGTCCAATACCCAGAACACAAAGCGCTGCCAAATCTCAGCCAAGGTCAAAAATGGATCTGAACTCAGAAGTTGGGACACAAAGCTCCTGGGTGCTGAGTTTAGATATAAAATGTCGCTTCCATTCACATTGCACTGTTTTGTGTTATTTTATTATTATTATTTTTTGCAAATATTGGCCCTGGATGTGAATGTTTTTCTTTTTTTTTTTCTCTCATAAGGAAAATGGTCTCTCTAGGAGTACCGGTCCTCCAGGGGCAAACTGGGCATCGTATTGAGCCGGATTGGAGGCTGGCATGGGGAAGGGGTGGGGGGGGGGGGGGTGATAAGAAAGGGGTGAGATGCAGGTGGGGGGGCGTGATATGGCAAGGTGTGCACAAAATACAATCCCGTTAGCCTCCGCCGCTTGAGTTTTGTGCCAGGTACGACAGGCTGAGCACGCAGCATCCTCATGCCACCTCCACCTTCCACCTGCTCTCCTCCTCCCCTCCTCCCTCCGCCTCCTATCCCCTTCATTCTGCCCCACACTCATCCTCCAATCCCTTGACCTAGCCCTACACACACAAACACACACACACACACACACACACACACACACACACACAGGAAACAGAATTAGCATGTCACTACCATGACCTTGAGGGGAAGTGAGTAATACCAGTTTCCAAGGCGACAAAGACTCAAGTTTTAACAGCCCATATTTCACAGTCTGCCCTAATGAATATACAGCGTGGGTAATTTTGATTGAGCACCAGCCTGCCTCCGGGATAATGACTTTGACGGTTCTTAGCAGATTTGATGACTTGATGACGATGGATTTGCTTATTTATCTGGAAATTTGCTCCACTTCCTTCATAAAAACATAATTAGCTCGATGACACGTCTTAAAGTCACAGTTCTGCATCGGCTCGCTCTTTCTCGGGCCCCGGCTCGCACTCCTTCGCGGGTGCGATGCGGCGGCATCTGCTTGCTGTAAAACTCCTGAAAGGTTCACATTTTACTGCGCTGTAAGTAAAAGTTGACTCTGGCAAGAAAAGCTCGGTTTCAATGCCAACGCCATCAAATGTGTTTGGGAAAAAAAGGCAGTTATAAATGAAAACAGAGTTGAGGTGAGCATGCTGGAGGAGACAATGTCCTGAAGATACACCCTGCGGGAGAGTCATCATGCTTTATGGTCACCTATAAACCTTTCCAACAAAATGGGATTGAGTATTGACTTGAATAAAAGTGTGTTAAATCCTTCACACAGATTACGGCAGGGGGAAGGACAACGACACCTGCATGAATCACAATCGATCTTCTTGTCATACTTACTAAGTTTGGTCGCTACGATGGAGATATTGTGCTGGGCGATGCTCTCTCTGTCAAGCGGTTCGTTGGTGGAAATCGTTCCCTCGACCGGATCAATGTCAAAGTAGCTGTCCAAGTCACTCTTCCAGTCGATGGAATACCTAAAAGAGAATGTTTGTTTAATGGCGCCCGTTTCCAACACGAACCAGAGAATTAAACCACAGTGATTCTCCCTGTGGGCGCGCGTATGTGAGTTAGGTGTAATGTAATGTTGGCGTAGCCTTCATTATTCACTCTGAATGGTCATTTCCAGAAAATATGCTGAGGTTCGCTTATACATTCCAATCTGGTAATGGGGACACATATACTTGGGCTATGCTGACTAAACGTTTTGCCAGGGAACATAAATGAATTTTAGACACTATTGAAACCGTATCAATCTCTCAGCCCATGAACAACAAAGGCGTAAAATGTTGGTTTGGTGTCTGTGAACAGAGGGTGCGATGTCCTCTCTGTGAAATGCATCTCTGGTCTTACCCACTCGCTCTGAATGTAAAGTACGCGACGCAAACCGGATCTAAAACCGACCGGCACGCCACTTTTACTGCGTGAATTCTCATGCCACGCTATTTGATCTTAAAAGGCAATTCCTCATTAATAATTTTGTGATACTGTGTTGATCTCCCAGAGGAGAAATTCTCTTCTCTTGCACCCCCCCCTCCCTCTAATAATAACAATAAACTTTTTTTTATATAGCACTTTTCAAAACAAGGTTACAAAACGCTTTACAAAACAAGATAAAATCACCAAAAGTAGGACTAAAATCCTTGGACTATCCTTGGACTATCCTTGTTTTAGTCTCTGTAAAAAAATAAAGTAAGAGACTAAAACAAGGATAAAAGAGAAAATAAAATAATGACATCATGATATAAAATAGGAATAACAGCCACATTAAGAAAATGCCTTTACATAAAAGTAAGTTTTAAGGAGTGACTTGAAAGATGATGCTGATTTTACTAGGCTGACATCATCAGGCGGGGAATTCCACAATCGGGAGGTCAGAGGTCAGTTCTCCCTGGAGCTGGTAGGGATTCAGCGTCTTGCTCATGGACACTTCAGCAGGACGGGTGCTTCGTGTCTCATGAGCTTGAGCCTGGAGTACAGAGAGGACCGCCTCCCTACTCACTATGCCACCACGCTGCCCATTTTTTTTCTCATGGCAAGCTATTTGATCTTAAAAAGGAGATTTCTCATGAATATTTATCATGCTTGTTTTCTACACTGCACCGCCTGAAACTGGACTCGAGTCAGTCATTAAGGGACAGAAGCCCAGCGTATTCTCAGACCCCCCCCTAGTCTTTTATTGTAATGAGAATGATAACAAAGCGTCTTCAGAAGAAATATTTTAAAGAGACCTTGGTTCCGTGAGATTTTCCGTTTCAATTTCGATTTATCCAAGTCCTCTCTTTAACCCTGTTTTGTGTGTAGCCTTGAAGTGAACACGATCTTGTCAAAATAGTTTAGTGTGGAGTCTCTTTGATGAATATTACAGCGAAACTCCCATCACTGGTTCAAAGGGTCGATGGCTTGCAATTTTTCCTCAGGGCAAAACCCAGATTTTTCAGGTGGACTTGTATCATCGGTTCAACCTGCTACTGAATCGTGAGTTCATGTCGGTGAGACCCAGCAGGTTAGAGACACCCGGTAACCCAAATGTCACAGGTTCAAGCCTGGCGAGAGCCAAAGTGCGACTATTAATGGTTCTTCTTTCAAAATATCCTTGAGCTCGACAATAAACCGCTGCCTGCTCGCTCAATCGCTCTTTATAACAGCATCAGCTAATTGGCAAAAATGTATCTGAAATTATAGGCTACATTTTTTTGCTGTCATGTGCGACAGATTTTTTTTTGTACTCATAATTGCTTCAATCTGTAAGTTATCTATTAAGAGAAAAGAGCACATCGCCAGCTGTGAGAAATAGATCACAGATCTAAAGAGTCTACTTAAGCTCAACTCAGTATTGCATGCTGTAGATATGAAAATTAATTACGGTGTTATCTCCTCCTTTGAATTATAGTCATGTGAATCCATACCAGTGAACATTACCCACAGTACACAGAGTAACATAAAATTGAGAAAGCACGCTCATGCTGATTTTCCACTGAGCCGTTGATTCTTAGATGTTGGGGTTTTATCAGATACTGCAGAGGAGCCTTTTCAAAGTTCACGACCAACGTGGCTGTAGATGAAATTCCTCTCCGGTGTCTTAAGATTTGTGACGTTTACCATTTCAGACAGAGGGCAAAAGTGCAATCCTTAAAAAACGCACACAAACTTTCGGAGGCTCTTTCAAATCAGTCAACAATGCAGTATTCATGACGCCCTTTTGTTTCCCCAGTTAGAGATAACTCAGCACTATGCGGCTAAATAGAAGAATCTGTTGAGTCAAAGTCTAAAAGCATAATTCCCTATGCATGATGGGTCATTGGGCCTATTGTTTTGAAGTGAAGAATGCAAGTCTGCTCTCTGATGGCACACAAATGAACAATGTCAGCCGCGGTATTGATGAATATTTAAAGTGAGGATCCACACAATAGAGGGCACATGCTTTTTGTTTTACAAATCGCTGCCTCTTCCATTCTGTTGTTTTCCCTGGAATCAAATATTAATAATAAAACAAATACTGCCCATGCAACAGGTGTTTTTACCATTTGTGTCATGCTCTTGAGTGGTACATCTTCGAAAAATCAGCGCCGCAAAGCTTTAAAACAATCTGAGCCTGAGCAAAAAGCAACTAATAGACTTTAAAAACAAAAGAGCTCTCATGCATTTTTAAGTAATGCACTTTTTCCATCTTTGAAAGCGACAGTCTATTGTTGTCTTCTACTCAGGTTTTATTCAAATGCTAGGACACAGGTTAGTGTGTATATGTGTCTTAGTGTGTGTGTGTGTGGAGGTGGGTGTGTGTGTGCAAGAGAGAGAGAGAGAGAGAGAGAGAGAGAGAGAGAAAAGGAATGACTTGCCTTGATTATAAATCATGAGTTCAGTCAGACATGTCAGATCTATAAATCTGAGCAGTCGAGATCAAAATGTGCCATTACTAAAGAGAGACCCTCGATCTATATCTATATATTGTTTTAGACAGAAGAGAAACAGAAAGAAACTTTACCGGACTGGACTGCTGCTGGCGTCTAGATCCTGTGCTGTCACCGCTCCGATGATGGTGCCCGCGGGCGTGTCCTCGTACACATCCATCACGTAGGAGGGCTTATTGAACACCGGGGGCTCATCCACATCCAAAACGTTAATCTTCACCGTTGCTGTGTCTTTAAAGGCCCCGAAGCTTTGGAATCGTGGATCCAGGTGAGCGTTGGAGGCGTCTACCTTAAAGGTGTACGCCTTCTTGGTTTCATAGTCCAGGGGCTACGAAGGAGAAAACAATACAATTAAGGGTGAGATCGCAGCTAGAGTTTTGAAAAAGTGGAGTTTGGAAAGTTTGCTTTGTTGCATTTTTGGTTCTTTTATGTTCACACTGCCGAATTACTAGTGAACCAGGGCTTCAAACACACATGGACTCACAGAGGTTGGTAACCTGTCATCCTGCCAGGTTAGAGATTTTGGCAGGAGAGGGAGTCAAAACAAATCCGATTCCAGTCCCTGTAACTTTAGCTAAGCATGACTGACTTGTTTGCACTCTTTGCTGTAATTTCCCTTCTCTGGCATTCATAACAGTTAAGAACACAGGAAGAAATAGTTGAATATGAGCATCAGTCCAGACTGCGGTTTGCCCTCAGTTCATTTTGTTATGCTAGACTTAATTTCACAAGTCAGATTACCATACGAATCCTGATTCGACTCTGGGCTACCAAGAATGTGCCAGGCTTTCCAAGCTTGAGTAACTGCTGGCTATCAGATGTCAACATCCGTCTCTTTATACCATAAATCCCTGTGTTTTGGGATGCTGTAGTTCCTGTAGTTGGCTCTGATTACATTCTCTTTCCTAACGAACCACACCACAGTTTGCTTGGAAGAGGACGGATGCAGTTATTAGCAGTCATTAGCTGCTATCTGAGTTCAAATGGCTTTGTCCTCACTTGCCCAAACAAACCAAACTAAAGGAGTAAACGCTCCACAGTTTGAACATCCTTGGTGATATGATATCGTAGGGGTTGATGATGTCAAATTTTGTTGTATAAATGACAGTCCAAAGGGCAAGTCAATAGAAGAGTCACACATTATTCCTGAAAGACATGCAATAGATCCAGGCCAGGTTAACGTTTCACCCCCTCGGTGTGACAAAGTCAAGCTGCACTTTTTCGGTTCAATAGAACTTTGCACCTTACAAGAGCTCTCAAAACAACAGCTTAGAGGTTCATATGTTCTACCTCCTCTGCCGCTGACATATCGGCTCAGGGTCAATTAGTCAAAGGCGAGGGGAGGAATCGGCAACCACCGCATGTCTGTAGCCGAGGTGTAAACATCCGACAGCAGTGACACCCGTGTTCGTGCTTCTGCCTGTCTCCTGCCCTCTCATGTGTGACCAACCACACTTGGCGAGCTCGCAGTCGGTCACGCTCCGCTGGCCCGCAGTCACATGAGAGACATTCCTTTCTGTGTATTTCAAATTGACTAACACGTAACCACTATGGCAGCAATGCTATCTTCCTGCCCCAGGCCTTGGGCTTCTCTGGCATGTTGCTCCAAAAGGCACCGAGTGAAAACAGCTGGTAATGGTGGAGCAAAATGTGCTTATTTGAAGAGACAGTGAATGTGAGAGGAGAGGTGGAGTGAAGGCTATAGAAAAAAAAAAAATCTGCCAAATATGACCACTCTTCTTAAGTCTATATCAAATACACACGAATTAGCCATCTAATTAGAGTCCAACCCCTTGAAACCGTCGGAGGCTGTGCAGTCGTGATTTCACCGCGATGGCAGATGCTACTCAAGCCCTCCTGTCTCGCCTCCATCTCCATGGTTTCACAGCATTGCCGTTAGAGCAGGTGTCCGTAAAAAAAAAAAAGAAAAAAAAAAAAGAAGAAGAGCTATGTGAAGCCGAGCCAATCTGAAAGCAATCATTGACCATCAACCGCCGTGATTGGTTTGATTACAGTGCGCCAGATGCAACTGGCTGGGCACGGCAATAAGATCCTTCAACAGGAAATACACTCTGTCTCTTTCAATCTCTCTCAAGAAGAGAGAGACAACAGTGAGAGAAGAAGCTACAGATCCATACAGAAACTGGGTTCGTTGTGGGTGTCGTTCACACGCTGGTCCCTAAAATCAGACCCAAAGACTTCCTGCCAACTTCCACCAGCAAGGAAGCCGAACAGAAACAGCAGCTACTCCTGTATGTAAACCTTTCATTATTTCAGTTTCCTTCTTGTTATATTTTCAGTGAATTGCTAGAAAAAGAACTGAATGTGCTTTGTTTCTCAAAGAGTGAGTAAAGTAATCAATAATGTCATCAAAAAAGTACACAATCTTTATTAATTATGTGATGCAAAATCTCTGTATCTAAAAGGACAGACAAATAAATATCCAAAGAAAGAAAGAACAAGTAGATAGATAGATAGATAGATAGATAGATAGATAGATAGATAGATAGATAGATAAGTACACAAACACACAAACAAACAAACATACAGTACAGTCCAGGTGGAGGAGGAGGAGGAGAGGGGGGGAGCTGGGGAGGCGGACAGCAGGAGGCGTACACTAGGCCTCATTAGCCAGAGTCTCACCGGGGACGAGGTGAAACGCCGCTCTCCATCTCAACATGCTGCATCACCGCAATTAGGACAGAAGCCCAACTCTCACCCTCCATAACTCCATCTAATCCTTGTGTAATTGGCTAGCCAAAGATGGAGACTTGTGGAACGTGATGGGGAAACGGTC
The DNA here is from genome assembly GCF_048128805.1 of Centroberyx gerrardi. Lineage (NCBI taxonomy): Eukaryota > Metazoa > Chordata > Actinopteri > Beryciformes > Berycidae > Centroberyx > Centroberyx gerrardi. The sequence goes on along the minus strand of NC_136018.1, from coordinate 4,757,167 downwards.
TTTTCATGTAGAGGCTCTTGCAATCGAGTCACAAATCCGCGAGTAACTGCGATTGGCACCATCGTGGACATCCGGTGGACAATTGGCCGCGAGCAAATAATGTCTAAATATATAACAACCGGGCAAGAGTGAAAGTGACTGGTCTGATAAGATAGATTTGTTTCCAAGCTTAGGTTATTGACACTCTATGCAATGTCCAATAGCAGCGTTTACAGCACGGATGCAGCAGAGTAACAACAGCCCGACTTTAGTTTGTTTGAGGTGCTTTTCTTCAGTGTTTTTCATTATTTACCTCAGTTATGGGTGAGACATGCATCAACCAGAATGTAGGTTTATTTTAAATATTTTAACTTGTCCCCCCCCCCCCCCCCCCCCTCACATTTTGTTTGTTTGAGTCAGTGACTTCAATCAGGAAACTGAACGCCTGGCACAATAAAGAGGTTACCTTATATATTCATTTATAGGCACAGAACTGAGAAGACAAACTAGGCTACAAAGCAACTTGAAGAAAAAAGGCTGTCAACATTCAGTGTTGGTTTCAATCGGAAAACTGAAATTTTGATGCAATAGATGAAGAGATAATATAATCATTTTTATTTATAAATGTCTTTATTGTGAATAAATATTGTGTTAAAATAATACATGTCAAAATAGTGTATTTCCACACTTACGTTAGCTGGTGTGCAAATGAGATATGTTAACAACAGCTGTCTTTATAGTAATGGTTAGCTGACCAGATGCTATAGTTGGCTAGCTAACAAGCTGAAATGAACACAAAATCAATCAGATATATCGGTGACAAAATGATCAGTTTCCATTCAAAAACAGCATATTAATGAACCATGTAAATTCTGTTGAGACAGGCAATTTGTGAGCTTAGAAACACAGCCAGCTGTTCACAGCCACAGTTGCTGAAAAGCTGTTGACCTCCAATATGGCTGCCAGAGGGTGTGTTACCCAAAAGAGTCACATGTGAATTCATAGCACATGTGCTTTTTGTGAACGTGAAATTTCCCATTTCCTGTGTGAAAATTATGTTTCCACCTGTGATGTTTCCACCTCTTTGCATGTGAAATTCAGTTTTCATGTGTGAAACAAATACTGTCACGTGTAATGGCAAAAAAAAATTAATATGTGGGAAAAAAACCCAACTATGAATTACAATGTTCACATCTGAAATAAAAACTGTTGCATGTGATGTCAGAATACAACTCAATACAAAAAAAGTTCACATATAAAAACCAACATGTGTCCAAAAAGCACATGTGCTTTGAATTCACATGTGACATTTTACATTTGGGTCTCTGGTCCAAAACCATGTCAGGTGAGCTAGCACTAATGATTTATCACTACATTCATTACTACACTTTTACTTAGTTCATTTGACATATCCATCTAGTCTGGTGCACATTATAGTTTTTTACCAGGTTGGTGTTAGGAGCTCTTTGCTTGTAAAGGTCCCCATTAAGTTTGGTGTCAAGGTGTGAATTAAGATCTTGTTAGTGTGCAGCCAAGAAAAGATATGATGTTGCCTGAAAAAAAACGCTCGGCTCCTCAGCAGACAGAAGAGGGAGAAGCCTTTCTGACACCCACGTAACAATGCAGGGACATCCAGTATGATTAAATGTCAGGCAAATCCCACAGATTAACTTAAGGTTTTCTGGTTTAGGTGCAGAAAAGAATGTCAAGAGCTTCGCTGCCCTTTTAATGTGTCTGACATGTGTGATGGACCAAGTATGGCTGGGGTATCTGTTGTTAATGTCTGTCATGCAAAAACTTGGAAATAGGAAGAAAATGGGGGCAGGAGGGGGTAATGAGAAACTCTGAGTTAATGAGAAGAAGTGCTAATGTGTCAACGCTTGACTTGGGGAGAATCAAATCAGATCTGGAGGCCATAGGGGAAATTTCCCAGGAAGGAAAATGGCCAGTCAGTGTCTGACTGGATGTATCATTTTACCTTTTTACCTTCCTCAAACATGACCCACTTAAACACCAAGGACTGCTGCCGTACGGCTGAATATTACCCATATCCACACACATATTATCCTTAAACATGTTGCATATACCGATGTGGGCTAAATTACACGTTTGAAGTGCCTCATTATGGCTTGAATTGTTATGCGTGTTTCATGGACGGTGCGGACACAACAAGGAAGTGTATCAACAGTGAAATTTGTAAGGAGGACAGACCGACTTCCTCTCATGTCAGTGCTGCTGCTCTTCAACATCACAACAGAACACACTTGAAATTCTAGACATGGTGCTGCGCCCTTTGATATGTAAATGTGCACCTTCATTGCACTGGCAGTGATGCTGAATGAAGGAACTATTTTTTTTTTTTTTTTTTCCCAGTTGAACCTGTTATGTTCCAAGGGAATTTGCCAATTTAGAACAGGGGACTAATCAAGGCATCGCGGTCTCATAGGTACAGTATTGTACTTCACAAGCTTGGGAAAGAGCTTGTATGATCTGATTTAAATGTGTGAATACAGCACAAAGGGGATATTTGTTGAGGCTTTACAAAGATAAAATAATAGCAAACACTGTAAAAGCGCACACTAAATCTGTTTCTTACTTCTGTCTGCTCCTGGCTTCTCCCTCGCAGCTTGCTCCCTGTGCATTGAAAATTGTTAGTTGCAGCCGTTTTTCAGCTTGCTGGTTATTTTGGAGGCGGAAGCAGGATGATATGCATATTTAATAGGCTCTCAGTTTGTTTGTGTGTTGAGTTCAGTATTACAATAGCAGAGTTCAATACTCTCACAAACCTCCGCCACTCTCACTCTCTAATACGGGGGATGGTCTCCTGCCAACACCCACGGGTGAATCTAGTCTTTCCCCTTGAAGAATCATTATCATAGTACAGCGAGTCATTAGCAGGCAGATTTCATTTGTTTGCGCAGAACACAGGTATTACCTGAAGAGGCTGAAGATTAAAGAGGGTGAAAAACACAGCAATGCTGTTTAATCTGTGATATGTGATGCGGTCTTAAATCCTATTAATCACAGTATTATATATTTACAATACCACTTATGAATCATTACCGCCTCCTCACATGATTTATCCCCTGAGCGGAAATCAAAGCTAAGCCAAACATGCCTAGAATACCACACATTTCTAATTCCAGCTGTGTGAGTCAACACATTTCTCCAAACATCAACATCAGGAAATGTCTGGATGCTTAATTCTAGTGATGGGACGCCAAAAGCTCCTCGTCCCACATCCGAGGAGAAAGCGAGTTATTATCGAAGAGATAGAGACATGCCACTTGGGCTGCAGTAAGATAAAATAGTCCCCAAAACAATGCCCAATAACCTAAAACTGGAAGCGGAATTAGTTCCGGGACACAAAGCCCGTTCAATGTCAAAACTGCACTAGGACTCTGAGATGGGCCATCATGTATTATAAATGACTCAGTGGTTTGAGGCTGGCCTAATATCTCTGTTGTGAGTGAGTGACTTCTTCATAGGGTCATCGCAGCCATTGACTGACAGCGCAACAAGAATCTGCCATGCAGAAGAATGCTAAAGACCTCTATCCACCTTCGCACCGCCGCGCCATCAGCGGTCAATTGACCACGGAGCACAATGAGCTTATCATCAGTGCAAAGCTTACATGCCCCAGAGAGCCATTTGATGTCCCGCTGAATACCGGGGGGGGGGGGGGGGTCCTCGCACTGCGGAGGGGGGAGATGCTCACTTTATTGTGCCGCCATCAGTCACATTGGTTTGTGTCCTTGGCTGCCTCGAAGCGTCTCCATCCCCCTAGTGCTCGCAACAGTGAAGTGCCATCTGAGAGCCTCGCCAGCAGCCCCGGCCACACCGCAGCGGAGTGGAGTGACTGTGAGAGAGAGACTCGCACTGCCACTCTAATAGGACAGGGTGAGCCACGGGACGAGCCCCGAGACTCTAGTTTAATCTATTACACCCACGCCACCCCGGGCCACCAGAGAGAAGCCACTTCATCTACTCCAAGCACCACCTCAGCCGCCTCTTTGTCATTCCCTCCTCCCTTTTTTTTTCTCGCTTTGCACTCACTCAACGCACGGCACATGAATACCCAGAAATACACAAAGACATGCACACACACACGTTGCTTTCTGCTTGGTTGCTTGCTTAACAAGGTGTTATTCATCGGTGTTGGGCACCTATATCTCCTGCTGCTCTTAGGTATTGTTTCCTCTCTCCTCCTCCTCCTTTCGACTCCTTCCACACCAGGGCCTAAAATAACTCATTTCACCACCTGCAGGAACATTCTGCTCCATAATCAATAGATTAGTTTCAACTCTCGTCTCCTAGCAAGCTTCAGTAGTTACGTCATTGGAAGAGGTCTTAGGTGCTAATACTACCAAGTTTAAGCGGTAACATAATTACCACATGGTAATATAGGCATCACACATATGATTCAGATGCACATGCATTTTTCTATATTTGTACTATTTTCCACATTTTAGAATAATAGTAAAGACATCACAACTATGAAATAACACAAATGGAATTATCCAGTTGCCAAAAACAAAGCAAAACTATCTTATATTTTAGATTATTTAAAGTAGCCGCCCTTTGCCTTGATGGAAAGGCAAAGTATACATAGGCATCAACTTCACTATATATATTTGGCTATTTCAAGCATTTAATCATATGTCTTTAGATCAAAATGGCTTTAAGATAATGAGAAACATAGTACATTCAATCAGGTGTGTCCAAACTTTTGACTGGCAGTGTATATTAAAAACCAGTTCACAGTGTTTCTTAATATTCAACCTGCATGCTTTCTGCCCCTCAGTCAAGTTAGCAGTTTGTTCATCACTTGTGTCATTTGACCATTGCTTTTTTACTGCCTGGTAGTATCTCATCAAGACTGAAAGGCACTAACAGCTTCCATCCTCTGAAATGATTTACTGTTCAAACAGCCCAGTAATGACATTTCTGATAGAGAAATTAGACTGCGGTCACTGTCTGGCTTTAGTGAAATTAAGTTCTTAATTGAAGGCAAGAAGGATGAAAAAGGCCACTTGTCTCAACACTGCCAGTGGCTCTGACTTTGAAAAGTCTAAATAGGGCCAAGTTTGAGCTAAGACAATCCAGGCAATCGATGTTCATTGTTATATATGTAAATGTTGGTACGCACTGCACTCTGTTGGCGACAGGCTCTTTTCTTAAATGTCATGCAACACTATATCATTAATCATTTGAATGTGTTGTTCTTTGAATGAGGAAAAATAACCTTTTCTTAGCTGGATGAATCATTGTTCACTTTTTTTCAGGATGTCACCTGCACACCGAAAAATAAAGGTGCGAACTGGAACCGAAAATGGTTCTTTGTGGAACCATTTCCAGTTCCAGAACCTTTTAAGAACCTTTTAATATCCCAAAGAATCATATATAGTTCTTTGGGCTATTAAAAGGTTCTTAATTCTTAGTTATTGGATGGTGGGTGATGGCATAAATGTGGAAAACAACCAAACCCCTCCATAGTAGATATTGTGCAATTGCAAATGAGGCTATACAAGGGCAGATAAACAAAAACACAATGGGAGGAGTCTAAGCACAGGAGTGCAGAAATGGTTCTTTAAAGAACCTTGATCTGAAAGGTTCTTTGTGGAACCAGAGATGGTTCTCTTATGGCATCACTCCGAAGAACCATTTGTGGTTCCAGTTGATAATAACTGATAATAGGCCTAACTGCATTCCAAGGTCAGGTTTCTTTTATCTTTTTTTATAGGATACTATTTTAGGACTCGATACTAGATTAAATCAATGGTTAAGATGGACATACAGTAGTTTGCAGTGCACAAATCACCTGCACTGCCTACATTGCTCTTTGAACCCTTATGCAAAAAAAAAGTGTCTACGGTCTGTAGCAAATCCATCTATTCAATGCGCTGTGGTTGGCTTGGGGTATTCAGTTTGTACAGGGAAGAGATAGTCCTTTATTTAAATGGATGCGCTGAATTTGCGCCAACAAGTATTATGCCACACATGTTGCCATTAAACAATGCCATTCCTCCAGGCTTAGTAAACCAAATTTCAATTACGCATATCTGCTATCTTTTCTTCTCCCAGGAGGGAGTAAATAAACACGCAACTGGTCAAATACACATAAACACATTTTAATCTGCCGGGATGCCTTTTACCAAGGCCACCTCAGGTTGTAAATGTTAAAATCCTGAGTGTGTGAGTGTTCTTGCTCTGTTTGTGTATAGCAGTGTGTGTGTGGTTGTGTCCTTGCACATGCCTGTTGGTGTACAGTATGTCGCTCTGTGTGCACACATTTGTCTGCGCGTTTCCCTGGGAATCCTGCGGTGGCTTTGCCTATTGTCTCCCATAATCTTATGTTTTGCAGATGGGATGTGCAAACCCCCTCCATGCCTCTGCGCCTCTTCTTTTCCTCTCCCCCTGTATTGGCAGACTGGGAAACAGATGATCATCCTTTGAACCCATTACTCAGCCTGATCCTCTTATCATAACCAACCTTCCCGAGTCCCTAATTTGGGGTCTGCCAAACTCTGCTCTGTGTACAATGTGGCTTTCGTCTCTGTCCTGCTGCGTTTTTTGTCGATGTGGGGGCGAGGGAGAGAAGTCAGAAAGAGAGAGAGAGAGAAAGAGAGAGAGAGAGAGAGAGAGAGAGAGAGGGAGAGACATTGTCTAAATACATTTGCACACCTCTCTCTGGGGATATTCCACCAATCTGAAATGAGACATGTCTGTGGGCGGGTCAGTATTCTGGGAACACGGTGAACAACTCAAAAAGGCTTCATCTCCAGCTACCTGTCTCCCCACACCTTCCCAACACACATCCCGCTCTCTCTCTTTAACTCTCCCTCTCTGTCCATTCCCCACCACTGTTCACTATTCCACATGGGTGGAAGCACATGTCGTTTAGTAAATTACACTGTAGGGGGGGGGGGGGATTCAGCTGAAGGGGCTCAGAATGTCCCCTATCAACAATGGCTTTGTGCAGTAGCCTCCCACTGTAGGGAATACATCACACTGCCTCATTGTTGTTATGGCAGCATATCAAACACTGGAAGTAAAACAATAGGAGGAAAGATGCATCCTCGCCTATCCATCGAGGGTATTCACGATGTAAACAAATAAATGTCCTCATTTACATCATAATCGCACCCCGTCCCATTCTGTAATTCCATTAGTCTCAATGAGAAGGTCAATATACAATGATCTATAGCCACAGCGGAAATAAACACCCACGCACACATATGTGCACATGCATATACACATAGGGGCTGTTGTACTCACACAGACACACACACACACGCACACACACACACACACACACCTACACACACACACACACACACACACAGCACACAGTGGGAGCCTCTACACTGAGCAGGGAATCAATTATTCACTCAGCTGCATATTTTTCGGGATCAAAGGATCACACACCTTTGTGAGCTTCTGCACTGGGGCATGTACTAAAAATGTACCAGTTAACGAATACCTCAGTCTGATACATCAGAAAAACAAATGAAGATTTGCATTCCCCAAAAGAACATTTTAGACACTTACATCAGAAATACCCTGAAAGGCACAAAAGTCACAAAAACAGAATTCGCTGCACATGTTTTTTTTTTTAAATATTCAGCAGTTACTTTTGCAATCAGTTGAAATCTGTATGCCTGAAACAAAACAAGAGACAAAAAACAGATGTATTACCGCTCCTTTAAAGTGTGTCGTGGTGTATTTGCATGAGGCAGGTTTAAGCGAGAAAGACATTTTCTATCTTCCAGTAGAGAATGTGATTGTAGAGCTCCAAAGTTTTAGGGGAAGTTAGAGGGATTGTGTTTTATCAAGAAAGGCTGTGGGTTAGTGGCAAATAAAATAGATATTGCTGAGATTTCAACTATCAACATACAACTACCTGTAACTTACCTTTTATCGAATTTTGACTATATTTCAGCCCATGTATATTGGTGCATGTTCAGTGAGTGCAACTTTTGAAAAATAGAGAACATCAATGGTGCTACCTGGTTAAATGAAGCTTAACTACAGTTAATAAAAATCAAAACTATTGCAAAAAGTTTCAGTATGAGGATTTTACCTTTCTGCTAAATTTTGCTCTTTTGTGCAGCATACCTGTATGAAGTGTTTCATGTCAAAATGAGATATCCACCATTTGAAAATGATAATGCCTACTCTTACAAAATTATTGCTGACATGAAGGTAAAACGCATTATGAGTTGCTATTAAAGTTGTGCTATCTGAAGACCTTTTTCCTTACAAAAAAAAAAAGAAAATAATAAAATAAAATGTTTTTGAAATATTGACAACTTTCAGGTAGCAATTTTTTGTCAAAACTGTTCCAAAACTGCATTTTGGAACAAGACAGTGACAGTGCAAAGTTAGCATTGCTCTGCAGTTTTCTGTTGAACTTCTCACAGCAGTGACAACAAATGGCATTTAAACTCACCACAGGGGTTCTACTGCATCCTGCCAGAGGGAAACGCAGCATAGAGTGTGAAGGAATCAATGTGCAAGAGCCTGTGTGAGTGTGCAGGTGAGGTGGAGTGTGTATGTAACGCAGCGGCAGGTTGAAAGTTGCCTGTGTGTGTGTGTGTGTGTGTGTGTGTGTATGTGAGAGTATTCAGTTCACGCTGGCTTGCACAGTGGCGTATTTTTGTGGAAGAAGACTGTGGAAAGAGCCGGCACATCCAGGCAAAAAATTGAAAATGTAGTGAAATAAATGCAGTTTGTTGGGTAATATATATGCCGAATTGAAGAGTGGTCATTAAAATACATCAGTGGCGGCGCTTCCTATAGGCGACATAGGCGGCCGCCTAGGGCGCCATCCCGAGGGGGGCGCCAAAATTGTGCCCAGAAAAAAAAAAAGTTCATCAGTGAGTGATCATCACAGTCAGAACATGCTAGATCATTGATGGGTATAGTGGAGTGGAGTGTATGTAGAGAGCCCCCCCCCCCCCCCCCCCCCGCAAAATAACATTGAGTTGGCAACCCTACGTGAAATAATAAAACGTGAGAACGTGTGGATGGGCGGCATTTATAGTTTTGCCCAGGGCGCCTGATTGGTACGCGCCGGCACTGAAATACATAAAATGTCATGCTTTATGAGGGAAGCTATTTTGCTGATAAGTGAAAATAAGCATGGAAGTGCTTGATTTTTGAGTTTGGCATGAGTTTCTCAGATCTCGCTACCATTATACACTACCTGGGTAGCTAACTTATTACTACTTTGCTAAAAAATACAATGAACTGCGTAAGGGATGGGGGAGGGGGGCATTCATAGGCATTCATAGATACGTCTCGCCCACCCACTCACCACGCCAAAAATGAAATAATATCATGCTCTTTGTCTATGGTCAGGCCTGTAACTCTAAGCATGACATCATTGGTGCAATTGAACATAAAGGACACTCAACTCTTCAACTCAAAGCTTGCAAAGGAAGGCAATAGTTTTAATGGGGAGCAGTGCAATTAACAAATATGATGAATTACAAAAATAGAAGGATTTATAATTTGCTTAAAGACCTTAATTTGGACATTTGTACCTAATTAACTAAAACAATGTCATGAATACATTATGAAAGCTGACAAAAGGTTTGATTGATGCAGGTAGGAAAGCTGAAAAAAGGTTTGACTTAAGCCCTTACTTATGTTTTGAATGTACAAAATGTACATGTAAAATGATTGATAGCACAAAATAGTAGGTATCATACATGTTTGGTTGACACAATGATAACATCCACTAGACTGGATCCCCTATTTTCTGACACTGAATCATAAACTTGAGGTCTTGATTTTTTCCCCAGTATGAATAAACTGCATTATGGAACAGAACTCTTCAATTTCTCTTAACATATATTCCAAAGTTAATAATTGATAGCATAAGTCTTATTTTAGACTAGCTGCTTAGCAGATGAGAACTCGTTGCAGTGGCTGGACCCCTCTATTTCTCCCTCTAATTTTAGTCTGTGGCTGTAAAGTCCTTCTTTCACCCCTGGCAGTTAATATCACTGGCACTTTGCCACATCTTGCCATTAGTGAAACGACACCATGGGCCTACAAATACTGTATTTGGTAAAAGCGGCATTAATATTAAATGGGCTAGATCTGCTCTGTGGATCAAAGGAACTACATCCAAAAACCAAGACCTTTTGCTGTGGGTTGCTTTGCCCTGGGCACATTAATCCATTTAGCAAAGAGACCATATGGCATAATAAATGAGCCCTGACATGGCTGAGTGTATACTTTATATAGCACAGGCGCTTAGAGAGAGCTATGCCATTGCACTCCACTGTACTTGAGGGCATGGACAGCAAGGTGGAAAACAGTGAGAGGGACCATCATCTCACAACTGAAAGGACACAGGTTCAATCCCTGCAACGGCCACGTGTCCCATTGTAGTGGCCTTGAGCAACGTACTGAAGCCCTACCAGCTCACTCCTGAGATTGCTTCACGTGATGAAGGATTGGAAGCGCTTGATTGTGACGCCAGGACTGCCCTTCCTTACAGACGAATGAGTATGAGACAAACTCTATCTATGTTTGACAAACTACAGCTAAACCTGATACATGTCCACCTAAATCTGACAAAAGACAGCTAAACCTAAGTCAAGTCCATCTAAATCTGACAAACTCCATCTAAGTTTGACAAAGTACAGCTAAACCTAACTCAGGTTCATCTAAATCTGACAAAAGACAGCTAAACCTGACGCAAGTCCACCTAAATCTGACAAAGAACGTCTACGAATGACAAAGGTGGCTGAGAATGTCCTTAAATGGCCACCATACATGGCACCAAACCCGCAATTGCACCAGTACAAGACTTGGAAGCTCCTAGGTGTGAATATGAAGGAATGTAATTTAGTCTATACTCACTCTATACTCTTTTTGTCTTGTGCTGTCTCCTTGTTTTTAGTTGTTTTAACTCATTTTGAGTATAATGTTTGCATTCTGATTGATAAAGCACTTTTAAAAAAGTGCTACACAAATAGAATTTATTATTGGCTCAACTATCACATAAGTACTCCATGAATCACGCAACTCTTGTCCATACCCTTTTGAGAATTATGATCCCCTCTTGGTTGTGTTCGTTGGTGGTGATGTCAAACATGGCGCCTCCATCTCCCGGCACGATGTTGTACTCCACTTCTGCATTTTTCCCGATGTCCAAGTCATGAGCTTTGATTCTCCCCACAGCCGACCCCACCGCAGAGGACTCAGGAACTCTTAGGTGAAAGAAACCTGCCAACACACAAACAGCAGACTGGACTCAGACTCATTCATTATCAACCCTCGACATTGGATGGAAATACTTACTGAGCACTTCACATCCTCTAGCCTTAACGCAGTCTCTTACCCACCTGAGTATGTCTTATCCGCCCGCAGGCAAGGAGCTGAAGGACCTTGATATATATATAATATGCTCTCTGTCTGAAGTCAGGCCTGTAGCTATAAGCATGACATTATTCAATTTTGACGTGTTTGGACATCAAGGGTGCTCAGCTCCTTGTAATTGGATGGATCAACCTGTAAGACCAACGCACACAAGAGCCCAGGGGCTTTGATTCTCCCAACAGCAGAGCCCACTGCTGTGGACTCGGGAAGAAATCTACAAACAAACAAACAGCAGATTGGTCTCATTTATCACCAAACACCTGACACTGGACTAGAAATTTCTCTTTGCCGTGTTTCTTGTCACCCTCTGGAGATGGCTAGCTGTTGGAACAATGGCATCTGTTCATTGAGAAGTCAACATTGTACAGATGGATAGAGTGTAGATTGTGTGTGTGCATGCGTGTGTGTTGAAGAGTGCTGACAGAAAGACAGAGGAGAGACAAAGACAGAGAAAGAGAGAATAGAGACTTTGCAGTTGCGTCACAAATCTCCAAGCAACCACCTGGTGCCATCAAGGAGGTCCATTGGAGAATTGTCTGTAAGCAATTAATGGCTAAATATGTATCAACTGTGCCAGAAAAAGAGAGATACCTGAAAGAGATTGTTGTGAAGTGGATCTACTCAACTTATGCTGTTCCCACACTCAGTGGACATCAAATTCAAGGACTTTCTGATTACTTTCAAAGTCTTCTATGATGAAATTCAAGGACTCAAAAATTGTTGAATGAATGAATTTAGGTGCTTTTAATAAATAATCAAACGTTCAGCTATCCATTCATTTTCATAATCTTTTAAACCTTTATTTTATTTTCTCAAATCCACAAATTTTCAAGGATTTTCAAAGCCTGTGGCAATCCTGTTAAGTAAAAGTGGATGGCCTGATGAGGTAGATTTGTTGATGCAGGTTACTGTGTCAATGTTACTTGTCTTTAGCCCTAATCTCCATTTAAAACACTATGAGTTGAAGAGTCAGTTCAGTTAACCTGAACAAACTGCTGTTTTTTGGGGATTGTTAGCTAGCTAACTAGCCAGCATGCTAATTTAGCAAAGCAACCATGTTATAAGTGAATTGTCTGATAAGGTTGATTTGTTTCCAAATTACTGTGATACAAGAAACTGTTTAGAGCTTCAAAAGCGTCAGCTCAGTTAACCTAAACAAATAGTTTGTTTTTGGCTTTGTTAGCTAGCTAACTAGCCAGCAAGCTAATTTAGCAAAGGAACTAATTTTAATGTTAACATGTGACTACAAACTACTATTAACGCTAGCTTCTACCAGATATGTTAGCTAGTGTGAAAATTTAGATGTGTTAACAACAGTGATAGTTAGTTGACCCTGTGGTTAGCAACAATCTCACATTATCTACGAAAAATTGATCAGATAGCTATCAGTGGCGATATTATCAGTTCCCGGTCAAAAAGAACACAGAAACCCATGTCTATTCCATTCTGTTGAGACGGCCAAGTTTTATGTTTAGAAATGCAATAATCACAGCCACTGTTGCCCAAGAGCTGAGGACCTCCAATATGGCCGCCGTGTGTTTTGTCACCTGTAAGCCCTCTATTGATGGAGAGAGAGAAAAAGACAAAGAGAGGATTTGGGGCAGGGCAGAGGAGCCACCATACTTGGCCACGAACCTCTGTGCTGTGACAGCATTATGGAAATATCATCTTTTCCCCACAGCCAAAGGAGCTTGACCGTCTGACTGCCTGTATTTACATTCAGAGGAGACCACAGAGTGGCGCCTCAAAATGCCTGAAGAGCACTGCATCAATACAGAGCAGTGTGTTTGCTTTCCTGTCGTACCTCTTACTGTTTTGGAATATAAATGATTTTGCATAGAATCTAATATTTATGCTGAATATATATATCATGTTTTCACAGATCAATGAGTTTTTTCGGCTTACCTTGTTACATGACCTGGTGAACAGTAGAATAGAATTAATCTGGTTTAGCAGCTTAAATAACATACTGGACAAGATACCGTATTTTAATACACTGACTCAAGCTCTGGTGCAGCAAACCTGCTCTAAATATAGAAGGACGGCCCATGAGCAAAATAACACCAACCCTGCTTTATTTACCAGAAGTAGCTGTAGATGCAATCATGCTAAGTAAATAGGCCTCTGCTTATGACAGTGCATAATGACAAAATAACAAAAACCAATTACAAAGGGTAGAGAAGATGAATACACTCTGCTGCCCTGTTGTAATTGCATGGCGTTTTCTTTCGTAATATAAGATGTGTGAATCAGCATAAGGTCATCCACATTATTATTATGTGAAAATGGAACTCTGTGTTGTTCAACAGCCATAATGCTCAGATTTTGTACAGGCTTTCGTTGTTATGGTGGCTTTTCAAAACGCTAAATAAATGTGTTTAGTGGGAATAGGCAACAAGGCAGAAAGGAGACTCACTTTTGGAGAACCTGGGTGGGTTATCGTTGACGTCGCTGAGGGTGATGTTAACAGTGGTGGTCCCAGCCAGCCCCCCCAGCTGGCCCCCCATGTCCTTGGCCTGGATTAGTACTTGGTACTGTTCCTTCACCTCTCGGTCCATATTGGGCAAGGCTGTCTTTATAACCCCTGGTGTACAGCCAGATTGATGAGCAAAGCAGATCATAAAGGGAGGGAGGGAGAGAAAGAAATAGGGGGAGAGAGAAGACAGGGAGAGCGAGGGAGACAGAGAGAGCGAGATAGAAAGAGAAAGGGGAAAAACATGTGAACAATAAAATTCCCTGAAATATGTTTGGCGCCAAATGTACAATTTACTCCGCTCCGAGAAGCCCACTTAGAGAGACTCCGCAGTAAGAGGCCGCACATGTGCCACTGACCAAGGCTGGAATGGAGGTCATTTCACAAGTGGGAGACACTTGACATTCAATAGGGAACTTTGGTGAGGCCATATAATGATTCACTTGAGGATCAGAAACCCTGAGATCAGAGAGCGTTTGTACTGCAGATTAATAGCTAGGTCAGTGGGAGGTTGTCAGGCTAAAAGGAAGCGCTGAGCGTAGGTGGGTCTGCACGTTTTCCCTCCTCTTATTCCACTTAATATGGTGAGGATGCCGCATTTGATCCACAGTCTCCAAACGTGTGTGAATACAAAATCAAACACCATGTTGATTTTTGACATTCCTGTCATCTTTTTTTTTTTTTGGAGTTGTGGCACGCCTCTGAGAAGGATCATGCTGGGATGTGCATGGTGATTTAGGTGTGTTGTTCCCCTTCCTTTTCTCCCCCTCGCCCACTTTTATTCCCTAAATGTTTGTTCCCATTGTTGATGTGTGTTTGGAGATAGACGCCGGCCCAGCAGTGCAAACATTTATTTTAACAGTTTGATTTTCCTGAATCAGTATGAAATACAGTCACAGTATGCGCTCTGCAAAGCTCAGGGATGAGCAGCATAATCAGCAATAGATTCCACCGTATCCCCCTGTGTGATATGTATGAACCTATTTTCGCATGCTTTGAACTGTCCCAGATAGTAAGCCAACAGCGGCCCACTACTGGCAAACACTGGAGATACAAAAGGTGTTTTGCTCATCAGATTTACAGAAGCCATCCACCGCTGCCACTCTATCACCATCTCGCTCGCCTTCTCTACCTCTGACGCCCTCCTCCCACTCCAACAATGTGCAGCTGGAAATGAATTAACACTGTCAATATTGCTGCATAAAATGTCACCATGTTATATCTTTGTTTGTCTTTCGGCAATTTAAATTCATGCCAGCTGCTATAGTGGTTTGCTGTCTGACTTTGCAGCAGCCATAGCACATAGACTCAGAATCAGTATCCTCGCGGCAAACAAAAAAAACACAGCAGTTTGGGCACATTCTGGTGCTTAGACTGCCAGTTCATGACTTCACCTGACATTTGGATGCTTTGAAAAAAACTGATGACATCTAACCGGGCAAGCTGTCAACTGCCATATGTAACGTGGTAACGTGCAAGGTCCTTTTTCTCCCAAGATCTGTTTTTTCCTTATTTTTATTTTGGCAACATCTTTGCTGCGAAGCGGTAATTACTGTGGTGTTTTCACAATGTATTTCCCAGAGATCGCTTGTCAATCAACCAGCGTGGCAATTTACTGTGGCATCTTTTTCCTTGGATTTCCTGTTGATGCAGTTTGAGTTTCTGTAGGTGGCGCTCTTTTCTTTGTCTGTTCAGCCATGGTGGCTATCACTGCTCATGCTAACTACCCAGTTCTTCTTCTGTTTATTCCAAACAAACTGCTGTTGCTGAATTGATGAACTGTGTATACGCTGAATCACAACTGCTATATCAATTGCCGATAGACAGTACCAAATGGAAATGTATTTATATGAAAATGTCATGGTTTAATACTTTAACTTTTGTACCTGTTTTAGGGTCGACAGAGAAGTATGGCTGGCCATGGAGGATGCTGTACACCACTCTAGCACTGTTTCCATAGGTGGGGTCATCTGCATCTGTGGCTGTCACTTGAGTCACATACGTCCCTGTGAGGGAAAAAAAAAAAAGTTGAATTTATTTGATTTAATTTTTTTCCTTCCCAGACCGATATCCACACTCATTGAAATCCATTAATTTACTGACTGATCTCATTTGACACGATTGAATGATGGATCGCAATTCATGAAGCTACGGCTAACGCTGGAAGTTGAAAGTCCTTATTTGGTCTGGATCCTAATAGAGTGCATCGAGGAGGTATGTAAAGAATGGTGCTGGGAAATTGTTATATCTTTCTGATGTAAGTTTTTGATTTGCACATTTGTAGCATTACTAAGTGGCTGTTAGTTGAAATAAATCAGGGGTAAAGAGTCTCTTTGGTGCAGCCATTCATTAAGCAATGTCACCATTAAGAAAACAAAGGGCCATGGCAGGAATAGTAGTAAGATGGCAGTCTTCCAAATTCCTGGGACAAAGTAATTACTTGTTGGAGGTATGGCTCATCCCCTTTAACTAGCTGGCATTGGAAATTCCATAGCGTTAATGCATTCCTTATTTACCATTTTTTCTTTTCTTTTTATATATATATTTTCTACTTATTTACATATAAAGGATAATACCCACAACAGTCCTGCTCCCCACCCCCACCCAAAAACATAAGGACAAGAACACAAGGACAAAAAAAAAAGGGATTTTACAATATGCATACATACACATATAGAATAACTGTACAAATACATGGATGAATGAAATTAACAAGTAAATCAATCAATAAAATAAAATATAGTAAAAGAGGCTAGGAGACATTAGAGTTATCTGTCTAAAATCCCTCTGAAAGTGGTAGTGTTTCTATTTCTATCTCTAAGTAAGGTTGCCAAATCTTGATGAAACTTTTCTGTTGATTGCAGATTTCCAAAACCCATCTTTTTATAGAGATCTACTCAAATTCAGCAGAAAATGTGAGGTTTTAGCAGTGTAACCAACAAACATCGGCCTTGCCAGCCAGACTATCTCATCATGAGTGTATAACAGCGAGAGACACGCCTGGTGTCCCAGTCGCGGATGGGCAGAGATTCTCCTGAAAGATTAGTTGTAGACAGGTTGACATAGATGCCTTCACGCGGCAGACAGCTCCATGCACGGCTGTATCAATCAAATGCCTCTGTAGCTAAAAAACATGCTGTCTAAAAACATTTAACTGTTTTAAACTACAGGATATGTAGCCTGCTTGCTATGTACAGGAGACACTGATATGAGGGACAGTGTTTCGATGGTCACTGCAGTGTTGTGGTAAGCTCCTTGTTGCCCGTAAAGAGCTGATATTAAACAGGCTTTGCAGTCTGAGCAGATGGTAACAATGGCATTAAAACATTAGGTGACAGAGATTAGTGTCTCAATCCTCCTTAACAAAGCCACACATGCCCGATTAGGCATACCGGAGTACGGCTGCATCATGTTCAACACTAATAGGCTAGAGAACAGACAACAGATGAGATAATATAATCAAAACCTTTTCACTTCTGCTATTTGAAATGCTTTGTTTGAATCAGTTATTTCCTAAAAAGAGCTTTGCACCATTTCCAACACTGCAGTTTCATAAGTATTCACTCTGTGGGACCAAAAGAAGAAAATTTCTGGGGTTTTTGGGGTTTCTGGTCTGATTTCAGCACGCTCTCATTTCTCTGAGGAAGACCGTTCAGCTCCTTTCATCTCATTAATCTAATTAACAGTTTCAAGTGTTTAAACATCCACTGATGTACCGCAGCACCATTTACTCAACATACTGTAGCAGCAAATAACAGGAGAAGAACAATAATCACAAATACATTCCGATTTGACCTCTTCGTTGAGAGGAATCAGTTTTTGGCTGCATTTGGCATTTTTGGCTGCAACACTGTGCACATATCAATTTAATTCAAGACACGATGAGCCAATCTCTGTAGTCCACTTCCATGGTCAAACCAGCCATGTTTTAGATCAACTTGAAAGGCTCTCTGATTCTGCAGTAAACAGTTACAGAGCAGCGTGTGATTTAGAGTGCTCACGTAGGCTGGGCTGTTTTGTTCCTGCTTTCTACCCGTACTCTGGAGACCGCTGATTTGGAGTTCTCTATACGAGGGTTTCGTTGCCATTCAGATCAAGGGGAGCCATTCTCCCAGTGAATTACCTTGATCTGTTCTCCCTGGGGGGAATGTATAAAGACAACCCTGTGAAACATACTCAGGGCACACCAAGAATAACTGGTTCTCTGAAATGTCAAAATCTGTTGGGGGGGGAGCGGCTTTGCCCCTCTGGTTATACCTGTGATGCTTCTGAGGCGCCTCTTCTTCTCTAGCAACTTTGTGCATTTCAGCTCAGTTCAAGAGGAGAGGAGAAAGAAAAAAAACTCTCTGTGCAAGGAATTCAAATCTATTAAGGCAAACATTGATTTCTCCAAGTTAAGTGGACAAAATGAAGTCGCTGAAGATGGTCACTTACCTACTGGTGACATCTCAGGGACGCTGGCCGTGTATGGGCCCTCCAGGAACTTTGGCTCATTGTCATTGATGTCTTGGACCTTAATTACAAATTCTGATTCAGGCTCTAGGGGCCTGTTGGTGTCGATGTCAACAGCCTGGGCGCGGAGGGTGTAGTAAGGCTTCTCCTCCCTGTCAAGACTCCTTAAGGCATGGATGTCCCCCGTTGTTTGGTCAATGGTGAAAATGGAGCCAGCCCCGTCCCCAGAGAGAGTGTACTTCACCGCACTCTCCCCCTTATCGAGGTCGGTGTGCAGCTGCAAGACAAAAGAGGAAAAAGACAGGTTGAATCCAAACAATGGCACAGCTAATGATTCATTGAAAGCACTGGGGGAGAGCTGTCAAAGCACACTAGTTCATGAAGAGAGTCAAGGAAACTGACTGAGCATCAAAGAGCAAATTCATGTCTCCGCAGAGATCTGCAAAACAGTAAGTCATGAGAAAAATAAAATTATCTCACTTTCAGAACGTTTCACAGATTAATGAGGCTAAATCTCTCATAAATAATGTATTCTCTCAGTGCAATTACGCCGCAGTGATAACTCCTCGACGTCGCGCAGCCATTTCTATTCAAGCATGACTCAAGAATCTTCTAATATATGAGATTTTTGTTCTTGAAGTAACAAAGATCAGACTGTGAAATCTAGAGGCAAACACTAGTTTTCCGCAAGAATAATTTTTAACACCTTTGCAAATTCTGACTTCTCCAGCCAGAGGATATCTTGTTTGACCTAAATATACAGAGGGGCCACAGCACTTCTCTATGTACAATTACTAGACAAACACATTCCTGGCCGCCGGCACTACACCTATTGACATGGCAGTGATTTCCTCTTCGTGGAGATCAGTCATGTACGACTCTCAAATATTCAAAAGGTTATAATGCAATGCGATCATCACCACATATGGATTTTTTTCCTACGTTGCCCTGATATCAATGGCATTGAATTTGCACCAGCACTCTTGTACACCGCTCTCGTTCCAAGAGGATGGGATGCAAGGTGAATGCAATTAACTGCCTGGTAGGATGGAAAACCAGCAGTACTCTGGGTCCCGAGGATCAGGATTGAGAACCACTGACCTATAGCGCCAACTGTGTCAGGACCGCCACTGCACTGAAGACTACAGCCAAACTCTACATATATAGTCCTATTTTGGAAGAAAACTCAGGAGGAGAGAGTGGCAGTTTGACAGGTTTATTCAATCTGCAGGTTGGGAGCCAAGGAACTCAAAATCTGGATGATTACACAGAGTTTTATAGGGTTGAATGATAGAATAGAATAGATAGAATATAATAAAGCTATTGGTCAAAAGGTATAAGGTCATATGGACAATGAGTTATTGGCATTTGCACATTCCACGCTCACAGTTCTTTGAGAAACACACAAGATGTTACTTTAGAGTTTAATCTTATATATGCGTTTTTATTCTTCTTGCATTTTTATTCTTGTCTTTTATAACCAATCTCTGTAAAGCACTGAACTTGAGCTATAATGGTGAAGCAGATTCAGTATTCTTGAGTTTTAGGCACTTAAGGTGTAAATATGGGTGAGCATATACAAATGTTGCTTAGTATAGGTACTTTTCCATTTCTTTCCATTTAATTTGCCCTGTACACTGTTAATAATTACTGGTTAGCACATACAGTACATTATCCTAACATTAAATAATCCTACTGTACACTGTTAACACCTACAAATCTGCAGAGTAAAACTAGCAGACTTTTCACTGGGTTTATTCCGGAGTAGTGACTGGTTTGATGTGGGTGAAGTGTGGAACAGCCTTAAAATGACATCAACCAAGTCTCAAATAACTTGTGGAACTCAACTGCCATTTCCTATTCGGCTGCCGGGAAGCACAATCTCTCACCTGCCTCCTCATCAAGTTGCCATCTGCTGAAAAAATGTTGTATAACATGTCAGCTGCAGTACTGACAATCCAAATTAGATGATCAATTCTAATTACAGTATATTAGAACAATTGCAGTTTTACGAGTACCTACCAGTGTAAAATCACTGTATTTTGAATGGAATAACCATGTACTCTCCACAGCCTATGATACTATACGAATGATTCTGATTTCCATCTTGACCCAGTGATAACTCAGGTTTTGCTAATTTATTTGAACAAAGGCATCAGACTATTAGTGGTTATCTGCAGGGGCATCACAGGCTTCACAGCTATGTTTTGTCCTCACATGGGAAAGCTGACACGGAAGGAAGGAGACGGAGAGAAATTTATGTGGGTGCTACAGTACATCTTGTAGTCTATAAGTGGGAGATGGCGTGAGTTGAGGAGTTGAGAATTTTTTATACGTTTGTTGCTGTTTTATCTTTTTTAAGTCCTTGATTAAACGAGGTGAGCGCTTACTGTGCGTGAATTTATTATTTAGATGACCATGTTTTCTCATCGGTGAAACTGTTGTATTCGTTTGTATAAATGTTAAACACTATTATTGTATGGATATCACCATTCATTTTAATTTAATTTATAATACAAATGCTGATATAAAGATGGGAATCACACACTTTTGGGCTGCAGAACCAGGTGTTTAAAAAAAATAAATTCTATTTGCTGCTTTGCTGCATGGTCAAAGCTTGGTGTGACTATGTACTGCTTTAGTTGTATACAAAGCTCTTCATGGCTTAGGACCGGCCTACATTACAGACTCCCTGCTGTTCTGTTCCTTCAAGACCCCTCAGGTCTTCTACTGCTGGTTTGTTAGAAGTACAATACCCCACTCAAAAGAATATTGGAGATGCAGCCTTATCTTATCTTATCTTATCTTATCAAACTATAGTTGGGGTATCATTAACCTCCATTGTTGGATGCATGATGCTGATCGTTCATTCTTCCCAATACAATAAAATTCTCCTCGATTCATATGTTAACACTGAACATCTATACCGTAATGATGGCCCATTTTTTTGCCATCTGTGTAAAAGAGAAACAGCATTGCTGTAATTCACATGTTAACAAGGCAATAGTAAACATGTCCCCCATGAATAATGCAGTTCCCCCCCTTGGTTGGCCCCTTTTGGGCCAATCAGTGCAATTTTAAAAAGTCTTCAATTAAAAATCCTTCATACTTAAGTAAGATTGAACAGACTAAATCACTGCCTTCCATGGTTATAATGAATTGAATATATTTGGCCTATATTTTGAGTTTGTAAACATAGGTTTTGCTTTATGCGCATTCAGAACAAGTCTCAGACATAAGGTAGCTTGTACAGTGTTAAAAGCCACTGACACACTCAATGACCAATCACTTCAACTTTAACAAGGTTTGCAGCACAGCACAGCAATGATCGCATCATCCGCATACAGATGAAGATTATGATTTGACACATTTTGTCCTAGATTATTAACATGAATAGCAAATAACAGAGGACCACGTTCAGAACCCTGGGGCACTCCTTTACAGACAGATAACATTTTTGAAGTGAATTAAAATTGAGTGTACTGGACTCTATCATAAAGATAGTTTACAAACCACTGCACTGCTTGATTTGAGAGTCCTACACCAAGCAGTCTTTGATTAATAATGGCATGATCAACAGTACATGAAAAGCCTTGTCAATTTCTATTAATAGGGAGACATACTGTTGCTTATGTTTCAGACAGCAGCAATATACATTTTTTTACATTATATTACAGTGACTTTCATCATAGCTAATTTTCTTTTGAACATGTTACACAGGAGGTGGCCCCATTTGAGATAGAAGAGTGGCTTTGTGGTGAGAGAAACCGTCCTATACCGTCCTATATAGAAGGCCAAATGGTCAATCCTCACAATAGCTGACGGGTCCCTGGTGAAGTGTTCTTGAAAAAGCCAACCTCCGCTGAACATGGTCCTGGCTGCCCTGCACTCTGACCCCTCTGGTGAAATCTGTACATGAATGTGTCTCAGAGAGCTGTGCGAAGAAGAACTTTCTCTGTGCATAGTGCTCAAAATAACACCAAAAAAAAAAAAAAAAAAAAAGACTGGCAAGTGGTATTTCTGTACATTCTCTATGAATGGACTCTCTGATCTAGTAGCCAGGCACATAAGCATTTTGCGGATCTAAAACACTGGAGGAACTGGGCCACAGATTTTTTGTGTTTTCATTTAGAATTAGTGTGTATCATAATGATGGAGAGGGAGATTAAACAAATGACTCCTTCGATGTGATTTACCAAGACAGAAAATGATATTTCATGTGCTGAGGAACCATGTCTTAAGTCCTCAACCCATGCTAAATTAGCCTAGTGTTGTGTGCTGCATGCTCATTGTGTTAAGTCTCCAGCTGAGCAGAATGGACAAAGGGATGAGGAAGAGGAGAAAGATGAACAGGATGATGATGTACCTCCAGGCCGGGGATGGAAGGCATACAATGGGAAAGGGAATGCAGACTTGTTTTTTTCTCAACTAGTATTAAAAACAAACAAATGAACATAAATAAACAAACAAAAATCTGTTTTTACCAATACAGAAATAGCAAAGGCTCTTCATGTTTCATATTCAATGCAACGATAGATGAGGCAGCATGTCCACACACGCATATCTCAGCAGACATAGTGCCAGTTTTCACTAGATTTTTACTTTATTTTTAATAGTTGAAGCCTATAGGAAACTGTAGGAAAATTGTCTTAACAGTGTATAATTTATTCTATAACATGTATAACTTACCTTCAGTCTTTGCTTTACCAAATATCATAACACAAGTCATGAAATAGCTTAGCTGTAGTTTTTCAGGGAAGTAAAAAAGTAAGCAAAAAGAAAAAAGATTCAAGAAAAACTTCTGAATATGCTGATAAAAAGATTTGAAAGTATCTGTAGGAACAGGGAGACAGCTTTTACTGCACCGTCACATTAGGTATGCTGTTAAATGTGCCTACTTTTAATTCACCTCCAAAAAATATTGTTCCTTTTTTCCCCTTGAGTCTGATGCCACATTTCAAGCATGGTCTAAGTACAGCAGGTACTGGCAAATTGGTTTTTTTTATTATTATTTTTTTTTCAGTCATGGTTTGTGCCCTTCTTTGTAGATCCAGGCCTCAATCTCATGAATGTTATCCCGATTCAGGAAGTAAAATTGGTCCTAAGCTGCAACAGACACAAGTACATCCTGTAAGGTGGATGCAATTATTTGTTGGTGTACTATGAAATAAACCATCACTGTCTATCTATGAATAATGGAGAGGTTACATTTGATTGCCTCACTTGGAATGACAAAAAAAAAAAACATCAAAAATATGAAGAAAAAAAAAACCAACAGCTTGGCATCTATTCTTCACAGCTGCAGTTTATTCAATACAGGTACTCAGGAGAGGCACCTGCAAATCGATTCATAACTGCACAATTAAAGATGAAAAAGAAATGCAAATGCCAAAAAAAAAAAAGAATAGGCACATTGCCTCATTAATTAGAAGGAAAAGTTGACTGATATTAATTAAAAATTCCATTACTCTAACAATGGTAATCAATTATATAAAGAGATTCATTAATAGGGAGGCAGACAAGGGCCCTTTTTAAACTATACAGCACAACCCAATGGGCCCAACAGACAAGCTGCCAGAAGCTTCTCAACAGTATGTCAAAAGAAAATAAGTGATTTTACTACAAAAAAAAAGAAAAGAAAAAAAAGAGCCATGGTTGGCTTGTAACATTTATTTTCCAAGCTATAACACATGAATCAACAAAACTAAGTCTGTGCGTGCTGAATTCAAATGATGGAATTAGCGATAACATTATGTAAATCCAAAAAAAGGCAAACATACATTTGGCTAACATATGGCGCATGTGCAGAAAGGCAGAATGAGAGGAGGGGAAAGTGAGAGAGCTGGGCGGTAACATACACACAGCACGATATCTGTGTTTAATATGGCTTTAGAGAGGTGAGAATTTCCTATATGCATAACACTTTTTCGCTTTTTCATGATCGCTGTAATTAGCGAGTGAGATGAGTTGCTCTTCTCACGGCATCAGTTGACATAGCAGCTATAAAAAGAACGGAAATAAGTCTCTTGTTATCATCAAAACTCTCACCTACTGTGAGCGTAATGATGTTTATGTTCATGAAATTTTATCTTGAATGATTGCTCCATGCTCAGCACTTCTCATGCCAAGAAAGACTAACATAAATAATGTATTTTAGGCAATTAGCTGATGTTATTATCCACAGCAAGTTTCAATGATTGAGCAGGTAGGGGTTCAACGTCTTGCTCAAGCACACTTTGCCGGGATGCATGGATGTTTATGGACATAAATTAGGTGTTTCAAACCCTCTGACCTTTAATTTACAGGATATTGTCTCTAACCCAGTGATTCTCAACCCTTTTCATATCAAGGACCCCTAATTTAGTCCACATTAGAGCCACAGACCCCCATTTGATGAGATTTTGTCTCTCGCACCCAAATCTAAGAATATTTTTATTGTCAGATATGATTTTGTCCAGAATCCCATGACAATCTGTGTTGTAGGTAGAGAGATAACAGTGAAACTATGATCAAAACAGTCCTTCTTCTACATTTTCTAATTGTGTTAGCTTGAAATGATGAAATAATGGTGAAGTTTAACGATTCGTAAATTTGCTAGGGACCCCCCTGGAACCCCCTCAAGGACCCCTGGTGGTCCCCGGGACCCCACGTTGAGAACCACTGCTCTAACCACTATACCCTGCCTTTACTGTGTTGTCTAGAACAGCCGAAGCAAAGCAAGATAGTCAGCCAGTGCATCCGTCTGCTAGTTGAAACGAAAAATTGAAAGATATAGACAGGTCCATAATTGATTACTTATTAACCACCAGTGCAGAAAACTTCTCTTGACTGCAGCTATTCAACCTCTGGTACAAACAGGGAAATATAGCTTGTTTGCAGCGGCTGTGGCACACGCAGACACACACCCAGAGGATAGTGATTGTGCTTTACAGGGGAATTCTCCTCCAGTGCTGTGGGCTCGTTCAGAGAGAGAGAGTGCAACTCCACTGAACACCGTTGCTATTTGCAGGATTCGCGGCGCTCGGTTCCTCATTGGCTATGCAGTAGACTCGCATATTGATTAATTTGAGTGATTTCGGTGGTGAATGTAACCAACCTCTGTAGAAAACGCTATAATTGGATTTCTGCAACCAGGATTACGTGGGCCTCATGTCAGGAATGCATATGGAAGCCGCAACTGTTCACAGATAGCGAGCCAACATTGTCCCCCTGAATGGGCCAGCAACCTTCTAACAGCGAAGTGAATTTACAAATCAGTAAACATCCTGAAAGAGCGTAGTTGTTCTTTTCCGCCTTGGAGCGCCATTTACTGTGTCGCCTGTTTATGTATCCGTTTGAGATGGTGAGATATTTCCAGG
This sequence comes from Centroberyx gerrardi, assembly GCF_048128805.1. Taxonomy (NCBI): domain Eukaryota; kingdom Metazoa; phylum Chordata; class Actinopteri; order Beryciformes; family Berycidae; genus Centroberyx; species Centroberyx gerrardi. The sequence continues at coordinate 4,731,508 of NC_136018.1, read as the reverse complement.
TATAAACTTCCAATATAAACTCAAGTAAATGCAAGTGTTTTGTTTGTGTTGGATTTGCAACAACCCCGGTCTTTGTTAGCACCTCTCGTTCCTCTGCTAGTCCTGTTCTATTCTCCTGCTGTTCCTCCACTGCTCTTGTGCTCCTGTCCTTCTGTTGCCACCTTCCTCATCCCACTTGAAATAAACATGAGAATAATTATGGTAAATCAACTTATTTCATTAAATACATTGATTTACGTCGTTTAGCGAGATAAACACCACTGTGATATTCTGTAGGTGAGCAGCAGAGAGTGACCTCAACATGAAAGGTCCTCTTTAACTCTGAGTCAGTCCTGTGCTACTATATAAGATGTCAAGATGTCCCATACAAGTGGTACAAGACAAACTCCTGTAGACATATTGTACTCGGGGTTCCCACACATTCAATTCAAGGACTTTGCAATGACTTTCAATGTCTTGTTTGGTGAAATTCAAGGACTAAAAATGGGCATGTTTTGGGGGTAAGACATGTCACTGGTCAAAATTAAACATCAAAGAGGTGGGAGACAGGACTTTGACAAAGCAGATTCTGCCAATTTATAATTTATAATTATTGGTAAATGTATTATTTTCTTCATTCCATCGGCATACATTTCCTCCAACCGGATTTCAGTGTTACACTTAAAAACACTAGTTTTTTATATTGTCAGAATCTGCTTTGTTCGCATTCGTTAATGTGCTCGAAGTGTGATTTTCAGACCTGTTTTGCCATATAACGGCATTGAATGGAGAGAGAAAAAAAACACAATTCCCAATCTCCTCTACCGGAGCAACAGATAACAGAATCACCGATTTTGGGGTTATATCATGGCCAGGAAGCTACCCAACCCAAGGTACCAAAGTTCAATATCACTATAAATATCCATCATAGGGATTTTGTGCATATTTAATATAAAATCAAGTACTTTCAAGGCTAAACATTCATTTTCCAAAACGTTTAAGGCCTTATTTTATTTTCCTCAAATCCACAAACACAAGGATTTTCAAGGCCTGTGGGACCCGTGTGTACTTGAGGTGAATAAAGTGAGTCTGATCCATATTTAATGATGGGTTAGACTTTGATCAGGATAACATGGCACGCATGTCCCCCACCAGAATTCAAACCATGAGCTGTTGTTTATCGATGTGACTCATCCATACGCCTCAGTAGCCTACCACTCATCTTGAATGTATTTTTTGGTTCCTATTCATTATTCAGCCTGAATCTACGCCTCAATCCAACGACTCCTCACCCCCTGTCCCACCTGCCCAGCAGCAGGGCGACAGAGGAGCGGCAGCAGCTTGGCACCGTGGCTGCAGGGTGGCAGAAAGTGTCTTGATGCACTGTCAGGCCGGTGCCATGTCATACAGTGTCATGACTGCTGGCGGCACGGTGCGTTTTCGCAGGTAGTCGGTGCGGCGGCGAGCCACCGGTGGAGAAGCCACTGTGGCAGATGCTGCTGGCTTATTATAGCTGATCGATATTGGCTTGCGAGCCATTCCTTAGCTGCTGACAGCTAGGTTCTTGCTATCTGGGTTGTGACATGCCTCAGTCAGGTAATAGGGATGGAGCAAAAAAAAATACACAGACTGAGGAGCTCGCCAGGATGCTATACTGCTAGATATGCAACTGCTGGAAGTGTGTGTGTGTGTGTGTGTGTGTTAGAGGGAGGGAAGACAAAATGGGATAGATTGACAGATACAGTGTGCATCACAACAGATAGAAGCAGTTCGGCTGGATCCGGCTCTGAAGCTGTATCAGCTGAGTTCAGCGCTCGCCACATCTCACCTGCAGCAGTAAACAGGCATTCATCAAAACTCTGACAACAAACATCACATCCACTGCTTGTAGACGGATGAGGTTTGCAGCCAAGACTGTTGATAGTATCGTTACCCAGATCTGAAGGGACTAATGTGATGCTATAAGCGGCAGCATTATTCCATACACAATTACTGCAGGTTCAACAAATTCATTCTAATTATTAAAGCCTATGTTGTTTTTTATGAGATGATCTATATTTTGCATAGAACACAACATGGTGTAAGAGTGATGCCTGACATATCACATTAACTTACATGATAGTTATTGATCTTCGAGGCTGAGGTTGAGGCTTGATTCCCCTTTTCTCATATCACACTTGATTAAACAATATAGCAATATTGATACAACGTACAGAATGTAATTTTCTGCCTAGAATCACAACAATATCGCCCATCAATGTCAAGGTACAAATAGAAAATGTTGATCAGGCCAGTAAGTGATACTGATTGGGACATTAGCGAAACATTTGGAAATATGTTCCAGGCAATTCGTGGGAAAAGTCCATTACCAAAGAGGACAAAAATATATGGAAAGGTATTACTTTGGCAGGACAGATGAACGACGTCATTAGCTTTCATTTCAGCCGCTCTTTTCACAACTTCTCACGACATTCATCATCAACATACATTACACTTGTAAATGCCCTCAACTTCTTAACATGTTCTAACGAGCAACTGAATCACTGGCAAACCTCATGCATAATTTTCAGCGGAGCAATCCTTTCAAATTACTTTGCATCTGACACCGTGAATTACTTTGGCACCAGATTTCTAGATCAATTCGGGGATAGTATGAAAGCGATCTTGGATGTGTGATTATGCCAGTGTTTTTCACTTTTGAACGTAATCCACACATTTCATCCTGCATCCAAACATATTTCCATAATTCAGCGTCCAACGCCTGTCATGAAATAATTTCAGCGACATTGATGCATCTAATCACTGAACACACACACACACACACACACACGCACTAGTATGCTATGCTCCCTATCTCAGTGATTGCAGTATTGTCGTGTCAGACACTCAGTTACTGCATTAGACATGCTTCATGGGCATCATGGATGTATCAACAGGATAATTGTCTGGCACTTTGCTCGGACTCTGCACTTAGTAACCTTGCTCAGCTTATAGGTCACTGAACAAACCTCTGCATTGGAACCGGTACAGAGCATTTAAGTTATGGAGCCTGTGATTTTGGAGTAAATGTTAATTAACTGCCGGCGTTCAATCAGCCCCACTGAAGTATTTTACAACAGCGGCTATCATCATCATAGCACTTATATGGGGATGCAGCCTTTTATGAGCTCCTGCATGTTTGGAAGCATTTTACAGCTAAATTCCACAGCATTTAAACCGAGGCATCTTTAATGACGTGGAACGCGCCGTAGTTTAGCGCTGGTAAGGCTGGTAAATTTCATATGGCCAGATGATGGAGTCTCTCTTTGTTGGGCATGGTGATCAATCAGGGCATAAGTCTTGTTGAAAAGGTTTTTATGTCCTGCTCATAGGTTCTCATTGATAGATTAAATTGCAGGCTCCACACCAGTTATAAATCTCAGCCAGATGTTGGGTGTAACTGGGAGGAAGAGCCATCAATAAAAAGAGGGATGGTCTTTCCCTGGCAAGCGAATAAACAAGTTGTGGGAGAAACAAGGCTGCCCTTTCCAGCAAAAGTGGCGTATTGACTTTTATTTAAATGAGCGACCTTTTCCCTGAAAAGTGTGAGGAACGGGGCATCGGAGCATGCCGCCGCACGCCATCGCATGTTCAGTATTGTCATAAAGGCTAGTATCCGAGATTTTCCTTCCATTTCCTCGGCCCTCAGCATGACTATTCTCTAAATTGATTGGTTTCTGTTTAATCTACAATGCATGTCATTGTTATGGGCATGAGAAGTCTTTTCTGAACATAATGGCCGCAGCCTTGGTGAGTTTCTATGGAACTGATTCCCTCACTGCATTTTCTTGCCAGCTGTATAATTTGTTTGGTCCCCTTTGAGTGAGTCTCACACGTTGCCTTGCTCTCATGTTCCCCCGACTCATGTGAAAAGAACGTGGCTCTGTGGTGTCGCTTTTTAGGGGAGGTGGCACAGTGGAGTCCCACTGAGCACAGCCTTTTTAGATACACTGTGAATCTAGAGAGCAAGCCACCCTCATACAGGTCCAACCAATCCTTTATCAATCAGGTTGCAAAGGATAGGATTCTGCTGAAAGGCTCTGTATGGTCTCTCTCACTGCGGTCTCTCTCTCTCTCTCTCTCTCTCTCTCTCTGCCTTTCTCTCATACACACAAAGTGCTGTTTTCTTCAGCCGATGCTGCTCATATATTCAAGCCTTTATGTGCAATGTGCTATCACAAGTTGAAGTCAATAAATTAATAGACAGTGGTTGAAACAAGGAATATATTCTACACATTTTCATTAATTCCCTTTTTGCCTCGCCACAAAACGCATCCACTTCAATCACAGAGACGCACTGTATCCTGTGTTGACAATACAAAATTGTACCATTGAGTCAGTGAATTGAATCATTGTCAGCGGCAGCATCACAAGCCTGGGAGATGTGTTGCTTTTGATTACGCCTCCAGCAATTGTAAGTGGTCATTATGTTTATCATGCATCAAACTGACAAGCACAGTTCCTTAAAGTGGGCTCTGAATGGTCACACCACTATAATTCTAGGCAAAATAGGACTTTTTTGTGTCTAACAGCCATTCATAACCATTATATTCAGATGGAGACTGCCGTGACGGAAGAAATAAATGCTGGAGAGTAGCTGCTGAACTCAGCGGAGAGTTTAATAGAGACTGAAAGGAAGGAGCTGGGCTTGATATACAGCCACACAACCAATGGCAGTTTTTTTTCTTGCAGATTACCATTGCTCAGCATAAGAAAAGCTACAGCATTTTCTAATTGTGACGGCACAAGGTTGTTACATTATGCCCTTAAGCCATCTGGGCTTTAATTGCTGATCTGCAATGATATACTTGCTGTCAACAGAAGATTGTCAGTATTTTTTTGGGTTTGTTTTTCCCCACATGCAGGCATGTATTAAATGTGATCTCTTGGTGCTCAAAGTGATTTCTAATCAATGTGTTTTTGTGGTTCCTTTGTATCGCAAGTGACAGAATAATTATTTATGTCTCTTTAAAACCGTTAGAGGAGACACAGTGGACTGCTCTCTTATGACATTATAAACGCTTGTTGTTGTTTTTCTCTGTTTACTGTTAATGGCAGTGGAATTTGGGATTTACACTACACCGCTTTTCACCCAGTAGAGTGGCCTCGGAATAATAGCTTTCTAATTTCCCAACCTCCAAGAGAACCCTTGGTAACAACCCCCCTTTTTTTCCAAGTACCCTTGGTAGACTTCTCCTTTTTATTTACACTACAATTGCTTCTACTGTAGTATTTCACTAGCAAATATGAAATATATTCTCTCTTAATAGCAGAAACATCTTCCACAAAGGAGAGCCTGTGACCTGGAGGTTGAAAATTCAAATCCCCTGGGTGATCACTTTGAGTCTGCGAGGGAAAAAGAAATGAAATAAGCCCTTCCCCGAATAACTGCTGTTGAAGTTCCTTGGAGCAATTGCAGTTTGGTACCTTGCTGAAACAATATACAGCAACAGCGGGCAACAGTATAAGTATGTTATTGACCTGGATAAATAAAATGGGGGTGTGTTGGGCTGCGTCTGTCCATCCGTCCATACGTCAAACGTGAAATCTCGGGTGATATCTCAGGCCACCACTGGTCTGATTTTGACGAAACTTGTAGGGATGATGCACCCTCGCACCGTGTTCCAGCGTTTAAAAAGAATACACTGATTGGCCTAATGGGGGCGCTGTAATTAATGGACCAAATTTGAAATACTGAAAGGCGCTAACACCTACACCATAAATCCGATTGACACAAACTTGCAATGGGGAGGGAAAGTGTAAACCTACGCCATCTGCATGCAAAGAAAAAATAAATCACCATTAATTTTCCCATAGGGGGGATTTTTAGTAATTGATTATAAATTAGTAAGAGCTTGAACTTTCATATATCTGATATTTTGCGACACTGAGGCGCATCAGCTAGGAATGAGATGAAGCAACATTTTTTTTTTTTTTTTTGCAAAGGCATTGTATGGATATGTATACAATAGAGCCACAGCCTTGCTACTGCACTATATTTATTGTGTCACATCTCTAGAATGATGGAGAGCAATCATACTCAGCGGGGTTACACCACGCTCTATGCTTTGTTGGCCAAATTCAAAGCATTTGAGAAGCCAGAGATTTTGGAAAAATCTTGATGAAAACTATAGCGTTGCATTTTGATGCCACCAGATCATTTGAAACACTGAGATAATGATCAATTTCATCGGAAATAAAGGTGTAATTGCATGTTGTGTAATATGAAATGTGCAAACCATTCAGTTCGTATTGATTGCCAGGTTTGATCACAAACACATGACAACTTTCCCTCCCTATATTCACATTAAGCTTTACTTAGAAATTACACTGATTGTCCTGATGGAGGCACTATAATTAAAGGTCTACGTTTCTAGCTCAAATGTAATATCTCACGCACCACTGGTCCAATTTTGATGAAACTTGGAGGGATGGCGCATTTTGGCGCTGCGTTCTGTCGTTTAAAAAATTACACTGATTGGCCTGATGGGGACGCTATAATTAAAGGTCAAAATTTCAAAGGGATGATGCATCTTGTTACTGATTGGCCTGCATCACTGGTGTTTACTTGTTAACCTTCGCTTCTCCTGCAGCATCTGCCAGCTCCGCCTCAGATGGTTAATGAGAATGATGTTCTCAGTCAACTTGCATGGGCAAACAACCATTAAGACAGGGAAATGCAAATTTTGGCAGGAATATTAAGATGTAGTATGTTGTGTACAAAAGCAATGTGAATAGATTACTCCGCTTGTCAGTTTCCACAGCTTGATTGTCCTCAAAAAATGAGGTCGATGCTTTAATGGTATCAAAGCTGAAGTCTAAATTGTTTATTGTGTTAGTCCGACTATACCACAAAAACAAGTGGAAATGCAGACATGGCATATTTTCCCACTGGTGTCACAGAAGAAAAGAAATGCTGCTTTGCTTGCATTCATTAATCCAAAATAGACCAGACAGCCTGTAAAGACGGATAACAGATTTTTTTTTTTTTTAGTTCTCCCTTTCCCTCTGCCATTCCCTGCACTTGTGTGACACAAGGCTAATATTTACCCACACTGCCTCTGCCCTTGATATGATTGCAATGTGAGAAGAGAAGGTGTGTACATGGAACCTGATACTGTGTTGGAGACTTTCTCTACTGTATCCGTATCTCATTAGAGGTTTTGTGGACGTGGACACTGGTTATCTTGGCTGGGGGTTTTTAGCCAGCAGAGATTTTTTTTTTTTTTTTTTCCCTTCTTCAGAGAGATTTCTCCCTTTAGCATCAGTGCCACAGTAAGCCAGAAACAAAGCCCAATTTGTGCATGTTCTCCTTTTTGATCATGAATTACAACTAACAATAAAAAGGGCTTCTACTGCTTTACAAGAATCAGATGTTCCTGAATAACACTGTTTCCCTTTGAGAGTGTAATGGCATTGTGAGGCAAAACAGAAAACCACATAATCCATATTGATCCAGGAAGCTCAATGTAAAACAGTTACTAATGAGGTCCGGCTCTCAGGTGCTCCGTAGGCTTAGATAACTCAGACTTTTTCATATTTTCACTGCCATCTTAAAGCAAATCCTACCACTCCCACCGCTATCATTTCTCGTTATGGAAGACTTTTAAATAAAAACGCAGCTTAAAAAAATCAACAAGGTGCTTTTTCCTTTGAGTCCCTTAGCAGTGTGTTCGTGACCAAGCCCCCCGGCACAGTAATGAGGATAACAAAAAATAGGCTTTATTTTAATTTATCATAATAGTTAATTGGCGTTGGGCCTATAATTTGTATAAACTGTTTTGCAGAGCACTTATACCGAAGTAAAATGAATTCTGGATGTACTGTATGTGTATTCAAGCCAGCTGAAAGAAAAAAAAAAAAAAAAAAAAAGAAATCACCCTGCGCCGTGTTGCTGAAGTCTTTTCTGGAACTAATGAATGGTAATCATGTTTACACTCTAGAGTGAATGCAATGCCACAATTAGGCATTGATGTATTGTACGACGGGCATTCATAGCACAAAGCCGCACAGTCCATTAGAGTTAATTTATATGCATTGAAAACAAAACTGTCACCATTACGGGGCCGCGTGTGGCGCCGCTTGATAACTCCTTGGGAGAAACGTCACTAGCACCCCGCCCTCCCAGCGTCCGAGCATTATCTCACTGACTCTTATCCCGTTACGGCTGCAATTATTTCGCGGCAAAAGCTTTTCCCTCTTTAAGACTGTCTTGAGAAAGGTCCAAGGATCTCATCTCCAAATGCCTTTCATATGGCAGAGAATCAGTCAATTATTTTGAAGCGGTGCAGCAGCCCAGGATTAAGTGACTTAGGAGTGCGGCAGACAGCAGCCGCCCTCCCCCTGCCTTTAGCCTCGGAGACTTCCACAAACAGCGCGGCTCGTCAGGGCTGATTGCAGCGGCACTGGGGCAGATAAGTCAGTCTTACTATTATCCTGTGTAAGCTAGGAGTGCCAAATTACAACTTCAGCCTTAAACCCCCACAGAGTTTAGTTACGAATGTCTTAAGCCACAGCAGAGAAGAATAAAAATCCCATACTAAAAACAGAGCCCGCCAAGGCTCGGATGGAACAAATGGAGTGTGTGTGCGTGTGGGTGTGGGTGTGTGTGTGTGGCTCTCATCCTGAAATTCAGCTCAGACTATTGGGTCTCTTCTATGGTTTTATTGCTGTCAGCATCTTCCCTGGCTCATAACTACGATGTCCTGACAGCTTTACAGGAGCCATAATTTAAATTTATTCCTACCAGGTCATCGATTCTCTCACCACTGCAATGTCATGTGTGTCTGCGATGGAAATGCAAGTCCGACATAGGGATGCTGGCACGGATCCATAAGCATGTATAGATTTCCCCCTCCCCCATGTGTCTCAGACCATTAATATCCGAAAACACTCACCGAAGGAGACGTCTCAAAAAACAAGAGCATTACGAGATTAAAATGGGAAGGCCCGGCTTCGGGGGGGCAAAGTGAAAATAGACACGTGGCGGCGATGGCCACCGGAGAAGATTCAAACATGCGTCTCTACTCCTGCCGCCATCCCTCCCTCCCCCCCCTCGCTCGCTCCCATTCTCCTATTTCATCTGTCTCACGTTCTATCGCTCCCTCCATTTACCACCAATTCAATTTCTCCAAAGCTCCTTACTATGTGATTTATGACTTCTCCCCATGCCATAAATAACTGGAGGAATAAGGCTCTTTACCTTGCCCACGTACTGCGGGTCTGACCCCATGTACTCCTCCAGCACAAAGAACTGGTTCCACACCCAGCCCCTCTTGACCCGCTGAAACCCAGCCGCCCCATTCCTCATCGGGCCCACCAGGCTCCTGGGACGCTCCCTCCCCGCCCGGCTCCTGCTCAGCGGCGGCGAGGGCGGGCGCAGAGAGGAGACCGAGCCTTCGTCGAGGAGAAACCAAAGGAACAGCAGCAGGCAGTTCCTTGTGAGCATTGGCAGTCTGTGAGGTTCAGGTCCCCAAGTTAAAGTCCAAAGACGAGAGCTGAGCCACGCTGAAACAACTTGGGGGAGGTGGTTATGGGAATTGGAGGGCGGGGTGGGGGTGGGGTGGGGGGGGGATGGCCCAAAAAGCAGCCGCCTGCGTCTGTCAGGATCCCACTCAGCGATTGATGGAGCTCATCACCTGCAAGAAAGAAGAGGGGGAAAAGCTGAATCATCACCTCGCCTCCACTCATCTCATATACAATCTGATGCAAAGAATTATGATTCAACAAAAAACGATGAGGCTTGTTATTCAATTCACTTCCCTGAGGATTTTTACGATGATGGTGATGATGATGATAATGATTTTCAGTATTATTATTACTGAGAAAGCTGAAGACAGAGTACAGAGACATTAAAGGTGTAATAAGTACGATTTTTATTGTCCCATAGCACAAAACGACCATTATATATCTGTGGGAGGTTGATCAATACCTCTGCAGGTGCTGAGATTTCTGGCTTTCAAAACTTACTTTCCGGCCCATGCACACACACACACACCTACACACATCTACACACACACACACCCTCAATTGGACGGTGATAAGAGCAACCACAAGAGATTTTGTTCTCAAGCCCCAAAAAAGACAATAACAAAGTATTAATATATTATGATATATTACCTCTTCACTAGTCATTTCTGTTGGATCTCTGCTGTAATTAGTCAGCTTATTTAAATCTTTCAATCTTTCTGAATTACTATTAAACGTGACTTGCATAAACTACAGGCCTCTGGAAGCTGTGCGGAGACCTGTCGATGTGTCAGATCCTCGGTCCCTGATCAAGTGCTCGATAAAAGTCATAGATTTTTTTAATGTCTCTTTAATGAGAAGGTGCTGCTGAGCTTTTACTCATCGCATGGCAAGTTTTGCTTCATAAGCCTTAGCCTCAGCTGTTGTTTTATTAAGTTTATCAGCAAGCTGCTGAAAGTGGAGCCAAAGCTGTTTCTCTCTTTTCCTTTTCCAGTTTTCAAGAACACACATAAGGTTGCCTCATCATCTGCAGGCGCACCATCCTTTCATCTGAGGGAGCTTCAGATGTCACGTGCAATGGCATGATGGACACAACTTAGATCTACATGAACTGGCAATGCGGAGCCTTATGATCCCAATCATGTCTTTAAACACAGATCCTTTGCACTCTCTCAGGCATCACTCTGCAGGGGAACACAACAGATCTGACAACCGGCGGCCACGGGAGATTGTTCCCCGCGCCACAGCATGTAATTTGACAGACATGCATTCCATGAAATAGGACACTCTCACAGAAGATTACCAACATATAATCCAGCTCACAGGCATACAATTGAATATTTCATTTCTTCTTTCTTTCAATATGTCACTGTCTATATCCACACGGAGTCCAATCTAAGTGCCGTTGAGCTTCGGGCGATGGCGGGACGCAGCATGTCATGGAATTTCTTACCTGGTCAAAGATTCACTCTGATTTTGCATGCATGAGCGAGTTTTATTCAAGAATATTCAAAATATCATCTAACGGCAAATGTGTACTAGGTCATTTTACCTCTCAATCATTTTGATAAAAATAATTTTCTAAAGCATTTTTTCTTGTAATACAGTTTTTTTCCCACTATTTATAATACTACAAGTGGCTATAAGGCTGATCTCTAAGGTCTTATAATAGACCAAATAGGCTTTAGAGTAGTGAAATAACACTCTTGGCTTCAAACCAAAGGAAATACAGATACTATATGATTCATAGTGGCATGTGGGAGTGCATTTATTGAAAAGAATGTTATTTTTCTTTTCTAAACAGAATTGGAATCGCTTTTTTATATAACTGCTTTGCCGTAAAAAAGCAGCCGGGACTCTTATGTACTCCAATCGCTCCAATTACAGAACAGAACACACTTTACAAAAGGGAAATAGAGGATGAAAAAAGTCCATTCCGCTAAATTAGGTTACTCTTAACCTTGTGACCTGTGACAGACATGGAGTGTGATAAATAAGGAACGTCGTTTCAAATCAGGATCATCTAAATCACCCAGGCATGTAAGAACACATATTTTTCGGTTGAACAGAAGTTAAAGAAGTAGATTATTTACCTGCGCCAAATGATGTAGAGTGAGTTAGTTAACAGGTGGAACGATGACAATATTAAGAGGACTAACTAATGATTTTCTGATTCAACGATCATCCATTACACAGCCTAACACATTAAAAAGAACAGAGAATAAACCTAATTTGTTCAGTCGCATTCATAATTGAGCAGCCAGTCATTGCATTGTTGCTGTTCACACCTTGTTTCTAAACCCCACTACCCATAACAACGTTGGAGCCTTGTCACTAAACACCCGATTGCACTGAAAACAAGGGACGCAACGCGCAAATGGTTGAAATGAAGAATGGAGCTAATGGTTTCCACACCTGGTTTATTGTTCCTCTCTCCCTCCTAATGCACTTATAAGTTATACAATAATGGAAGACAGCATGCCTCTAATTTCATAACCGGAGCCCTCATTGACATCATTGTCTCTGATTAATTATATAGACTTGGAACATCGGCTTCAGAGGGAGATTACTTCAGCAAGGTTACGCCGCGCACCCGGATCCATTTATTCTCTCTGTCACCGCAGTATCTTAAAAGTCAAAACCGATCTGCAAAGTCCCCCCCCCCCCCCCCCCCCATGCAAAATTGGCAGGAACTATCTTGACACGGGTCAGACATGCTTCTCCCACAGGTCGCTCCTCATTTAGCTTCGACATAATGGAAAATGACTGTTCCCATAATTCCTGCAAAATCACGCCTCTGCCTGCTTGCACGGTCCTGGGAGGGCCTGATGCATATTTTATGAGATAAGTTCATTAGCATGTGTCGGGCCGCGGTTGCGAGCCTTGACCCGTGTGTCTGCTTCAGATAACACGACGCAGCGGGCTGACAGCGTTCTCACACATCACCTTCAATAATCAAAGAACATATGGCCGGCCGATCTGCCGGAGCAGATTACCGCCCGTAAGAGACTCCCTCGGAAAGTTATTAGTTGTCAAGGCCGCCGCAAACATGACAAACAAATAAGTAGGCATTGACTTCTGGAAACGAGTCATCTGGATGCCGTTCGTATTTTGCATATACTCATTTTCCTTCATGATAGATATGTGGGAGGTGATGTTTTCATTTTTTTTTTTTTTTTTTTTACAACCGCAGGTGTTTTGCCTTGCGGACTGACATGCCACTCAGAGACATAAAGAAGTCAAAGTCGTTTTAATAAGGTTACGGACCTGCCCCGCTCGTGATTCACACTAGAATTAATGACTTTCTCCTGTCTCCCGCTCTCACACTTTCCCCAATGGAAGCTACGTTTCTGTCATGTCAAGCAAATTTCAAGCAAACTTTTTGAAATGTCGCACGGAATAATGTGCGATTTAGCTGCGGTTTCATCTGCTGAGTTGGTTTCTTGAATGGAGAACTACCTCAGAAAATACATCCGTGTGGAAAATAGTCTTTCATGTATTGATTAGCATTGGGCAAGTCGTTATTGTTCCATTGTGTCAGCTCATTAGGCCATATTTCATGCTTTTCAAAGATCAAAACAAAGTCTAACGCATGAATTCATGGCTTTACAACCATAACAGGCACCTTATACATGGGAGTGACACTGGTTATGATAATTCTGGGAAGTACTGGTGGACAAACAACATTTCAGAACGTCCAAAGCCACTTTTGAGCTGTTCTTCAATGTGACTGAACCTTTCTTTGGGCCATCATGCCAAGCCTACATCAGAATTTATTTGGCAAATTTGTTTCCATCAACACAGTCTGAGATTACGTGTTACGGACATGAATTATGTGAAGTGATTACGTTCCTCCATTATGTGACAGTAGCCCGAATTGGACACGACATTTTCGCCATTTTCACACCATTTTCACACTTTAAGTTAATATAATAACTTTGGTTGGGTGATCATTTCACAAAAGACCAGGCTTGTTTCCATTGCTATTTACTGCATATCTTTTTTTTTATATTGCAATATGGAGAAAATTCTATCTATGTTGATGTTACGTCAATTCCTTGGTTGCTGATCAAGTGGTCGATAAAAGTCATATATTATTTAATGCCCCTTTAATGAGAAGCTGCTGTTGAGCTTTTACTCACTGCATGAAGGTTTTGCTTCATAAGCCTTAGTGTTATAGTCTAATAGTATACATTGTAATCTGCCTAAAATACCAGAAACACAGCTATAGTCACTTACGCTCTGTTACCTTATTGCTTTCATTACTATAAAGATGATCATGAGTTATAATCAATTAGACACACAATTCAACAGAGTAAATAACACAAATAAAGTGAGACTAGATTGAGCAGTTACCTTACCTAGGCAACTATTGCACAAGCATTAAAAAAGCTCGACCCAAAAACTTTTTGTTGTAACTTTGACTATGGATTTCCTGTGTAATATCTGTCTTGGCCTTCAAACAGCAGACTAGATGATTCCTTCCTGTAAGCTGCACACATATCCAGAGAAGACAATGAGAAGCGCATGGAAAGGTGATCAATACAAATACAGTGGGTGGTGCATACAATAAACAGCACATCTGACAGCCTCATACAAAACTAACCCACCGCTCTGTGTCAGAGGATACAACTGTTGAATGAACATTTAATGAAAGCTAACATAAGTATTGAATCAGTATTGATGGATGTGTCATAGAGCTGTTGTGAAACTCTTGTTCAGGCATTATAAAGACTTCTTTTTCAGTTTTACCCTGTACAGAATGAGTGAATAAAATTTATTACATACATAAATACATTGATCGCCTCCAATTTTTTTTACAACAAATTGAGTGGTATACCGCATGTGCTTATGGCGTAATTAAATCCTTGGACAGACAATCAAAAAAATGAAAATTAAAAAACTCTTCAGTGTATGTTAAGATTTGTATCTGTGTGTGTGTGTGTGTGTGTGCGTGTGTGTGTGTGTGTGTGTGTGTGTGCTTGTCTATCATAAGTATAGGTAAAGTAAGTTCTAGGCCAATAATCAACAATGCCGTGCAATAAAAAGAAAACAAAACAAAAGACTGCAGAAAAGACGATCTGGATTTGTTTATGTGACAGAACGCACACATCAAAGCGCCATTAGCATACTGCTACAGAACACAACAGCTGATTTAAGGCCTTTATCTGCAGCGAGGACTCCTCTTATCATGACAACAGATGTTCCGCGGTTCGGCACTCTCACCGCGATGATCAAGACTCAGACAGCGAACTGAAAGCGTAGAAAGGAAAACTGTGGCACTTGGTGATGAAACAATATGTGCACTAAGGTCGAGAGACAACAAACGAGATGACGTGTGTCTCCCAGAAGGAAAAAAAAACAAAAAAACGTGTGACTCATTCAGACGGGGAATTCACTGCATAGACTGGGAAGGCTAAAGAAGACCCTAATATTGCCAAAACCCTTCAGGGGGGGAGAGTGGGAGGAGAGGAGTAGTAGGTGGAAGCAAGCTAATGAAAAAGGGAGTAACAACACAGCTGGCCAGTCAAGCTAAATTATCAAAGAGCACATCATGCATAGGTTACAGCACAGCCAAAGTACTGCATGGTGGCTGCACTACTGCAAGGTCTCAGTTTGGCCACCCAGCCTGGCTTCAACCATTCTAATGTCTTGGCAGCAAAATAGGGTGCTGAATATTGTCCATCTCTAAATAAGAACGACAGTGGGTGAACAAAATAACTGAAACACCACATTGAAAAGGACTTTCCATTTGACGTCATTAGATTATACTCAGACAGACAGCTAGACAGGTGAGTCATATGAAGCTGAATGCCAGTTAGCAGTATGTGCCACTTTTAAAAGCAGTCAGACAACCACCACTTGTATATTTTTAACACAGCAACAAGAGGCGACTGATTGTTTCAAAGGCCAAATAGTTGGTGCCTTGACTGCAGGTGCATTGGCAAAAAAAAACCTGCAAAATTATTTAATGTGGCAATAAGGTTCAAAAATCATGCACATGCAAAACGTGGAAAAACTGCATCAGCAAAGAGGAACAGCGGTCACAAGTCGAAGCTCATCCGACAGGGACGTACGGACACGTGACATGTATACACAAATGATGGCCTCAAAAATGATCAGAGAATTGAATCAACACCTCTGTGACACAGTCTCAACAAAAACTGCATGTTGTTGAGTTGCCAGCTGTACAAAGATGGATAACCTGGTGCAAGGAGCACAAAACTTGGACCTCTGAGCAATGGAACAAGTAATACGGTCTGATGAGTCCTCTTTCACCCTTTCTCCTACACTACCAGTCAAAAGCTTGGACACTATTTTTACTATTTTCCACATTTTAGAATAATAGTAAGGACATCAAAACTATGAAATAACACAAATGGAATTATGCAGTGACCAAAAAAAGTGTTAAATCAAAACTATCTTATATTTTAGATTCTTTAAAGTAGCCGCCCTTTGCCTTGATGGAAAGGCAAAGGCTTTGGAGAGAAATTCATACATGGGATCAACTTCACTGTTTATATTTGTCTAAGAAATACATTCCAAGCATTTAAGCGTAAGCCTTTAGATCAACACTTTTGACTAGTAGCGTATGTCCAGATGGGTTTACATTTGGAGAAAGCCAAAGGACGCCTTCGATTATCTGTTGGCAGCTGTTGAACATGGAGGATCTCTAATGGTATGGGCCGCCATACCAGCCAAGAATATGATGACTTTTTGCTTGGCCAGGTGCATCCTATGGCGCAAACACTTTTCCCTCATGATATCCCCATATTGCAAGATAATGATAATGGTCCTGCTAAACAAATTCAGCAGTGGTTTCACAAACACCAGGATTAAGTCAAACGCCTTCCACCAGATCCAGGAATCACTGAACCTTTATGGGGAAAGTCTGATGGCTTTCCTTCTTGAAGAAAGTGCCAATATACAGTACATCTACACACAGTCCAGGACTTGTATGACAGCACTGCAAGGAAAACTGAAGCTGTAATGAAGGAAAACTGTGGTCCTAGTCCATATTCTGTAGTTGATATTCATATATTGCGAGGTGTTTCTGTTATTTTCTGTTATTTTGTCCCCCTTCTGCATGACCTTACCCACAGAAATGTGATCTGAAAGAGATGATAATACTACTGAATGTAAGCACTTGGGTTTCCAGCCAGAGATTTGTCCTGCAGAGGAACACCTTTATCTTTCACCGAATTCATTAGAACAGTAAGACAGTAAGCCAAAACAAATTCTTTTAATAGTGACAAATGGCAGCTACTCCCATTGCCAAGGCTATTTCTGTGATAAATGTGCCTCGATGCTTACTTTACTAAAGTGCAATGTCTGCAGAACCAAGAAGTCATGACTGGAAAGACACTTTGTGGGTTTTGGCAGTGTTGGGGAAACAACTTTGAAATTATAGTCCTATAAGCTACCAGTCACTTAAGGATGTTGGACTACAGCAAAGCTATCCTCAAGAGAAATATAGGTTTGTTATCTAAAGTAACTCTAAATAATAGGTAGTTCAAAGTAATATCTACATTTGTAATAAAAACAAAGTAAACAAACCTATCTGGGTTTGTCAGCAAGAAGTACAATAGATGTCAACTTTCTTTTTATATGTAATGCCCATTACTCATACATTTTCATTCTGACACCTTTCTGCCAGAGAGTCTGGACCTAAACCCAAACTAAACAAATCAATCTGGGTTCTTCTCAGAAATAGAGTGGGAGGAATGTTAACTTTCTGTTTTATGTAATAAAAACATAAAAATAATGTCTGACTTGTACAGCCTTGACACTTAATGGAGAAATAAAACATAATTTACAACATAAAAAAATGGATAAATAATACTATTAACTTTCCTTTTATAGACAAAAATAATTAATGTTTACACCTTGAAAATGACAATCAAGAAAAAAACAGCTAAAAACATTTAAAACAATTACTGCAAAATGTAGTTAAACTGCTAGTACACCTACATGTAATGAAACTGTGAACACTGTGTTTTAGGTAATCACACCAGAGTAATTAAAGGGCAATCAAGCATTTTTCTTTTTTTTAAATTTAATTCTGGCTTGCAAAACAACCCAGAAAACTCGAAGAAAATCAACAAACAGCAAGCATCTATTTTCCCTGAAGTTTCCTGCGTCCCGGTATTCCAATGCTCAGCTATCTTTTATCACGTCTTTGACATCTGAAGTTTTGACAGATACAAATATTCAGAGTCAGGAGACATGCCTGATCTTATTCCGCGGCGGTGAAAGACAGACAGCTACTGAGATGAAATGAGTCAGCCCTGTTGCCCCAAGGCAGCCAAGAAGTGCCATCAGTGCGTCGGCAACCGTTGTCATGCGGGCGGACAGTTCTGCGAGCGCATGGGGCTACGACTCATTTTTGACCCTGACCCTGCCTGCCTGGAAACACCGTCCTGGTGGATGAGGGAGTACCAGCTCCTTGCGAGAACAGATGCTGCTTTCTCGGCGTCGCAATCCTCGTGGTTTTTACTGACATCCTCCGCAATTCATGCCGACTCTCGTCTTATCCAGGGGGGGATTCATATTGAGTGAGCCGGCAGGCGTTCGGCGTCTCGGTCGGGGGACACTTCGGCCAAAACGCGCGGCCGTTGATGGACACGCTGGCTGTTGCGGCAGTCTAACCTCTGACCTTTACGTTATGGTACAGTCTGTGAAATCACTTGGCCACTCATCGGCGTCTCTTAAGCTCGTAGCTGACATGTCTAAATGTCAGTCATGCCGGCTATTTCCCGTGCCGCAAAACATCTTTCCTGAGGGGGGGGGGGGGGGGGGAATCTCTGCCTCTCTCTCTAGATTACTCTGACACTCGTACAACCATTCAGGAAAAAAACAGGCTCGAGTATACAGACGAGAAATATCTCTTCCAGCTCAATTTTGTCGATAAAGGGATCATGCGCACTCCCCGAGATGGGATACATCACCTTGAATATTATCAAGTGATGATGAAAAATAAATTAGATGCATGTCCTACTGAACGAAGGTTGCCTCTCTGTAAGACTGAACTTTTCCCCCCCTCAAGATATGGAAGGCTTTGCTGTACAGACAGAAATGGCCCGAGGCAATAAAGCAAGCACCACACTGAGTCAGCTCTCCCCAGCGTGAGCACGTCTGGATCCACTGCCAACCGGGTCTATGATGCAACAGATCGAGCTCCAATGAAAGGTTATGATTAAAAAGGAAAAGCTATATGACAACTTCAAAAAATGCTCCCAGGATCTGAATTATGTATTTGTCTTTCTACCTCTGAGATACTATGGATATTCCGCGGCATATGGCGCATGAGAGAAAAAAACAAAACATAGCGCTTGATCTGATTATGAATGTCTGGAACGGCTCAAAACTGACGTTGCCGTTTGAGTGAGAGCTGCTACTTTTGGCTCTCTGATGTGAACTGAATGGAAGTATGTGGAAATAAAAGGCGTGAATGGAGAGGGCTGTCAGGACTCAGCTTGACTGTGAACACACAAGCCAAACTGACAGTAGGAGGAAACATGCCCATCCTACCACCGCTGGGTGTGCAATGCAAACACAGACAGCACTTTTGCCCTCACTGCTTTACTGCGAGCTAAGAAAAGATGAGCTCTAAGGTTTGCACCCTCAGATTTTGAACCCCGCTGTCGTGTTATGGAGTGTGTCATTAAATTCAGCTGACGGGGATGCCAGCCATCGACAGAGAAGGTTATAGCAGACAAGTCGGATTATAACAAGACAGATAGCATTGAACAGGTACCTGTTCTTTTCTACGCGAAGCGGGAGAATAAAGTGTTGAGCCACACAAAACCAGGCATCATCAAAACAATAGATCTGTGCAAAACAAGCGCAGTAATTGCTTCTCCACGGTCTCCAAGAAAGCAGTGTGCAGTACGGTAATACACTTTGTCAGGAACTAGTTTAGCTTCTAGTTTAACAATGATCCACCAGGTCATAACACCTGACTTGGCAAGAACAATGACTGGAGACTTGAGTCTTTTCACCTTATTACCCCTACTCTATTTTTTCACATTAATAGTAAGTGGAACTGATCATCAAACCCATACCTGCACAGTTCTTTTGTACTGAACAGATCTACGTAGTGACATGTAAGTGACATATAAGTGACATATAGGTGGCATAAAGGAGTATTATGATAGATGTAAGGTAGATTACAGACCTATAAATGTGCATACTTGCATATTCTTTGGTGCAAATGTGCAACTCTATAATTTATCAGTCTCATATCTGCTGAAAAATATGTATACATATGGCCCATAGGTGGCGCTGCAGGCTCTTACCATGAAATCACTGTGTACAGGTTTGTGTTCAGCATTTGAAAACATGTAAGTGAGCCAATTTTCAGGTCTCCACATCAACTCTAGATAGATCTGTGCTGTACATAGATCAAGTATACCAAACGTTAGGGCTCGACACCAAAGTATGTCCTTTACTGTACATTTAATGTCATAACATCATGAATTTTCCATAAGAAATCAATTACGGGTAGTTTTGACCTAGGTTATAGAAAAGTGTTATGTTTTTCGCTCATGCATTAAAGAGATCATTTCTTTCATTCAGGAAAAAGCCCAGCATCCCCAATTATCTTGTGAATATGATGAGTCATATTGTTTAACAATCGCTTGATAGGGACTTGTCGGGAACATGTCTGCTCTACAAAGCCAAGCTGTAACTGAGTGCAAGTAGTCAAACTGAGAAAAATGACCTCAGCATTTATCTCCTGTCACAACGAGAGTATCATTGAGTTTATGGGTATAATTGTATTAATATGAAATCAAAAGCCTAGTCATGACCTGCCGATCTTTTGAAACACGCAACAATAGTGCGACAACCAGTCTGCAAAATGCTTGTTAGCATTACAAAAACATCAGTTCTTACCATTTTACATTCTGTTTGTGAAAATAGGCATATACAGTATGTTAAAGTCAACGTTGCTGCCACCATATTACAAAATAGATTTGGTTCTCCCACAATCTAAAAATAAATGGTTTGGGTGAGAAGCTGCTAATAGTGGCGGTACATTCCCACATGGTTTGCCTCTCTGGTTGCATTGATCAACACAACCTTGTTTAGAGGCTTTGCAGTTGCATCACAAATCTCCTAGCAACCACAGCTGGCGCCATCGTGGAAGTCTGTTTAGTGATGCACGACTCCCAAATTTCTGGAGCCGACTCATCGATTTAAATCCAACACAGTCTCAGCAAATTTAGTGAAATGAACATGAACTCAGACAACACACATTACATTACACATTATTGAAGATTACATTCCGACCACCACAAATTGAATTTTGTGCCAATAACGGTTAAAGTTAGGCAAGTAAAACAGCTTAGATTAAAGTTAGTGTTTAGGTTTGGGCAACTACAACAACTTTGGTTAAACTACAACAATTTTAGTCATATAGTTAAGGTAAGGTTTTGGTCATGGTTAAATAAGAAAAATTTACGGTAGAAAACTTCTTCAATAGAGTACACATGCAATGCCCCTCTCCCTTTTGAAGTTAAAGGAGAAGTCCCGTCCTCATGTTAAAGCAGCTGAATGATTGGTCAAATAGTATGCCTCTTGACCAATTAGCTATTTTATTTACACAGACACAAAAACATTGATAGATGAATCAGAATCGACAGATGCCAAGAGTTGACTCTGTTGCTTGATGGAGAGTCAGGGGGAGAGTTGTCTGGAGTCGACTCTCCACCACTAGGTTCAATGGAAAATTGGCTTTACACTAATAATGCCTAAATATATAACAAACAGGCTAGAAAGACTGTTAGAAAAATATGTTTGTGGTGAGTGTGTAATGGTAAAAGTTGGTATAAGTGAATAGTCTGATAAGATAGATTAGTTTCCAAATTTAGGTTACTATGACACAGTGAACAGTCTTGTCTTTAGCCTTTGTCCTTTTACTCCAAAGCACTACAAGCATCATCTCAGTTAACTTATGTAAAATGCAACTATACTAGCTAACACTAACACTAGCTCCTACTAGATGCATTAGCTCGTCTGCAAATCAGATGTATTTACAACAAGACAGTGATGGTTAGCTGACCAGATATTATAGTTAGCTAACTAACAAACTGACAATATGTAAACACAAAAAACGGATCAGATGTATTAGTGGTGAAATGATCAGTTCTCAGTCAGAAACAGCACAAAAATGAACCATATGTCTATTCAGTTATGTTGAGCCGGCAGTCGCACATATAGAAATTCAATCATCTGTTCAGCTGTTGTTGCTCAAGGCTGTATTGTTGCTGAGGACCTCCACTATGGCTGCTGGAGGGTGTGTTACGTCACCTGACAGCCATATATAGAGCAGACTTAGTGCTGATTCAGTATCATGGAGCCGATCTAGCACAGTTAATTGGTGCTGTCTGTATCAGATTGTGAAAAGCAGCATTTTCGGTATTCGCAAGTTTTCATCAAGCCTTAACTGAATATAGGGAATGGAACATTTTTTGGCGTTTTGCCTCGATGACCTTCATCAGTCATTTGCACTGCAAAATCTTTCTGTGAAAACAATTGCTGATTTGCTGCAAGTTGGTCTCTTTAATCACAGCTGAACAGCTTCTGCCTATTACAGCTGTTGTCTTCCTCTAATTACCCTGATCTAATAAGTTCATTTGCTTGGTGTGACAGACACATATCCCAAACTATTATGACTGTCATTATCTGGCCGCTGCATTTTTCAGCCAACACGTTCCCATTTTCGCTTAATTAGACATTGCTAAATGTTAACAGATAAAGCTTGGGTGAGCAAGTCAGTCTGCGTTCAGATTTACACTCGGGCCGAGCAGATGGCGATAAATTATATAACAGAGAGAGAGAGAGAGAGAGAGAGAGACAGAAAGAGAGAGAGCGACATAGAAGTGGAGCCAGTGGCCTAAACACAATTCCCGTGTAATGGTGGCCACAAAGGTCCCTGCCATGTTCACTTTTGTGGTGTTTTTGAAGGTGCCACTCTCTATTCTAATCAACAATTGTGCAGCTGGTGTTACGAACCTCCCCGTCTCTATCCATCCGCACCCATCCCGCTCCTTTTGTCGGTTATTTTGCTCTTCATTTACAAGGTTCCAGTCACACGCTTAATAGAGTCGCTATCATGCATAGCTCCTGTAATAATACACCTGATATTTCACATTGAGGTCCACACCTTTTCACCAAATCACAATCACAATCCCCGCATCAGCCAATAAAAAATGTCCCCGCTGAACTTATCATGTTGATTAACAGACAAATCGCACATATTTCCACCCAGCGATATGACTCCCCTTGACTTGTTGCAGTGAAAAAAATAGATTTTTTACCTTACAAGCACCCAGTGAATAGAATCGTCCAAGCGTTCATTTTGAGCAGTTACAGACTTAAAAATATGAATAGTAAGCACCTCAACATTGTTATTCGCTGAAGCTTAAATAGGGCTAACATCATCTCTGCAGTCGACTGAATGCTGATGGCGTCTGACAGTTCAGTGATTGCCATTTATGGGTTCTCTGTTGCGCAACAGGTCTGCCTTCCACTTCCCGTAGAGAAATTAATAACTCCATCGCCCCAGTTCTCTTTGCCTCGCCCACCAATCGGCAGAGCAGGCAGTACGGAGCGCTAGCTACCTTGGTGCCATGCCATGCTGCAGTGTGAAGTTTTCCCCCCAACTTGAAAAGCAAGCACAGAATAACTTGAATAAATTCCCTCCGACTTGCGTTCAAGTCTATTTCTTTCCTTTTGTTTACATTTTTCTTGCCATAGTAATGACTACAGTCGATGGGGGAATTCTCACTCGATGAATGCCTTATTATTTGATTTTGAGACAGCTCTAAAAAAGGGTATATGTGTAGAGGCTTAATTAAGTGGCTCTGATGCTGAGGAGCCATCACTTATGTGATTGGAAGAGGGAGAAGAACTGAAAACAAATTAGGCCCTCTCGGTATGCACTATTGACAAACAATGTGGTTCTCATGAATATGAAAATGTGTGGCAAATGCCTCTTACGACTGAAATAGATTTTGCATCTCCCATGTGTCTATTTGGTGCAAATATGGTGTGTTCTCTCTTAAGAGGAGATTATATGTAGAGCCTGAGGCTAGTGTGGGCCTATACCCACAAAAATAGATTTTGTACCTTGCGTGTGTCAACATGCTTGGAGGCAGAGATAATGATTTATATTGGCCAAGATTGCAATCTGACATTGTCAATACTTATTCAGGTTTGAAGAATCAAACGTTAAAAGGCTAAGCTTAGAGCTTTCCTAACTACAGCTCACCCATGAAAAAAACTGGAGGTGACACGTTGTTGGCTGCAGACATAATGTACCTCCAGCAATTACTACACTATGACTAATCTATGCAATACAACATATTCATTATCATAACCCCTGTTTCTGTTTCTTTCTGCATAATATAATTTTCTCCAGATGCTAACACACCGTTCCTTCGCTATTATCGACTAAGTATGATGGATTGATTACGACGATTCTATTACACATCTTTTCATACAGATTCTCCCTGAGTGTTTAACTTTACGATTTCATTCAAAATACAAGCACATTAGTCTCTTTTTCAGAACAAGATTCATCGCCATGGTTTTTTCTATTACCACAGTAATCTAAATGCAAATTTTAACTGTCCCTTTTTCCACCAGGATGATGCTTCTGGCACAGGATGTGCACTAGAATTGAGATGTGTTTCCCCCCTCCCGTTCTACCTCTGCTACATGGGAATTCCATCAAAAATGAGGATGACTGCTTATCAAGCTGACATATTGTAAAAAAATGAAATAAAATAAATAAAAAATAAATGCTACTAATTGCCCCAAAATATCAGCCGTGCGGTTAAATTCCAGGACTCCATCTATGACTGTTTGACTGCAGTTATGGAGCTTAACAGAAACATTTTGGAAACTGTGTGAAAGTGAAAGTTTGCTCAGAACATCACTGTACCGGTCCACAGGGACGCATAAAGAGGGGAATATTGTATTAAATTAAATCATTGTATTACAGGAGGAAATCAGTTGCCGAGTTATGGATTCACGGCGGTACTCTTCACTGATGCAGATATTACTTTTTAAAACTAATCAAATTCCAGCTTTGACATCTAGTCCTTTCAAATAAAAATGTTTACGCAAGCCTTGGGGGATATACTGTATTTGCCACCCTGGACTTAAAAAGCAGGCTTTGCCTAGTTGTTCTCTTTGAGGTGTCAGCCTGGTTACTTTTTTCACTGCAGAGGAATGGGGAAATACACACTATACGCACCGCCTGCACACAGTGTGATGCCACAGCTATCCTGGATGCACTGATATGGATTGGTGGCAGTGAAAGGCTTCATCATTCCTGCCTTCCCTCTTGCCCCTGCCATCAATCTTTCCCTGCATGGATGTAGTCCTGAGTGACACAGGCAGAGCTGCTTTCTCCTATCTCCCCTCTTCCTCTGCACTGTAAATACATCCGTAGCACAGGAGCTGAACTTGCCTGTCCGCCGGTGTAACTTTCACCCACGTGCCGGTGGCCTGATACCAAATAATCTTCCTCTGCACGTTGCCACTTTAGCTTCGCCACTCAATTTTACTCTATCGGCGAGGTCAGGGACGCTTCCCATGGCCTTTCTATCATCTCCCATTCATTAGAGCCAGCGAAGGCTGTGAAATACCTGGAGCCACATCACTCATTCATTTCTTCACTAGCTCCTCTTAAAGCTGCACTAGGCGAGATTTCTACGCAAACAAAAAAAAACACTTGTCTAATCAGCTTAAATCGCAAAGTGGGGCTGCAACAGACAAGAGCGTCCCATCCTCACTAATTGAGACGCTGTAGATTTGCTGTACACTGCAAAAAACGTCCATCTTAACAAGTCATTTAGTCTCATATTCGGCCTTGAAAAAAAAGAAACATTCTGCTAGTGAGGTGAGATAAATCCACTTCAATTTTCTATAAATGAGTGTCAATATCAGTCAGAATAAGGCAGATCACTGCACCACTATCAAGAAAATGACACTTGATTCTACAAAATTCTTGAAACAAATTGATTTGCATTGGGAACAAGTGAAATTATCTCACCCCACTGGCACTTATTTTAAGAAAATTATGATTTTAGGACTCAATAACGGACTAAATGACTTGTTAAGATGGAGATTTTTTGCAGTGTATTTGCCCAAATTCATTTCAGATGTCGGGCGGGAAATCGTGTCAATGTACAAGAAGTCTAAATTTAAGAGCAAAATACAAAACCTTCTGCTAAACAGCACTCTGTTCAGAGAAAGCTGGACTCACCTACGATGGTTAAACTTGCCGTAAAATGATTTTTTCTAGCAACAAAGAAGAAGAAAATTAGGTCACAGGAATTCAGTTTCCTGACGTCACTTTGCGTTTTCCGGGTAATGAAGTCCTTCAAAATTTCAAAAGTGACCTCCTGCTGCCACTTGGGGGCGCCAAAGTGGGAAGTTGCCTAGCGCACCTTTAAAAGGTTTGGGATTTTTAAGCCAGACTGCAAATTTTCTCCTCCTTTCTCCTCCGCCTTCTTTTTGTTAAACAGAGAGCTTTTTATCAGGATTTTTCGGAGTCTATCCTTTTTATCTCTAACCGCCTCCTCCAAAAATACGGCTGTCTTTGTTTTTGAGAAATTAGCGCCAGTCTCCTGTCTTTGTTACCTGTCAGCGGGGATTGCAGCTATTTTTCTCAACATTGCATGCAAGCTATGCATGTTTACTTGCAGAAACCGAAGTAATGAGAAGGACAAGTAAGAGAACTGTTTTTCACTTTATGCTGAGAGGAATGGTTTCGTTCTCTATGGACGTGGACTAGCATTATTCCTAAAAGGAGGCTATTGAGGCCCGTCATGAGTGTTTGGAGAGTGGCCACCAATGGTGATGAGAGACAGCACAGCCATGCAGGAAGAGTGACAACAAAAGACTGTAACGTCATTCCCTCTTTCTCCTTGATATAACAAAGTAAATGCCAGATTTCTGTGCGGTTGTCAGGTGTTCAAAACTATCCTGTAAAAAGCAGAGAGAAATATCACTGGAACCGAACACAGCATGGCACAGAAATGAAGAATTTTCTTTTTCAGGGAGGAATCTTTTGTTTTCACACCTTCCGACATAGTGATGTGTCCTTTGAGCATCCACTCGCCAAACTTTCCATGACAGGGGTTTATTGCCAACTTCTCAATTACCAAAAAAACCCAGTGTGAACACTTTTGAATATCCTTGACGGTGCTTTGTTTGGGATCAGTAGCATTGGCTTCTATTAATCCTGACATTTGCCTTTAAAACAAAGAGAGAAGAAAGGAGAAAATTTGCCGTGTGCCTCTACGGATAAGGCAGTAACCTTAGTACTGTCATTACTGCTGGTATTATCGGTTCTCTCCTGGAAGTAATTTTTATAAGAGACTGATGAGTGTGTGGATGCTCTTTCAATTAGGTTCAATTATGCATTACAGTCTCTGCTTACAAATTGTCCTGTCTGTGTGTGTTGTGTGTGTGTGTGTGTGTGTGTGTGTGTGTAGATGACAATTCAAATTTTGCACTCACATCTTTGGCTTTTAACAGCCACTCTTATCCACAACAGCTTACAACGAGTGAACCAGTAAATTCCTAGATCGCCAGCACTTCAACCAGCCAAGAGCAGGGAGAGCAAGGGTCAAAGCCTCTGACAGATAGATATACAGCAACAAATATTTCAGTATCGCTAGAAAAATCATGAAAGAGGACTGCGAGGTACGGCAGAAAAGGTAGAAAAATGTCTTTTTTTTTTAACCAGCAGAAGCATTTTAGAGCAGGTAGAGTCAGAGGACGTGGGAGAAGGCGGTGTAACTCATGTGTCTTGTGGGTATGTGGGTTATATAGTAGCAGATGAACAAGATTGTTAATTGGATTCTGTTCAAAACACGGTTACTAATGATGGGGTAGCATGGCACCAAAGGAGCAGTACCTCCCGCAGTACCTCAGGTGAACTGGTAAACAACTTAGGCCGAAGCAGGAGGGTCTCCAGAGTATTAAAACGTACTCCAGTAAACACAGCCGGGTAATTTGGCTGGAAGATATTGGTGAAATCAACTTAGGACGCGTTAAAACGGGGTTACAAGTCGAATATCTTTCATAACATGCCTGGAATATTCCTCACTGTTGAAGTCATGTTCACGAGAAAATGCGCTGAATAAAACTGCCACCGAATGTTAAATATGTTATGACATGCTACGATTTCTATAAAATATTCACAGCAGGTTATTCCTTGCTGTATGACATGAAATTGTAATACATCTGGAGGCCATTCTCTAGTGATTTTTTATATTTATATTAACATTTCTAGAAAGTTGTATTGAGATTATGTTCTGTAATACAGAGTGGAAACACTGAATCTTAATTCTATGCAATGTTTGGGTTGTTCTAATTCAATTTTTGTTGACATTTGTTAATAGTGTTCCTATATCTATATTGGTATACCAGTGTTGAGTTTTCCTTGGAAAGAAAACTGCATTTGTGTAAACATTTTAATCATTTCTGGTGATAATTATGTGTGTGAGCATATCTGACATAGTCCAATAAGCATTTAGAATAAATAATGAGAAATGTTTTACTCAGAGAAAGGTCTCCTTAATTATTTAACGCCTCAAATGGATTCACTATTCTACATCAAATGGATGAACATCAAAAGGAGGATAAGGAGATGACAATTACGCTGCCACAGAACTTCCCATCCACTCTAAATGAAGCCGCGCTGAATCTGCTGAATTTTTAGGTAAAAGGAAACCACACTCTCTCCGGCTCGCATGCACTCCCCGAGACAAAAACCTACATCCATGTGAAGAAGCCCTAATTCCAAATTCAATAGTAATGTATAATGAATTATATGAATTTCTTGACTGTTGCTTCATGACCGACTTTTTTTTTTTCCCCTCTTGTTTATCTATTCCCTTTGAATACCCACATGTATACAACAGCACCTTCCTGAGAGCACAAAGAAAAAAAAAAACCTTTGCATGTTAAATAATGAATTATAGGGCTGCGCACAATGTTTTCCAATATTTACACATTATAATGAGTGCTGTGATTGCAAAGGGGAATGGAAATGTGCTGACCAAAAAAGAACACAAAAGTACACATGCACAATCAACATAGATAAGCTGTGATTATGTTTATGAGTTTATGTGTATGACTGTTTCCAGATAAGCCATCTCAAAAGGTATTGTTAATGTTCGACTGCATCAGTGCAGCAAATAATGGCAAAGTGAACACACAGTAACTAAAGGAAGCTCTACTATAATCCTGGCACAGACAGCAATACATTAACATTTACATTTATTACCCAGAGCGACTTATAATCAGTGAGCAGGCAGGTAGGAGCTGAGCGTTTCACAGAACTACCGATGGACACATTGGGGTGTTTGCATTTGCGGATTGAACCTGTGATGTTTTGTTATCGGACCGCTAGGCCAATCCTGCAGCCTGCAGCACATATGCAGAACAGACAAGACCATGACTTCATTATAAAGCTTTGCCAAGATAAATCATTGTCACCAAGGATGAGCAAAGACAGAGTCACCAAACAAGCAGGTTGAACATGTCACACTATGACAAGTCGTCAAGTGATTTAATCTTGTTTCCAGACCTATCAAGCTTATTTCAGGATATTTATCAAATTATCTCACTGCACTGGCAGATAATCTTGCTGGTTTCAATAAATTTCAATGTCCTGAAACAAGTTACATTCTCCTGGGGAAAAAAAAGCCAAATTTGTTGAAACAGGTATAATTATCTGCCAGTGCAGTAAGATAATTTCACAAAAAGAAATCCTAAAATAAGCTTGATAAGTCTGGATACAAGATAAAATAGTTTAACAAGTCTGTCAGTTTCTGCAGTGTATGACAAGGATCCACTATTGCAGTGGTTCTCAACGTGGGGTCTGGGGACCACCAGGGGTCCTTGAGGGGGTTCCAGGGGGTCCCCAGTAAATTGATAAATTGTTAAATTCACCATTATTTCATTTACAAGAACTTACTCACCGTTATCTCTCTACCTACAATACAGATAGTCGTAGAATTCTGGACAAAACTATATCTATAAAAATATTCTCAGATTTGGGTCAGAGAGAACATATCTCATAAATGAGGGTCCGTGGCCCTAATGTGGACTAAATTAGGGGTCCTTGATATAAAAAAGTTTGAGAATCACTGCACTATTGCACCAGACTTTTCCCGTTGGCTCATCACTTGTGATCTGTGGCCAAAGCTCAGCGGTGGACAGTGGAGGACATTGTATACACTGATATGGATTTTTAAAGGCCAATATTAATTCTAGTACTTTGGGAGTGAAGCTGCCCAGAACCATTTTGTGCTGATATGCAATATCTATTTTTCAATTTTCATGCCAAAAAAAAGTCTTTACAGGGTGGAAAAAGCCTCTGAAACAGCATTTAGACCATCAAGGGACACTCTCCATTTAAACCCAAACTTATTAACATATTTTAGGTTAGCAGCTCTTTAAGGCAGGCTGACCCACCTCACCTATTCAATGGTAGAGGAAACTCTGGGACAGATTACTGCCTTGAAATGAAGAATTAATTTACACAAAATACTGTTGACCAAATACATGAATAAATAATGAGTGCAAAGAAAATAAAATTTAATTGCAGGTTTAACGGACTGTTTTTATGTAGCTGTGGTGAGGGAGGAACCTCCATCATATCGGCAGTGGCTCATATTTAATAAAGGGCCAATATCGGATATCTGATCTATTAGTCAAACCCTAATTGTATGACAGACTGATTGAGAAATTTAGACATTTTCAGCACTTTTATAGATTTTAGCTTGTGTGGAGGGTGCATGGTTGATACTTACAAATGATTCTTGAGTCTGCAAATCGATAATGCCCTTGGCTTATATTGCCAAAATGTCAGCGCAACACATTTGCGTTTGAGAGGAATCAAATGAAATGAGTTTAAGACTTAACGTTTTACGGTCATTTTGTTATTTGTTGAGTCAGAAAACAGCCCTTTAGTGCATGGAAGTGCATTGTATCAATTTCCACTTGTGCTTTCACCCTGCATACAGCTCCCATTGAGCAACACACCTGAGAAAAGGAGAAGTGAATTTAGCCATTTGTTTGAATTTGCTGGAATTTGAGTCAAAGTGTGGAGGGAGCGGTGTGTCCAGGGCATGCTGGGATACAGCGCTTACGGCCAGCGACAGGTTTCACCTATCCAAATGAAAAAGTCTAAGCAGATCACTGCATTAGGGAGATATTCATGGAGTGCTTAACGAGTTTATTGTGCACTTACACTGCTTTTCCCTGGGTCAATACGCAGGCAGACACGCCGGGACGAGGCCATTGTACAGTAAAGTGTCAGTGCCATACCCCATTGACCGCATCTTTGAGTTTTAATGGCAGGATTCAAAATGTCATTTGCTTGTTTGTTTTCATTATAACAGATAGAACTGTTTTACCAAATGCGCCACACACTGCTCTTGTCATCATGAGCTCCGCTGATCTCTTCCAACTCACTATTACTGTTTTAGTGTCAATATTCAGAGCCGCGCAGCTGCCAGCCGATCGGTTATAATTCTCCATAACAATCCATGAGCTATGCTGCCTGGATGCAGTCGGATGCAGATGCAATAACAATTTCTAAATGGATGTTAATGTTATGTGATTACTTTACCAGGCTAAGGATTATGATATCTGCGACATTTCTGTTGGGCCATGAGGGCAGATTTCAAATAGACTAGATACATGCACAATGTCATATATTCATTGCCCAACGCAAAATAAAAAAAAAACAATGCGAAGAAAATATCATGGGAATATGAAATTAAAGCTGCTGTATCTTTCAATGGTATGTAAGTTTCTGTTGCATGAGATTGATGTTTTATGTAAACGTTGCAGACTGCTGGACAACTACTGTGTAAGATTTAACTTTTCTGGTCGCAGTATGGAAAAAAACACAACAAACTTTGTGCACTCTAAGGTAAGTAATAAAAGAAGAGTGTGATTAATGTTACCTGCCACTCAGTTTGTTTCCTCTCACCTTATCTGTTCCTCATTAAAAAGCTTATCTACAATTCTAATGAAACCCAAGAGTCTGCTTAAGTGTTACAAACTTGCTGATTTTGAGCACTGAGTTCATTTGAGCTCTTTTGGCTATTGATATCTTTGACGTGGAAGACGCAGGTTTCCTCCATATTTATTTATCTATCTGCTTACCGACCTACGTGCTAATGGGATTGTGTCTCATCTGAATGTGTAAAATAGGCCAGAGAATACATTTGATATTTAAAAATGCAAAAAAATACAGCTTCACGACGGTAAAAGCTTGCGCCAGACTATCATCATACAATAATAGAACTGAACTGATTTCTCCTTTATTAGAGTTCTGTCCTTGAAATGAAACCTCCAGACGAAGCACTCTGGACCTAATTTCATTAAACGGAAGGTTTTGCCAAGTCAGTGAACCTAAAATGATGCAGTTGAACTCTGTGGTCTCCGTTCTCTGCCGAGGAGGGGTTGAGTGGTGTGTGTGTGTGTGTGTGTGTGGAGGGGGGGGGGTTCAACCGAAAAGACAGGTTACCATGCTGTGGCCTCCAGCCAACCTCAGCCCTCCTCAACTTCTCTCTCCTTTAACCCCCTTTTCCATTTCTCCTTCTCCTTCATTTTCTCATGTCTGTCTTCCATTTTCTGCTCAACTGTGCTGCAAAATAAAACTAAAAAAAAAATAAAAAAACGAGAGCGACAAAAACAAATATTTTTTTCATGGTGTTATGGGTTATTAGGCACACAGAGTCACATTAAGCTGGGCCTCATTATCAGGGCAAAGATACTCTCCAAAAGCATCGAGGTTGGAACTCACTGATGTATAGCTATGATCATCACATTGTTTATGCTAATGGCTGCCTGTATTCTCCATGTGCGAATGTGCTTGCCATAATGGTCATGCTCATCCAAGTGTGTATCTGTGTTTCTCTCTGTGTGTGTGTGTGTCTGTGCCAGTCTGTTTATGCGAGCCTGAGAGCGAGATGCAGGGGGCAGGAAACACGGACTATCTCAGGGAGCAGGATGTTAATGGCAGAGGACTGACAAACGAGGCAGCAAACATTTCCTCGGAGCACTTCATTGACTTCGTCAGTGTTAGAAACTCAGTGGTCCGATGTCATCATCTCAAACTAATGGGCCATTATGCACATTGCACACACTGGAAATTTAATGCAATAATTATCTAATTAATTAATGCAGATCAAAAGAATGCAAGCAGAGGAAAACGTGTTTGGGATTTTGCCTTAGGCGGCCCACACTGACCACACTATGTGATGTAAGCGATACGCCTCATGGAATCTCATCTTCCTCCCCCTTTAGCAGTCGGCACTGCAATCTATTGATGTTTGCTCGGCGCTGCTGCATGTTATTACTCTCAGATAAGTGCCGGCAAAAAAAAAAAAAAAAGGGGGCCCCACCTTAACCTGTGATACCTTTTGTGCAAAGCGGAGAGGAGGCACTTTAAGAGTCGGGGACTTTTGAGGTGGATGCTCTTTGGGATTATCGTTTTGAAACGGTCGTGATCTCATTTATTCGCCGCTTCCATTGCCTGCTGTCATCTGGCTCTGATTACTGAAAACAATATGAGGCACAAAGCTGACAGAGAGCATTAGGACGGGCAAGGGTGATGCGCTTTCAATTAAACAGGAAGTCTTTTTTATATTCAGCACATTAAAGTCTTCTCGCTCAGGGTGACTGCGTGGTCCGCAAGTCTGATGCTTGTCTGAAATTGAATACGGATTCTGTAAGTAAACAGCGAGCTACCGCAGTCGTCTCTATTTATTGTCTGATAACCCGTGCCTTCGTTTCTAGAGTTTCCCGCTCCGCAGCCTTACACTCCCTTAGACTCCCTCTTGGGACGTCAAGCCCCGGCGTCTATTCGCAGATAATCTAATGAACTCTCAACTGGGCTTCACCATTAAAGCGGAGTGGTCAGACCCTCAAAGGCATTCGTATAGCTACTTAAACACTTGTGTTTTTCGGCACTTAAGTAAAGTGACATGGACCGTATTCCCGGAGCATTTAATCAGAAGCATTCTTGAGAGTATGACAATCTCTTTATCGCGCTGAAGTGGACTGCTCGTGTTCCCATACTCCACATTCCACTGGTTTCAGTGCGGATGAATGATGCAATGTTCAATCCGCAGTTTAGCAAGGCTGCTGCCATAATGAGTCCTTCATATAGCACTAGCCCCATGGCCTACATTACAATTCAACAAGCAAGGTGAGTGGGCAAAGTCAGACTAAGTGCCCACTATTTGAAGTGAATAGGCCACTAGACCTAGTTTGAGGTATTTGGGTTAATTAATTTGCAGTGTTTATTGAATAAATAACTTTGACAATACTGAAGGCTACTTTATCACGGAGGGCCCATCAGCATTCGTAATCAAGCATCACAGTTCAACATTATTAGCCCCAACCATTGCTGGTATAATCAGTCAGCCAGGTGATATTAAAAGGTGGGCTGTTTCAGGCTCTCAAGTGACATAACTGCCTTAATCAAACAGTTATCACGCAAGAGGCCAGAGGGAGGCAGAATAATGAGAAAGCAATATCCTAGATTAAGAATTAGTCTTTTCTATAATGGCTCTGTCTCACTGGGTCAATGGTGCATAATGGTATAGCATACAAAAGTGGGCTAAAGAAGATCGGAAGAAGGCGCTTTGGGGTTTCATAACTCACATTGGTGAACGGAACAAATCAATCTCGTTTTTTTCCACAAAAGTGACAAGGTATAGACTACAGGAGTTAATTTTTCTGCCTGCTCATAAACACAGAGCATTTCTTCTGTCTGCTGGTCTGTGCAGCGTTTGGCTTCTGTTCCTCTTGACCAATCAGTGTTCAGAAGTCTCTTCATTACAGCCAATGTGTGGTCAATGTTTGTTGCATTGTTGAGTTGGAGAAACTGAGACCTACACTTCATCATTGCTGGCATAAAAGTAAAGCACATTATGGGTTACTGTTAGAGTTCAGAGGCAAGACCTTTGCTTACATGACCGAGGATAAAATCTCCTGTATTTAAGAAAAAACGACTATTCCTATATTCCTCTATATTGTACCTTATTTTATCCTGTACTATCATACAATATGCTTTGGCAACACTCAATACTACTTGATTCCTGCCAATGAAGCTTTTTCTGAATCTGAATCTGACTGGTGAATTCCAGTTGGGGAAATATTTGCAAAATGGATGCATCACATTTTGGAAATGGGAACACCTCATTTACTGTACTGTCTGAGTTCGAGAAAGGATTACTCTGAATTTCTGATGGTATGTAATATTTTGGGTCTGTAAGGCAACAATACTGGCCCTAAAAGTCCCAAAGGGAGGAACTTTTTTACTTTCTCTCCTTCCATTTGTACTTTATTCTTTGCAAGCCCTATTGAAATATTGAATAGATGGAGTCTAATGCTGACAATGGCTATAAAAGGCTTATGAATAACTTCACATTCCAGGTTTCTTCTCACTCTCTCTCGCTACTGCAATTTTTTTTTTCTCCTCTACATTATTCAGTTCCAGTTAGCTTTGAGTAAACTTTGAAAAGCTATTCCAACGTATTTAAACTGGAGCAGGTTAATGTGAATTCCTAAAATATGGAAAATCCTCCCTAAAAATAGCATTTGTTTATCCATAATTTTGTGAGCTGAAGGGAGTTAAAACCCATTTACTAAAGTGTTTTTCAAAACTATTCTGATTGCAGGCTATAAAATATGCGCAGGTAATCTGACACAGTGAAATTGGGAGGAAAAAAGACTTTTATATCTTTTCTCCCTGGTAATATCTATTGCACTGTTACTTTGGCCCTTCCACTCTTTACTTAGAAAGTTGGCAATCTCTGAGTTTAATCTTATACTGTTACTCTGCAGTCATTGTAAATCGCTCTGGGTTGGAGCATCAGTTAAATGCCCTAAACGTGAAATCTAAATGTTTCGGCGTGTTGTTAATGAACAAAAAAAACGCACCAGAAAAATAACAGGACATCAGTCAAGAGTGAGAGAACCAGAAGCGACCTAGAAGACTCAGTCGCAGGGTCGGCACTACCAGGTGAAAAAAAATGAATCTCCGGTCTTGATTTCAAAACAAGGGGGGGAAAAAATCGATTGAGGGTTGATGAGAAGCCGCGGTGAGACATCGCTCCTCTAATCTGAAGACACCGCTTCTTCCTCCTTTCCAGCAGCTTCAAGCCTCAAATCATGATTTCCCCAGAGCGATTATTAATTATGTAATTTACGCTCCTATAAAGATAACACTCCATCCAGCGCGTCTTCTTCCTCTTCGGTGAGTCACATGTCCCCGTTACTTGCCTTGTTCATGCTCTTTTACCCAATTATCACTCTCTTTCCAGGGTTTTTACATCTAAATGTCATGTGCTGCCGCGGCGCGACACGCGTTGCCGTTTTGAAAAATGTTCAAGTACTGAGCCGGAAAAAAGTCTGCATTGTGTTTTAATTAACATTCATTACAGGTGAAAGGTGACCGGTTTTCGGCAGCAGCTTTACCAACCAGAGAGTCATTCTGCTGAACAACAAAAGCCTGCCTGTTGGAAAAGCACTATGTATAGCATGTGTTAAGTTGGATTTATTTAACTTATGTGCTGCAGTGTCGGGTGTTACAAAGTAATCTGTTACTGTAATCACATTACTTTTTCCTGTAACATAGTAAATAACATAAGGCATTACTTTAGCCTCTTTAACCTCTTTATTGGTGTAATATCAATCAACAGATTCCCCTCGTCTTATCTTGTCTTCAAGTCGTGTCTGAAATATCGGCATTTCAGCAGAGCGCACAAAAACGAGCCAACAGACTGGTAAAAACAACTCGGAAAGTCTGAATTTAATGCTGTAGGCTTTATCTTTATTAAAAACCTTAAAAAAAAGATGTTGTCTGTCATTATTTAGGTGCTTCTGCTGGTAATGTGGCTTCGCTCTACAATATTTATCGGCCCAATGAATGCAAGCAAGCCGAGCACAATCGCTTTAGGGTGTAACAAAAAAGTCATGTAACGAGTAGTGTAACTAATTCTTTTTCTTAGGGGGTAATATGTTAAGTAATTCCTTACTTTTAAGAAAAATAACGAGTAATGTGTAATATATTACTTTTTTTCTAGGAATGACCCCAACACTGCTTTTGTGTTGATTATGCATGTGTAATATAACCCAAATGTTGATTTCCATCAGTTTTTGGTAGTTCTCTGAGATGTTTTCATGATAAAAAAAAAAAGTTGCAATGAAAATTTATAGTTAAAACCATGATCGATAACCTTCGCCTGATCAATTCCCTCTCAATATGTCACCACACCACAGGCTCTTTGCAAATAAATCAAATAAATGCTTTATGGATTATGTGTAATTGTGCCACATGACAGGAAGCATTAGCCGTCAGGAGACTTGTGCATAATCAAACAGGAGGCATTGCTTTCTTCAGAGACAGTTTTGCCAAGAGAAATTATTATCTCCAAACAGAAAGACTTCAAGGGATCGTATCCATCGTTATGGTTTATAGTGAGTGAGAGATGAATGAAACTGTGGGCTTAAAACATCTAATCTTGAAGGCTGTGAAGCACTATAAGACAGACAGACACACACACACATACACACACACACACACATGTCCCTCATTTGTTCAATTGAATCACTTATCTGTTTTGGGGATCTGTCAAATACTGTACATCCAAAAAAGTACTCATCACAAGTATAATACCATGATTATGTTAAGACTAGCTGGTAAGCACAGAACAGATTACCTCTCAAATCCCTAACCATTATTTATACTAGGGTTAGACTGATATAACGGGCCGCTATTGGCTTTTTATTACATATCAGCCGGATATCAACGTTATCCACCTCTAATATAATGGAGCTTCCTTCCTGACTACTGATACATAAAACACTCTGTAAATCTGTAATGGAATTATATTTTCTTTGCGCACATCATTCATTTTTCAAACATTTATTTTCCAAGTCTTCATTCAAAGGCCGAATGTATCTCTTCTATTGAATAGGTGTGGTGGGTCATCTGGGTATTTCATCTGGGTTTCAGTGGAGAGTTTTAGTGTCCCATGATGGTCTAAATGCTGTTTCAGAGGCTTTTTCCAGCCTGACAAAGATACAGTTCTGGTGGAAACACTGAATACTTTAATGTTTTTTGGCAAGAACATGGAAAAACTTCAACATGTTGAATATCGGCATAAAATATTGGCAGCTTCAATAGAAAAACATTGGTATCAGACTTCAAAAACTCATATTGGTGGAACCATACCATATATTGTACTGACTACTAAATTATTTTCCCTGTAGAGAGCACATCAGTTTTCTTTGCGCTTTGCCCCCTTATGCATTACATGAACACACCACATAGCCCACAATCCTCCACCATGTCACCGCAAGTCACTGAATCAAAAACCGTAATGCAATCTTAAGTTTAGACGTTTCCCCATAACATAACCCAAGTGATTTATGGCTCCACATGAGAAAGATGAGAGGTTTGTGGGCCCGGTGGCTTGTGTGGACAATGCGAGACGGAGCCGGTGGAGGCCTCGCTACCAGCGGGGTGTCTGGGCTCTGTGTTGTTTATCTTCTGCACAATGAGGTCGAAGGACCCCCGCTTGTCAGGAAAACTCAGCAGGCCAGGTCATAACTGTCAAACACAGAACCCCGAGCCTTTTTGGTTTTGTCTTGAATTTTTACGCCCTGCGACTCATACGTTCGGGTCAGATGAAGAGAAATAAAACAAAACCTGTGGGAGTTTGGTAAGCACAACGAACAATCATATGCCATCATATGCCCGGGTTCATAGTTGCTTTGAACTGAGAAAAACAAGCAAACCGAAGGGTGGCTACAGCATCCAGCCTTCATAATGAATGCATGCAAATGCCCAAAGTATGAAGACACAAGGCCATGCACACACACTCACACTAGTGTTGAAACGATAACAGAATTTTGACTTTGATACCAATACAAAGTTTAATATAAAAAAAATTCGATACTGCTACGATACCACGACAAACAAGAAGAAAACATGAAGAAATTGTTACCACATCGACTAGGACAGCTTCGTTGCAACTTTTGCACAGGAGTTTTAATGCTGGTCGGGTGTCTGTCTTTGTCGGTTAAGTAAAATAGCTCCATATTTGGCTCCGGGTACAAATTTGTGTCAACTTTGGATGAGCGGGGACATTTGCCTTCAACTCTGACGACCCAGGTTCAACTCCAAACTCATGGCAGTTTTCTACTGTGAGTGAAGTTTTCATTTTCAGCAAAAGTTTTTTTATTTAACCATGACCAAAACCTTAAAGCCCCTATGTGTAGGATATTTACTTCAATATATCATTCTCAAATGAATTTTTGCAGCATAGCAGAAAAATGACACCATCGCTGAAAAAATTGTGCAGGATTGCCTTACGGCACAAGGAGGGGTTTCAGCCAAAACAGGAAGAGACTGCCTCACTACTTTTTCGTAGGCGAACAAATAAATAAACAAGTCCAGATGCTGTTGAGCCAGTGCCTAGCTGGGTGTGCAGCATCAACTGTTGCTGTAATTGAAGTTACTACAGTCCAGGGATAATCAGGATAACCACATCATTCACCAATGTATTGTGAAGAAGAAGAGATCCACTCCACTATACAGTTACACTCCGGTAGGTTAGCTGTCTTTCAGTATCATAATAGCCTGTTAGCCAAAATTGTTTCATTAGCATTGCCCAAACTTAAATGAATTCCACAGCTATTACACAAAAAAACTGCTCTGCTAGCTCAATCTAGTTGTAACTAGCGATGGAGAGTCGACTCCAAAAGAGTCGATTCTCGATCCCATCATGTCAATTCTTCAAATTAACAGAATTGGAGTCGACTCCTGTTGCAATCTTGACTCCAATCTCTGGAATCAAAGAAACTGTTTAATTTAAACAAATTTGTAAATACTGATTTAGGTCTATCTATACTAATCTGTGTTTGATTGCCTTGGTCTGATCCATTTCACAACAAGTGGGGAGCGGGGAGGGAGAAATTCAAGGCTCAATGATTGAATGGCAACCGGCATAAAACTTAAATTTTTGTGTTGATTTTCATTTGGAATCGGAATTGATTTTGAATCGATTCCATAAATTCAAGGAGGACAAGGAGTCAGAATCGAATCCAAGAAATGTGGAATCGTCCATCCCTAGTATTAACTACAATATTCACCAGCAAAAATATTTTTTTGTCAGCGTAGATTAGTTACAAACGCACATCATGACACAAACACAAGCTAGGTGAACAAGCGTCGTTTCCTTAGCATTGGGTAAACGTAATAAATACAAAACCTGTTACATAATTAATTGCTTTGCTCGCTCAATCTAGTTGTAACTAAAAAATGGTGGTGGTACAAACACTGGGCAGACAAGCATCACTTAATACAAGGTGAGAGACCGCCACTTCTTT